>NC_083406.1:120869371-121186690 GCF_020745735.1 Hemiscyllium ocellatum
GGAGGACCAGTTCCACCACTGAACACACCAGATGGCCTCCTTCTTTAGAGACCGCAATTTCCCTTCCCGCGTAGTTAAAGATGCTCTCCAATGCATCTCATCCACATCCCGCACCTCCGCCCTCAGACCCCACCCCTCCAACCTCTGGTGCTCACCTTCCACCCTACCAACCTTTGCATAAACGAAATCATCCACTGACATTTCCACCACCTTCAAACGGACCCCACCACCAGGGATATATTTCCCTCCCCACCCCTTTCCGCCTTCCGCAAAGACCGTTCCCTCCGTGACTACCTGGTCAGGTCCACGCCCTACAACCCACCGTCCCATCCTGGCACTTTCCCCTGCCACCGCAGGAACTGTAAAACCTGCAACCACACCTCCTCCCTCACCTCTATCCAAGGCCCTAAAGGAGCCTTCCACATCCATCAAAGTTTTACCTGCACATCCACTAATATTATTTATTGTATCCGTTGCTCCTGATGCGGTCTCTTCTACATTGGGGAGACTGGGCGCCTGCTAGCAGAACGCTTTAGGGAACATCTCTGGGACACCCGCACCAATCAACCACACCGCCCAGTGGCCCAACATTTCAACTCCCCCTTCCACTCTGCCGAGGACATAGAGGTCCTGGGCCTCCTTCACCGCTGCTCCCTCACCACCAGACGCCTGGAGGAAGAACGCCTCATCTTCCGCCTCGGAACACTTCAACCCCAGGTCATCAATGTGGACTTCAACAGTTTCCTCATTTCCCCTTCCCCCACCTCACCCTAGTTCCAAACTTCCAGCTCAGCACTGTCCCCATGACTTGTCAGGACTTGTCCTACCTGCCTATCTCCTTTTCCACCTATCCACTCCACCCTCTCCTCCCTGACCTATCTCTGCAGGGGCATGGGAACCTAGACTGTAGCTTTAGGGTGCAGGACCTGGAGTGTAGGGAGGTTAGGAACATGGCATCAATCTTGAAGGAGGGTGCCTGTAAATAGGAAGGTGGCTTGAAGTGTGTATACTTCAATGCGAGAAGTATATGAAATAAGGTAGGTGAACTTGCAGCGTGAGTTGGTACCTGGGATTTCGATGTTGTGGCTATTACGGAGACATGGGTAGAACAGGGACAGTATTGGCTGTTGCAGGTTCCAGGGTTTAAATGTTTTCATGGGGTCAGAGGTGGGGGTAAAAGAGGGGGAGGTGTGGCATTGCTTGTCAAGGATAGTATTACAGTGGTGGAAAGGACGATGGATGAAGACTCACCATCTTAGGTAGTTTGGGCTGAGGTTAGAAATAGGAAAGGTGAGGTCACCCTGTTAAGAGTTTTCTACAGGCCTCCTAATAGTCCTAGAGACATAGAAGAAAGGATTGCGAGGATGATTCAGGAGAAGAGTGAAAGTAATAGTGTGGTTGTTATGGGGGACTTTAACTTTCCAGATATTGACTGGGAAAGCTATAGCTCGAGTACGTTAGATGGGTCAGTGTTTGTCCAATGTGTGCAGGAGGGTTTCCTGACACAATATGTAGACAGGCCAACAAGAGGTGAGGCCATACTGGATTTGGTTCTGGGTAACGAACCAGGCTAGGTGTTAGTATTGGAGGTAGGTGAGCACTTTGGGGACAGTGACCACAATTTGGTGACTTTTACTCTAGTGATGGAGAGGGATAAGTGTGCACTGCAGGGCAAGAGTTATAGCTGGGGGCAGGGAAATTATGATGCTGTGAGGCATGACTTAGGATGCGTGGCTTGGAAAAGTAGGCTTCAAGGGAAGGGCACAATCGATATGTGGAGCTTGTTCAAGGAGCAACTATTGAGTGTCCTTGATAAGTATGTACCTGTCAGGCAGTGAGGAAAGGGTCATGTGAGGGAGCCGTGGTTTAATAAGGAATTGGAATCCCTTGTTAAAGGGAAGAGGGCGGCCTATGTAAAGATGAGGTGTGAAGGTTCAATTGGGGCGATTGCGAGTTATAAGGTAGCCAGGAAGGATCTAAAGAGAGAGCTAAGAGCAGCAAGGACATGAAAAGTCCTTGGTTGGTAGAATTAGGGAAAATCCAAAGGCTTTCTATAGGTATGTCAGGAATAAAAGAATGACGAGGGTAGGAATAGATCCAATCAAGGATAGTAGTGGGAAGTTGTGCGTGAAGGCTGAAGAGATTGGGGAATCAATGAATGAATACTTTTCGTCAGTATTCACTCAGGAACAGAACATTGTTGCCGATGTGCATATTGAGTCACAGTTAATTAGAATGGATGGCTTTGAGGTATGTAGGGAAGAGGTGTTGGAAATTCTGGAAAGGGTGAAAATAGATAAGTCCCCTGGGCCTGATGGCATTTATCCTAGGATTCTCTGGGAAGCAAGGGAGGAGATTGCAGAACCATTGGCCTTGATTTTTATGTCCTCGTTGTCTACAGGAATAGAGCCAGATGACTGGAGGATAGCAAATGTGGTTCCCTTGTTCAAGAAGGGGAGTAGGGATAACCCCAGTAACTATAGGCCGATGAGTCTCACTTCTGTTGTGGGCAAAGTCTTAGAGAGAATTGTAAGGGATAGGATTTATGAACATCTGGATAGGAATAATGTGATCAAGGATAGTCAGCATGGTTTTGTGAAGGGCAGGTCATGCCTCACAAACCTTATTGAATTCTTTGAGAACGCAACTAAGGAGGTGGATGAGGGTAAAGCTGTAGATGTGGTGTATATGGATTTTAGTAAGGCGTTCGATAAGGTTCCCCATGGTAGGCTACTGCAAAAAATACGAAGGGATGGCATTGAGGGTGCGTTCGAGGTCTGGATTAGGAATTGGGTGGCTGGAAGAAGACAGAGGGTAGTAGTTGATGGTAAAGGTTCATCTTGGAGTGCAGTTACTAGCGGTGTTCCACAAGGATCTGTTTTGGGACCATTGCTGTTTGTCATTTTTATAAATGACCTAGAGGAGGGGCTAGAAGGTTGGGTGAGCAAGTTTGCAGATGACATGAAAGTCAGTGGAGTTGTTGACAGTGAGGAAGGATGTGGCCGGTTACAGTGGGATATAGATAAGCTGCAGAGCTGGGCAGAAAGTGGCAAATGGAGTTCAATATAGGTAAGTGTGAAGTGATTCACTTTGGTAAGAGTAACAAGAAGATGGAGTACTGGGTTAATGGTCGGATACTTGGTAGTGTGGATGAGCAGAGGGATCTTGGTGTCCATGTACACAGATCTCTGAAAGTTGCCATCCAGGTAAATAGTGCTGTGAGGAAGGCATATGGCGTACTGGGCTTTATTGGTAGAGAAATTGAGTTCCGGAGTCCTGAGGTCATATTGCAGTTGTATAAGACTCTGGTGTGGCCGCATCTGGAGTATTGTGTGCAGTTTTGGTCGCCATACTATAGGAAGGATGTGGAGGCACTGGAACGGGTGTAGAGGAGGTTTACCAGGATGTTGCCTGGTATGGTAGGAAGATCGTATGAGGAAAGGCTGAGGCACTTGGGGCTGTTTTCATTGGAGAAAAGAAGGTTTGGGGTGACTTGATAGAGGTGTACAAGATGATTAAGGATTTAGATAGGGTTGACAATGAGAACCTTTTTCCACGTTTGGAGTCAGCTATTACGAGGGGGCATAGCTTTAAATTAAGGGGAGGTAGGTATAGGACAGATGTTAGGGGTAGATTCTTTACTCAGCGAGTCATGAGTTCATGGAATACCCTGCCAGTAGCAGTGGTGGACTCTCCCTCTTTATGAGCATTTAAACGGGCATTGGATAGGCATATGGAGGATAGTGGGCTAGTGTAGGTTAGGTGGGCTTGGGTCGGCGCAACATCGAGGGCCAAAGGGCCTGTACTGCGTTGTATTTTTCTATGTTCTCTATTCTATGTTCTATCACCTTCATCCCCTCCCCCACTCACCCATTGTACTCTATGCTACTTTATCCCCATCCCCACCCTCCTCTAGCTTATCTCTCCACGCTTCAGGCTCTCTGCCTTTATTCCTGATGAAGGGCTTTTGCCCGAAACGTCGATTTCGCTGCTCCTTGGATGCTGCCTGAACTGCTGTGCTCTTCCAGCACCACTGATCCAGAATCTGGCTTCCAGCATCTGCAGTCATTGTTTTTACCTGTGTCTGTAACCAACTCTAACTCATTGAGGAGGGCATTGGGAGACTATTAGGATAGAAGTATCATGCAGGGATTTGGGGAAAAGGCAGGATATTGGTGCTGGGTAATAGAACAAATTCAGGAACCTGTACTAATTCTGTGATTCAGTTAATAAATTCAGATTAAAACATCCCTCTCAAGTATGCCTTCACTATTTTTTGAACAGCATTTAAGCGTGCATGAATGTGTTAAACAATTTTATAATTCTGGGAATTCAGATCCCTTCAGTACAAGTGACCTACTGGGATATCGTTCCCAGGGTAACACACCACCTAAAATATAAAGAGCCTGGTCAACAAGCTGAAGTGAAACAAGAGCATGAACTGAAACTTAATGAACTCTCAGACACAATTCCTTTTGCAAGATATTGTGTGTCGGTTGGAAGTGTTACAGGTAACCAAATGGTCTGTTAGTTATCTGAGCTCTCTCAGTCTTTCTCTCTGTCTTTCTCGCATTGCCTAATAGTGGTTCAATATACTTATTCCTCCGACACAGGCTAACCTTTTGTAAGGTGACACGTGGTCCATTCCAGGATATTTTTGCCAAAGTTTGAGATGACTGAATAACTAACAGTGCTACTACTCAGAGCTGTTTAGAGTCCAACAAATGTGTGGAAAGAGGAAGTCGGTTTATTGATGGCAATCCTTGACTTTGTCCCAAGCGGTAGGGACTTTCTAGGGTTTGTTTTCAACCCAATTGCAATAATATCCCTTGTGTATTTCATAGATCAAATGCGCAGTGAAGTGTTTCAGAGACAAATCTGTAGCGTTGCTCCAAAATTGCGAAGTAATTTACAGAGAGGTCAAAGTTCCAATCAACTGGGTGTAGGAATGATCCAATGTGGATCCATCTGTCGTCTGTCTATCTCTTCTCTCTCATCTTGCATTTCCTTTTGCAGGAAAACAATTCTTTACCCTGTGAATGGGGAGAATGTGGATCTTGCAGCCACAGGCGATGGTTGTGGTGAACAGTGTCAATATAATACATTGCTGGGGTCTGGAGTCACACATAGGCCAGAGGAAATGTGATGCACTGATGAGAGAGAAAGAAATAGAGGGACATGCTCTAAGGGTGAGAGGAAGAGACTTGAGTAAAGCACGAATAACTGAATTTATTCTTGGGATAAGAGCATTGCTGAACATTTACTGCCCATCCCTAGTTGCCTTTGGGAAATTGGTGTTGAGCTGCCTTCTTGAAATGACCTGTTTTGTTGCTGCATAGTAATTGCCTTTGCTTATTGTGTTTTCTCTCATCTTACACAGTTAAATGCTGGTTTAAATCTCCCACATGGATTTGGTTGGGGGGGGGTGGGGTGAAGCGCTGTTTACAGCTAGATATCATTGCTACCACTAACCCTCGCTCTTTATCCAGATTAGGAGCGAGAGCTAATGCCCACTTCCTCACCCACACATATCACAGCTAATGTATCCCAGAGGGACTTCAACACAGAGCCATCCACCTCAAAGAGGGCTAGACCTAGAGGCATAGTCTGAGAATTCGGGCCAGACAATTAATCTAATTTACTGGGGTCATGGGTTTGAATCCCACAATGGCATTTGAATTAAAAAATAATCTGGAATTAAATGTCTAATGATGACCATGAATCCATAATTGATCATCAGGGGAAAAAAACCATCTGGGTCACTGATGCCCTTCAGGGATGGAAACTGCCATCCTCACCCAGTCTGGCCTATATGTAACTCCAGACCCACAGCAATCTGATTGACACTCAACCACCCTCTGGGCAATTATGGAATGGACAATAAATACTGACCTAGCCAGAGATGCCCCATGTTCTGTCAATGAATGAAAACTAAACAAAACTTTCAGGAGAGATGTTAGGCAGCGCTTTGACACACAAAGGGTGGTAGAGATTTGGAACTCGCTTCCACAAATGGAAGTGGATGTGGAATCAATTGTTAATTTTAAATCTGAGATAGATTTAAAAATCTTAACATTTTTTGTTAAGTGAAAGTGTTAAGGGATTTCGGCTAAAAGCAGATACATGGAGTCACAGATGCCACTGACAGCCATTATCCCATTGAATGATGGAACAGGCTTGAGGGGCTGAACAGCCTACTCCTATTGCTATTTTCCTATGAGCTAGGTACCAAACTATTCCAGCTCCCAAGAACTACTGACGAATGTGAAAAATAATGGGCTGAATTTCCTCAGGCCCTGAACAATGATAGCGAGTCAGTTGGGAAAATGTGGTGAGATCAGAAAAAAAATTAGAGAAAAGGTCTCAATTTTCCTTCCAAGGTGAGTCCAGAATTTTGCTAGTGAGCATTCAGAGGTCTATTTGCATGCAATAATATCACATTATTATCAATTTTTGCCCCATTTGTTTATAATTTGTTATTCGCCCATGCAGGAGAAAGTGAGGACTGCAGATGCTGGAGATCAGAGTCGAAAGGTGTGGCACTGGAAAAGCACAGCAGGTCAGGCAGCATCCGAGGAGCAGGAGAGTTGAAATTTCAGGCATAAGCCCTTCATCAGGAATGTGGGGGTGCCCCAAAGGGGCTGAGAAATAAATGAGAGGGGTTGGGGTCAGGAATGCCGATAGGTAGAAGAAGGTGGGTGGTGATGGTGGTAGGTTGGAGTGGAGGGTGAAGTGGATAGGTGGGAAGGAAGATTGACAGGGACCATTCCACCCTCCATTCTGACCTACCACTACCACCCCCTCGTCTTCATCCACCTATCGAATTCCTGGCCCCACTCCCCCCCCCTCCCAGTTATCTCTCAACCCCCTTGGGCCCTCCCCACATTCCTGATAAAGGGCTTATGCCTGAAACGTTGACTTTCCTGCAGCTCGGATGCTGCCTGACCTGCTGGGGTTTTCCAGCACCACACCTTTTGACTCTATTCCTCCATACAGCAGAGAGAAACTAGATAATTCCTGACATGGAAGCCTGACTGGGCAGCTGCTGATTCCAGATCATCATTTGCTCCTCTCAGCTTCCATTCGGATCAGCAATCCCCAACATCTCTGGACGCACTCGACAGGCAGTGACTGCCTGTGCTCCCTCCAACATCCACGGATGTTGGCATTAAATATTCCACTTTCACTCCATCATTCAGGTAGGGCTAAATCAGGAATAGTCAGTCCAATTTTGTTAAATGCCTCATCAACTTCATTCAATTTTTTGAAGAGGTGAACAGGGGTATAAATGAGGGCATTTTGATAGGGTTCCACATGGGAGACTAAACGTAAAGGAATTGAGATTGTTGGTTGAGGAGTGTTTGTTCTGACTGGAAGTCTGTGTCTGGTGGGGTCCATCAGGGGACAGTATCAGGGTCCTTGTGTTTGTGGTTTATATAAATGATTTAGACTTGAATGTAAGAAGGGTGATCAGTAAGTTTGCACATGATACAAAAATTGTGGGGTGCCAAATAATGGGGAGGGCGAAGAGGTTAAGAGGTCAAATAAGTAGGCAATATGTTGGCAAATGGAGTATATGTACGAAAATCAAAAGTTTTTCATTTTGAAAGGGAGAGCAAAAGAACAGAGAATTATTTAACAGGAGAGAAACCACAGAGGGTTGCAGTGTAAGGGGACTTGGGGGGATTTGTGCATGAAACCCAGAAAGCTAGTACACAGAGGCAGCAGGGAATCAGGAAGGCCAATGGAATGTTATCCCCTTATTCCAAGGGGATCGGAGTATAAGAATAGGGAAAACTTACTGTAACTGTACAAGGTGCTGGAGACACTACATCTGGAGCACTGTGAGCAGTTTTGGTCTCTCATTTAAGGAAAGGTATCATTTCATCAGAGAAGGATCACTAGGATGATCCCTAATATGGGAGGGATTGTCTTATGAGCAAAGGTTAAACAGGTTGGGACTGTCTACTCCCTGGAGTTTAGAAGAATGAGAGGTGATCTCATTGAAACATCCAGGATTCTTAAGGGGCTTGACAGGGTCAATGCTGAGAGGATGTTTCCCCTCATGGGAGGGTCTAGCACCAGAGGGCACAGTCTCAGAATAAAGGGGCACCAATTTCAGACTGAGATGGGGAGGAATTTCTTCTCTCAGAGGGTTGTGAGTCTTTGGAACTCCTCGTCACAGAGAGAGCTGTGGGGGCAGAGTCCTTGGGTATATTTAAAGCTCAGACAGATTCTTGATCAGTCGGAGAATCAAGAGTTATGGGCAAAGGGCAGGAAAGAGCAGGCTCAAGGGGCTGAATGTGCAATTCTATTCCTTTTTCTAATCATACAGATAGGCTAGGTCAGGTGGACTGATCAGTGGCAAGTGGAATTCAGTTCAGATAAATGTGAGGTTACACACTTGGGCAGAACAGACAAGTCAAGGGACTACATGATGAACAGTAGGACCCTGGAGCACTGACGGTCAGAGAGATCTTGGTATGCATATCCTTCAGTTCCTTAAGATATCAGGACCGTGGTTAAGATGCTATTTGGGGTGGTTGCCTTTATTAGTCAAGCTAATAAAGGGTGTAAGAGCAGAAGGTTGTGCTGGGACTATATGAAATGTTGGTAAGTCACAGCTAGAGTACTTTGTATACAGTTCTGAATCCACATTGGAGGAGGGATGTGATTGCATTGGAGAAGGTGCAAAAGAGAATTACTGGAATGTCACCTGGACTGGAGAGTTTCCGTTATGAAGAGAGATTGGACTGACCGCGGTTGTTTTCCTTGGAGCAGAGAAGACTGAGAGATGGGACATGATTGAGATGGATACAGTTATGTAGGGCATTGATAGGATAGATAGGAAGAAACCTTTTCTGGTTGCTGGAGGGATCATCGACCGGGGACCATAGATTAAAAGTAAGGGGCTGGAGGTTTAGAAGGGATGTGAGGAAGAAGCTTTTTCACCCAGAGGTGGTAGGAATCTGGAACTCACTGCCTGCGAGGGTGGTAGAATCAGAAAGCTCCCAGAACATTGAAGGAAGTGCCAAGGCCTGCAAGGTTTGGGCCAAGTGGTGGAAAATGGGATGATAATAGTTGTGTTATTTTTTTGATCAGTGGAGATGCAATGGACTAAAGGACTATTCTCTGTGTAATAGATCTCTATGACTCTATAACATTATCATCATGGCCCATCTCTAATGCACTTGGAATACAGTTCACCACTTCAATGTGACACTTTGCAGCTGACTGTTAACCTATACTGCCCTGCTTCTCCTCCTAGGGCCTGACACTTATCACAGGCATTAGAGCAGGTTGTGTCTCAGGACTGTTTTAGCACTCACTCCCTTTGCTCCCACAAGGATGCTCTGAGCTTCCCTGCTTCCTTTACTATTTCACACTTTACCGCCTCATAATCAATCCTGTCAGCTGCCTAGGGACATTCACTATGTCAAAGGACTATCCAAAGGCAAGTAATTGTGCTTTTCTTCATTTATTAGTTCCTTCGGTTTGCCAATCCACATCTGGTCGTAAGAAGTGGGAGCAGAAGTAGGCCATTCAGCCCATCGGGTCTACTCCACCATTCAATGAGATTGTGGCTGATCTGATAATTCTCAACTCTACTCCTCGTAACCCTTGATTTCTTTACTGATTACCAACCTGTCAGTCTCAGGCTTGAATATATTTAATGAACAGCCCTCTGTGTGGTAAATAATTCCACAGATTCTCTCCCCTCTGAGAGAAGAAATTCATCCTCACCTCTGTTTTAAATGAGCGATCCCTTACGTTCAGATGTGGAAAAAGATCGTTTGGCCCATCAAGTCTGCACTGACCCTCGAGGAGCATCCCCCAGAACCAGCCCCCTACCCTATCCCCATAATCCTGCTTTACCATAACTGATCCACCTAGCCTGCACATCTTTGACCTCTTTTGGACATTGTTTGGATCTTTGATGCATCCTGGCCCTAGACTCTCCCACAAGGGAAACAGCCTCTCCATTATCAACCCTGTTAGGACCCCTAAGAATCACGTGTGTTTCAATAAGTTAGGATTCAGTTTGTGAAGGGACAAAAATCCTCACAGCTTTGCTGGCTTCGATAGTCCGCCATTTGATTTGCATTTTCTCACATTTACTTGGTCTATGTCTCTGTGTATTCCAGATTGTTCATGTGCACGACTCATGGAGGACACAAGATACAATGGCTCCCTTTACATTGAATTCATCCTGCTCGGGTTTCCAGGATTTGAAGGGTCTGAAGGTCTCCTCTGTGCTCCGCTCCTCTTGGTCTACTTGACGACGCTGATAGCAAACTCCGCCATTGTGTTGGTCATTGCCCCGGATCCCAGCGTGCACCGGCCCATGCACCTCCTCATTTGCTGCCTCTCGGTTGTTGATATCATTGTTAGCTCCATCGTGGTCCCCAAGATGCTGCTCAGTTTTCTGTTTGACCTGAAAGCTGTCTCCTTGGCCGGCTGCCTGGCCCAGATGTTCCTCGTTCACTTTTGGTCCTCAGCAGAATCAACTCTGCTCTTGGCAATGGCCGTCGACCGCTACGTGGCAATTTGTAACCCCCTGCGGTACACCGCCATCATGACGGGTTCGGCTCTACTCAAACTGGCCATGTTTGCCCTCGTTCGCAGTGGCCTCGCAGTGACCACTCTGGTTATACTGGCCTCCCCACTGCCATTCTGCAGGACTAACCTCATTCCCCATTGTTACTGTGAGCACATGGCACTTGTGAAGTTGGCCTGTGCTGACACGGGCTTGAACAGCACCTTAGGTTTGGTATTCGCCCTCACAATCATTGGCTTTGACAGTGTGTGTGTCCTTCTGTCCTATTGCAGGATAGTCTACACCGTCCTAAAAATCACCTCAGCAGAGTCCCGTCGAAAGCTATTTCACACTTGCTGCACTCACTTGTTGGTGATCTCGTTCTGCTACTTCACCGCTTTATTCTCCTTCTTGACTTACCGGGTGGGTCAGGTTTCCGTGGGCATCCGCGTGCTGCTCTCTGTCATGTACCTCATATTGCCTCCAATGGCCAACCCTATCATTTATGGGATGAGGATCAGGGAAATCAGAGAGCGGCTTCTCAAAAGGTTAGGGAGCCGAGTGATAAAAACCCGAGTGCAGAAAGTCACTTCTGTAGCCAGCTGAGAAACAGACGGCTTCCACTTGCTAATAAACTATCTGAAACTCTTCATGGCAACTGCTGGTAACAGGTCTGACCATCACAGAAGCCAACACTTCATCCATGGACTGCATCTACACTTCTCACTGCTGCAGAAAGGCAGCCAACATCATCAAAGACCCTTCCCACTCCGGTAATGCTCTCTTCCAACCTCTTCCATCAGGTAAAAGATGCAGAAACCTGAACACATGTACCAACAGGTTCAGAAACAGCTTTTTCCCTGCCATTATCAGATTTATGAATAGACCTTTCTAATTTCAAATCTAATGTCGATCTTGCTTTCTGCACCTCCAGTGCAGCCATAACTTTGTACGCCTCGCTCTGTCTCAGCACCCTATGATCTGTATGTCCTTGAATGTTATGATCTGCCTGTATGATACGCAAAACAAAATTTTTCACTGTACTCAGGTACATGTGACAACAATAAATCAAATCAAATCAAATCATCTTTACTCAAACAGAATTGAGATTGCTTGTGATTCTGTGATTGGAGTTTTTTTTGAGAACTGGTTATTACAGACTCAAAGCATTAGCTCTGTTTCTCTCTCTGCACAGTTGCTGCCAGATCTGTTGGGGATCTCTGTTTTTACTTCAGATTTCCAGCATCTGCAGTACTTTGCTTTTACTTGCTGAACAATCCCAAGGGTGCTAACAATTACACTAACACCTAATTTGAGATAATGAAGCAAACCTATAAATTGGCTCATCCAACCATAGAACTGTTACATTGCAGAAGGATGCCATTCTGTTCTGGTTCTTTTACCTAGCGCCCATCACCTGCCCTTTCTCCATTTCTCTGCACTCTATTTCCATCGAAATGACCTCTAATGCCCCCTCTTGAATGTTCAATCGAAACTACCTCTGCCACGTTTCTAGGAAGAATGTTCCATACCTGAACTATTTATTTGTCACAGCTTTTTTTTGCTCACATCATATTTGCAAATCACTTTAAATCTATATCCTCTGATGCTTTTCTTGCTTTTACAAACAGGGACAGCTGCCCCGTATCTACCCTGTTCAACTTGTTCATGGTTTTGTAAACCTCTATCAGATATCCATCAGCCACCTTTTCTCCAAGGAGAACAGTTCTAATGTTTTCAATCTATTCTCACAGCTGAAATTCTTCAGCCCTGGAACTATTCTTTAAAATTGTTTTTGCGCTCTTCAGAAGTTCATAAGATACCAGAGCAGAATTAGACCATTCGGCCCACCGAATCTGTTCCGCCATTCAATCATGGCTGATATGCTCCTCACGTAGTAAAAAGTGAGGTCTGCAGATGCTGGAGATCAGAGCTGAAAATGTGTTGCTGGTTAAAGCGCAGCAGGTCAGGCAGCATCCAAGGAACAGGAAATTCAGGAAGAAAAGGTGGGGGGAGGGGAAATGAACTCAGATTTCTCCAGTTTCCTCATTTCCCTTCCCCCCACCTTGTCTCAGTCGATTCCCTCAAACTCAGCACTGCCCTCCTAACCTGCAATTTTCTTCCTGACCTCTCTGGCCCCACTCCGGCCTATCACCCTCACCTTGACCTCCTTCCTCCTTCCACATATCACATCTCCATTGTCCCTCCCCCAAGTCCCTCCTCCCTACCTTTTATCTTAGCCTGCTGGACACACTTTCCTCATTCCTGATGAAGGGCTTTGGCCCGAAACGTCGAATTTCCTGTTCCTTGGATGCTGCCTGACCTGCTGCGCTTTAACCAGCAACACATTTTCAGCTCTGATATGCTCCTCACCCCCATTTTCCTGTCTTTTCTTCATATCCCGTCAACCCATTACTAAATAAAAATTTGTCTAACGCCTCCTTAAATTTACTTACTGTCCCAGCATCTATCGGACTTTGGGGTAGTGAATTCCACAGATTCACAACCCTTTGGGAGAAGTAGTTTTTCACTAACTCTGTTAGCTAAACTTTTATTATAAATTCTGTGTCTTACAATTGTGTAGTCCACAAACACGTGATGAAGGAACAGCGCTCGGAAAGCTAGTGCGCTTCCAATTAAAACCTGTTGGACTATGACCTGGTTCTGTGTGATTTTTTTTAACTTTCCTATTCATGTACTTGTCAAAATGACTTTTAAATGTTGTCACTGTATCCACAACCATCACTTTCTTAGGAAGTTCATTCCACATGAAAACCACCCTCTGTGTAAAATATTTGCCCCTCATATCTTTTTTAAATCTCTCTCCTTTCACCTTAAAAATGTGCCCCCTAGTTTTGCAATGCCCCACCCTTGGGAAAAGACAACTATCACTAACACTATTCATATGTCTCATTATTTGATAAATTTCTATAAGGTCACCTCTGGGCCCCATACTCTCCACTGAAAAAAGTTCCAGCCTTTCTTTGTAACTCAAACCTTCAATACCCAGCAACATCCTGGTAAAAGTCTTCAGAATTCTCTCCAGCTTAATAATGCAACTCAAATCAGCTTTGCCACTACCACTGCAATATGTAGTTTAGAAGTTTAGAATTTAGAAGAATGAGACATTTTTGAAATATACAAGATTCTGATGGACTTGACAGAGTAGATGTGGAGAGGTTGTTCCCACTTGAGGGAGGGTCTAGAACCAAAGGACAAAACCTTAG
The DNA here is from genome assembly GCF_020745735.1 of Hemiscyllium ocellatum. NCBI lineage: Eukaryota > Metazoa > Chordata > Chondrichthyes > Orectolobiformes > Hemiscylliidae > Hemiscyllium > Hemiscyllium ocellatum. The sequence continues at coordinate 120,883,136 of NC_083406.1, forward strand.
AATAATGTGTTGCACATTTAAGGCAGAGATGAGGAGGAATTTCTTCTCTCAGAGGGTAGTGAATCTGTGCAATTCTTTATCACAGAGGACTGTTGAGACTGGGCCATTTAGTGTATTCAAAGCGGAGACAGAAAGCTTTCTAATCAGGAATCGAGGGTTATGAGAAAGACAGGAAAGTGGAGTTGAGAAATATCGGATTAGTCATGGTCTCATCAAATGGTGGAGCAGATTTGATAGGCTAGGTGGCCAATTTCTGCTCCCACGTTTTATGGTCTAATGGTTTCATAAGTGCTAGCCTAGCCAGCAACACTCACTTTCCAAGACTTGATCAAAAATGCTTTGTCTTAAGAAATTTATTTGAATTGCCCAAGTGTCTATGGGAAGGAAACCATGGAACATTTCCAGCTGTGTTCCAACACCATGAACAGCACAGTTTGCTGACACCTTGCTAGATTGAAAAGAGCCAGGAGCTGGCGTTAAACTTGCACTATCTGTCTCCTCTCAGCAGGGGACAATGTTTTACAGTAATTGGTTTCAGTTCAACCCTTACAGAGTAAAGAACTCACAGCTGCCAGAACATAACTAACTTTTCCCTTTCTACAAACTGGAACAATTTATTTGTAAACCGAATGTTTGCCGTTGTGCAATCCTTCTATAACTTAAAAAAATACTCATGATTTGGAGATGCCTGTGTTGGACTGGGGTGTACAAAGTTAAAAATTGCACAAAACCAGGTTATAGTCCAACAGATTTAATTGGAAGCACACTAGCTTTCGGAGTGACACTCCTTCATCAGGTGATTGTCTGATGACCTGATGAAGGAGCGTCGCTCTGAAAGCTAGTGTGCTTCCAATTAAACCTGTTGGACTATAACCTGGTGTTGTGCGATTTTTAACTTAAAAAATTCTTTAATTGTAATGATTGGCCATAACTAAGTTATGAATCATAACTGCTTGTTAATTTCTATCATCATCACAATTTGGGATCTAATGCCAGGTTAATTTCTCAATAAACCAATTATCTGTTTGTCTGTCTGACCACCTATTTATCTATTACTATATCTATTGTTGTCACTCTATCCGTTCCTCATTTTCTCTTGCTGGGGTAACCTAACTTGCATTCGTATGGCACCTTTAGTCTATAAACCATCCCAAAGTGTTTTACCAGGGGTGTTATCAGCTTGATAGTGAGCTATGCTATTTGAGATTGTGGATATTGGATATTGGAGCTAGTGACGTAAATCTTGGTGAAAGAGATAGGTACTGTATTCAAGGAAGTGGAGAGAGGTAGGAAGGAAGAGGAGTATAGGGAAGACATTCTAGAATTTTGAGCAATGGAACGCATGCCCCCGATGGTTGGACATTGAATTTGAGCTATGTATAAGGAACTCGAATTTGAGCAGTACAGACAGCTCAGAGGCTTGGATGAGGTTATAAAGTTGGAGAAGTGGAAGCGATGTAGGGATGTGACAACAAGCATAAGAACTGAAGGCTGAAGAAGCAGAAAAAACAGAAAGCACTGGAGAAACTCAGCAGGTTCGGCCACACCTGTGCAAAGAGAAACAGTGTTAACGTTTCGAGTGACCCTTTATTTTAAAGCTGAGGAAGAGTTCTGGATTAGACTCATACCTGGCTCGAAACTTTAGCTGTGTTTCTCTCTCCACAGTTGGGGAGGTGCTGGTGTTAGGACTGGGATGGACAAAGTCAGCAGTCATGTGACACCAGGTTGTAGTCCAACAGGTTTATTCAAAATCCAAGCTTTCAGAGTGCTGCTCCTTCATCAGGTGACATGGAGGGAAGCACACTAATCCGAGACCTATGTTCTTCCCCCCACTTTACCTGATGAAGGAGTGACACTCCAAAAGCTTGTAAGTTCAAGTAAACTTCTTGGGCTATAACCTGGTGCCATGTGACGTCCGACTCTCTCCACAGATGGTGCCAGACCTGCTGAGTTTCAGCAGTAATTTCTGTTTTTGTTTAAGAAATCAGTGCATTGCTTAACATGGAGGCAAAATAACTAGTGAGCACTGGGCCGATTAGACTCAAAGCAAGTTAAGAACAGCAGACTGATGTGTTGATCAGAAGGAATGTGGGTGACTTGCCAGGAATAATCACATCTAGTAGTAACAAAAACCTGGAGGAGATTTTCAGCAGCTGTGTTATCTGAGACAAGGTTGAACTTACAAGACTTTGGAACAGCAAGAGGGAGCTATGAGAACAATGGTGCTATTGCTGTGCTAGTACATAATCCCATCAAGAAATCTAATGGAATTTAACGATTAAAAAAAATTAGAATTCAAAGTCAACATCAGAATTGTTAATTAACTCTGTTTTGCTCTCTACAGGTGCTGCTAAGCCTGCTGAGTTTCTCCAGGGCTTTGTGCTTTTATATTATGAAAATTAACTGTTGTTAAAAACCCATTCGTCCTTTAGGAAAGGATATCTGTTGTTCTTACCTGGTCTATGTGAAACTCTAGATCAACAGACCAGAAAGGCAATACAGGATAATAACACATAGGAGCAGGAGTATTCTACTGATTGACAATCTGTCTCTCTCAGCCTTGAATATACGCAATGTCCCAACCTTGACAGCCCTCTGTGATAGAGAATTCCACAGATTCACAACCCTCAGAGAGAAGAAATTCCTCCTCATCTCTGCCTTAAATTTGAGACCCCTTACTCTGAGATTATCCTCTTTGGTCCTAAACTCTCCCATAATAGAAATAACCTCTCCATGTCTAGTTTGTCAATTTCCTTAAGAATTTATATGTCTCAATAAGTTGTCACCTCTCAGTCTTCTGAACTCCAATACCAAACCAGCCAGCACTGATTTGACTTCATTTGATTTATTGTTGTTACATATACTGAGATACAGTGAAAAGTGTTGTTGTGCATGTAGATTGTATCATATAGAGTGCATCAGGGTAGTAGAGCAAAGTGAAGAATATAGTGTTACAGCCACAGAGAAGGTGCAGAGAGAGAGATCAGAATTAACATTTGAGGGGTTCATTTAAAAGTCTGATAATGGCAGGAAAGAAACTGTTCTTGAATCTGTTTGTACATTTATTTGAACTTTAATAACTTCTGTCTAATGAAAGAGGGTGGAAGAGAGAATAACCAGGGTGGGAGGGGTCTTTGGTTATGTTGTTTGTTTTCCTGAGGCAGCGGGAAATGTAGTCGGAGTCAATAAGTAGGAGGTTAGTGTTCATAATGGACTGGGCTGTTTTTGCGGCTCTGTAGTTTTTATGGTCTTGGGAAGAGCAGTTGCAGGATGTTGTGATGCATCCGGATAGGCTGCCCTCTATGGTGCATCTATAAGGATTGGGAAGAGTCCTTGTAAACATGCTGAGTTTCCTTAGCCTCCTGAAGAAGTAGAGGATTTGTTATACTTTATTGACACTAGCATCAACATGGGTGGACCAGGACAGATTGTTGGTGATCATCACTCCTAGAAACTGGACGCTCCTGACCACCTCCACCTCAGCATCTACTGATACTGACAGATTTTCCGTCCACCCTGTTTCCTGAGGTCAATGACCAGCTTTCTTCATTTTACTGATGTCAATGGAGAGATTGTTAAACCATGCTGCTTAGCACTATATCTCTTTCCTGTATTCTGTCTCATCCTTGTTTGAGATCCAACTTACAACGCTGATGTCATCAGCAAACTTGTAAATGGAGTTGGGGCAGAATTTGGCCACATGGTTGTAAGTGTATAAGGAGTACAGTAAGGGACTGAGAATGCAGTCTTGCAGGACACTGGTGTTGAGGATTATGATGGAGGAGATGTTGTCTCCAATTCTTACTGATTGTGGTCTATGGATCAGAAAGCCATGGATCTAATTACAGAGGGGGAAACCAAAACCTAGGACTCAGATTTTGTTTGTTTGGAACTATGATGTTGAAGGTGGAACTGTGGGAGGCTAACTGTTATGAAGGTGTCGAAGTACTGTACCTTAAAGAGGGTTGAAAAGTTAGCAAAACTGCCTGACACAGCACAAAGTGTTCTGAACAAGGTAACAATGTAACACATAGTCGACACAAATAGAGTATCTGGGTTACCATGAGACAAAAAAACAAATTCAAATTTGGTCAATCAGTTTAAATTATGCCCCAAGATACCAAAATTCAATCAAGCTTGAATTTAGTATTTTGATAATGCTAAAACCAATGAAATGATCTGATGTTTTGGAGTATAAAACCAGACATTTTGGTCACTTAGAGGGAGAACTGCCATGGACACTGCTAGTTCCAGAGTTTTCTGAGAGGTACCTCTCTGGAAAAGGAATTTGCCCAGCAGAACATGGAAACTGACCTGGAGAGAAGCTACAGAGTAAAATTTACAGAGGAAACTCAGCAAAGCTGATTACTTTTGAAGCAGGATTTAAAGAAAAATGAATCTTAATCAAGATTTTTAAAAAATCTGACTATTATTGCAGAGTGGGAGTAAAAGAGAGGTTTAAGAGAAAGGAGTTGTAAATAGATGTTGGTTTTAATATTCTCTGTTGGACTTAAAGAATAAGATTGTTAATGTTTACTTTATATAGTGACCTCTAGGATAACTCTTTGCCTTTCGAATTTTAACAGATCTTTTCTGTGTTGCTGGTTTAAATTAGCAGAGGGGCTTATCCTTTGTTGTAACACTAACATAGGTATCCTTGTTATCTAGATGTTCCAGGGATGGGTATAGGGCATGGGAGATGGTGTCTGCCATGGACCTGTTGTGATGGTAACTAAATTGTAAAGGCAATCTGGAAAGCTGGAGTTGATGTGAGCCATGACTAACCTTTCGAAGCACTTCATAATTATGGAAGTCAGAGCCACTGAGGGGTAGTTATTTAAGAACCCAAAATGATCTTTCGTTGGCACTGGAACGATAATGGTCTTGAAGGAATAGGAAATTTCAGGCTGGAGTAAGGTTAACTTAAAGGTGCCTATGAATACTCCCACCAGCTAGTCCTCACAGGATCTGAGTGACAGCTGGGGACTCCATCCCTGCCGGTCGCTTTCCATGGGTTCATTCTCAGGAAGGTTGGCATCTGCAGCATGGACAGTGGATACATGTATAACTGAGGCTGTTGGAGCAGGTGACATCATTTCACTGAACTTCTGTTCCAATCAATACATTGAGCTCATCAGGGAGTGATGTGCTGTTGCCCGTGATTCTGTTCAACTTCGTTTTGTAGCCCATTACATCATGTAAATTGCTTGCATTCCATAAACGAGTTGAAAAATGAAAAAAAAAACCCTTTGATATAAGTATCTTCAGTTTAGGCATGGTAGTCATTATATCCATCACCACAGTTACAGACAACATGCTGTAAGGCACAGGTTACTAAACCTTCTCCACCTCATAAGACCCAATAGAAATGGCGGCACAGTGATATATAGCTTGCAGGGAGTTGCGCTGAAAGTCCTCAACATTGACTTTGGTAACCATGAAGTCTCACTCTTCATGTTAAACATGGGCAAGGAAACCTCCTGCTGATTACTATGTACCATCCCCCTTCAGATAATGAATCAATTCTCCTCCATGTTGAACAAAGTTTGGAGGAAGCAATGAGAGTGGTAAAAGCATAAAATGTCCACCACCAACAGTGGCTCATCAGCAGCATTACTGATCCAGCTGGTTGGGTCCTAAAGGACATTGATGCCCGACTGGGTCTGAGGCAGGTGGTGAGGGAACCAACAAGATGGAAAAACATACTTGACCTCATCCGTACCAATCTGCCAGCGACAGCTGCACCTGTCCATGACAGTCTCCATAAGAGTGACCATCACAGAGTCCTAATGGAGATGAAGTCCTACATTAAGGGTTGGGAATGGTCAGCTGGTGTTCTGCTGGCCTCCATGTTACTTGAGACTCATGGTGGTTAATTCAACTGCCCTTTGGCCAATTAGGGATGGGCAATGAATGCTGGCCTGGCCAACAATGCCCACATCATGTAAATGAATTTAAGAAAAGTGCTCCATCATGTTGTGTGGCACTATCACCATGCTAAATGTGACAGACCTAGAAGAGGTCTAGCAACTCATGACGGGGCATCCAGGAGGTGAGCTGGGCCATCACCAGCAGCAGAACTGTACTCCAACACAATCTGTAACCTCATGGCCCAACATATCCCCTATCAACCATTACCATCAAGCCAGGGCATCAACCCTGGTTCAATGGAGAGTGCAAGAGAACTTGCCAGGAACAGCATCAGGCATCCCTGAAGATGAAGTGTCAACTTGGTGAAGCCACCAATTAGAACTACTTGTGTGCCATAAAACAGCATAAGCAGCTAATGATAGACAGAGCTAAGTGATCCCCCAACCAACAATTAGATCTAAGCTCTGCAGTCTTGCCACATCCAGTCATGAATGGTGATGGACAGTTAAACAACTCTCTGGAGGTGGTTGAAACATCTCCATCCTCAATGCTGGGAGAGTCCAGGACATCAGTGCAAAAGATAAGGCTAAAACATTCACAGCAATCTTCAGCCAGAAGCACAAGGTGCATAATCCATTGTGGCTGCCTGCAGTAGTCCTCAACGTTACAGATACCTGTCTTCAGCCAATTCAAGTCACTCCACATGATATCAAGAAATGGTTGAAGACACTGAATACTGCAGAGGCTATGGGCCCTGACGATATTCTGGCAATAGTCCTGAAGATTTGTGCTCCAGAACCAGATGCTCCCTTAGCCAAACTGTTCCAGTATAGTTACAACACTGTCATCTACTCAACAATGTGGAACATTGCCCAGTTATATCCTGCACAGAAAAACAGGTCAAACCTTACCCAGCCAATTTCTGTCCTATTGGTCTATTCTTGATCATCAGTAAAGTGATGGGAGGTGTCATCAATAGTGCTATCAAGCAACACCCGCTCAGCAATAAACTGCTGAGTAATGCCCAGTTTGGGTTCTGCCAGAGCCAATCAGTTCCTGACCTCATTCCAGTCTTGGTTCAAACATGGACAAAAGAACTGAATTCCAGAGGGGAGGGGAGAGTGACAACCCTTGATGTCAAGACTGCATTTGACCGAGTGGGGCATCACGGAGCCATAACAAAGCTGGAATCAATGGGTATCAGGAAGTAAACTCTCCGCTTGTTGCAGTTGTTGGAGGTCAGTCATCGTTGCTCCAGGAGACCTCTGCAGAAGTTCCTCAGAATAGTGAATTATACCTAATCATCTTCATCATCCATGACTTTCCCTCAACATAAAATCTGAAGTGGGGATGTTTGCTGATGATTGCTTAATCTTCAGCACCATTCGCAACTCCTCAGATACTGAAGCAGTCCATGTTCAAATCCAACAAGATGTGCACAATATCTAGGCTTAGGTTGACAGTTCAAGTTAATGTTCAAGTAAATAAATGCCAGACCATGATCATCTCCAATAAGAGACAATCTAACCACCACCCCTTGACATTCAATGGTCTTACCATCCCTGAATCTCCCACTATCAACATCCTGGAGGTTGCCATTGACCAGAAACTCAACTGGATTCACCACGTAAACACAATGGCTACAAGAGCAGGTCAGAGGCTAGCAATACTGCGGCATGTAACACACCTCCTGACTTTTCACCAACTACAAGGCACAAATCAGGAGTGCGATGGAATACTCCCCACTTCCCTGGATGGGTGCAGTTCCAACAACACTCAAGGAGCCTGATACCATCTAGGACAAAACAGCCCAATTGATACCATCGAGGACAAAATAGCCCACTTGAATGGCATTACATTCACAAGCATCCACTCCCTCCACCACTGGCGCTCAGTATGTACTATATACAAGATGCACTACAGAAATCCACTGCAAAGATCCTCAGACAGCACCTTCCAAACTCATGACCACTTCCATCTTGAAGGCAGCAGATACATGGGAACACCATTCCCAGCAATATCCCCTCCAAGCCACTCACCATCCTGACATGCAAATGTATTGCCGTTCCTTCACTGTCACTGGGTCAAAATCCTGGAATTCTCCCTCAGGGCATTGTGGGTTGACCTACAGCATGTGGACTGCAGTGGTTCAAGAAGGCAGCTCTCAACCCCACCTTCTCAAGGGTCAATTATGGGCAATAAATGCTAGCTAACCAGTAATGCCCACATCCCATGAGTGAAAAAAAGACAAAGGAGCAGTATTTAGTCTATTTGGCCCATCAAATCTGCTCTGCCATTTGGTCATGACTGATACGTTTCTCAACCCTGTTCTTCTGCCTTCTCCCTGTAATCCTTGATCCCCTTGCCAATCTTTGTCTTAAATACACTCAGTGACTTGGCCTCCACAGCCCTCTGCAGCAATGAGTTTCACAGATTCCCCACCCTCTGGCTGAAGAAATTCCTCTTCCTTTCAGTTCAAAAGGGTCATCCCTTCACCCTGAGGCCGGGCCCTTGGGTCCTAGTCTCTCCTACTGATGAAAACATCTTCTCCACATCCACTCTAGCCAGGCCTCTCAGTATTCTGTATGTTTCAATCAGATCCTGCCCCCCTCTGCCATACTTCTAATCTCCAGACCTTTTAAGAATAACAGTGGAGGTGGAGTAGAGAGAGTTGAGAGGTAAGGGGAGATGTTTTGGGTTTTTTTCAAAAGCCTCCATTTTCACCATTGGAGGAGCCGGTCTTCAAGATTGTGTTGTTTAGGTAACGTCAGCAATTCAAAAAACATCCGATGAACTGAAAGTTCAGTAAGTTCAGTTGGCTGTAAGTCCAGTTAGAGCTCCTTGCTGCTTTAGAGCCTGTGACCCCAAGCTCTCAGCTCGCGATGCCTCACTTTGAGACACCCTGCTGTAAGGCATTGTCTGGGCTATGAGAAAGTGAAGACTGCAGATGCTGGAGATCAGAGTCGAGAGTGTGTTTCTGGGAAAGCACAGCAGGTCAGGCAGTATCCGAGGAGCAGGTGAATCTGAGGAACAGGATTCCTGATGAAAGGCTTATGCCTGAAATGTTGACTCTCTGGCTTCTCGGATGCCCTGACCTGCTGGGCTTTCCCAGCAACACACTCTCGACACTGTCTGGATTATATATAGATCCACCTGAGCTTTGAGGAGGTGGGAGTTATGGCAGGGAGGGGTGAGGTGGGAGGTCAAGTAGGAGACATTCACCAGGGTTAAAAACAGATATTGCTGGAAAAGCTCAGCAGCATCTGTGGAGAGAAATCAGAGTTAATGCTTCGGCTTGAGAGACACTTCCTCGGAAGTCATCAGGAGAGCAGATGAAAAGATCTAATAGCCACACTTAACCTGTGACCTTGAGTGTTGAGTTTATTGAGTAAAAAGTGAGGTCTGCAGATGCTGGAGATCAGAGCTGAAAATGTGTTGCTGGTTAAAGCACAGCAGGTTAGGCAGCATCCAAGGAACAGGAAATTCGACGTTTCGGGCCAGAGCCCTTCATCAGGAAAGTTGAGTTTATTGGTCATTGCGTTGAGTATAGGAATTGGGAGGTCAGATTGCAGCTGTACAGGACATTGGTTAGGCCACTTTTGGAATATTGTGTGCAATTCTGGTCTCTTTCCTATTGGAAGGATGTCGTGAAGCTTGAAAAGGTTCAGAAAAGGTTTATAAGGATGTTCCCAGGAAGGAGGTCTTGAGGTATAAGGAGAGGCTGAATAGGCTGAGGTCGTTTTCCCTAGAGCATTGGAGGCTGAGAGTATGACTTTATACAGGTTTATAAAATCTTGAGGGGCATGGATATGAAAAATAGCTAAGGTTTTCCCTGGGTTGGAAAGTGTGGCACTCGAAAAGCACAGCAGGTCAGGCAGCATCCGACGAGCAGGAGAATCGACATTTCGGGCATAAGCCCTTCATCAGGAATGTGGGGGGAGAAGGGGACTGAGAGATAAATAGGAGGGTGGGGTTGGGGTTGGGAGAAAGTATCTGGGAAGGTCATAGGTTGAAGAAGATTGGAGATGATAGTGATAGGTTGGGGGGGAGGATGGATAGGTGGGAAGGAAGATGGAAAGGCAGGATGGTTCAAGAGGGTTGTGCCATGTTAGAGGGTTTGATCTGGGATGAGGTGGGGGGAGGGGAGATGAGGAAGCTGATGAAATCAACATTGATGCCATGTGGTTGGGGGTCCCAAGGCGGAAGATGAAGCGTCCTTCTTCCAGGCATTGGATGGCTTGGATTTGGCGATGGAGGAGGCCCAGGACTTGCATGTCCTTGGGTGAATGGGAGGGGGAGTTGAAGTGGTCAGCCACAGGGTGATAAGGTTGTTTGGTGCATGTGTTCCAGAGATGCTCCTTGAAATGTATTGCGAGTTGGCGTCCTGTCTCCCCAATGGAGAGGAGACCACATTGAGAGCAAAGGACACAGTAAATGAGGTGTTTGGATGTGCAGGAAAGTCTCTGCTAGGTGTGGAGGGATCCTTTAGGACATTTGATGGATGTGCTGGGGAGATGTGGGCACAGGTTTTACACCTCTTGTGGTGGCAAGGGAAGGTGCCAGGTGTGGAAGGTGGGTTGTTGGGGGGTGTGGACCTAACAAGAGAGTGGCGGAGGGAGTGGTCTCTGCACAATGCTGTTAGGGGTAGGAAGGGAAATATATCTCTGATGTGAGGTCTGACTGTAAGTGGCGGAAATGGCAGAGGACGATGTGTTGTATCTGAAGATTAGTGGGATGGAAGGGCGGGGCCCCAGGGGCTGTATTCTTGTGACACTGAGAGGTGTGGAGTTCAAAGGCGGGGATGCAGGAAGTGGAAGAGATGTGGTGGAGGGCATTGTTGACCACGTGAGAGGGGAAATTACGGTCCTTGAAATAGGAGGCCATCTGGGTGGGGTTTCCCTATATTGTGGGAGTCCAAAATTAGAGAGCATAGATTTAAGGTGAGAGGGGAAAGATTTAAAAAGGACTTAAGGGGCAACTTTGTCAGGTAGAAGGTGACGTGTGTATGGAATGTGCTGCCAGAGGAACTGGTGGAGGCTAGTACAATTACAACATTTAAAAGACATCTGAATGGGTATATGAATAAGAAGGGGTTGGAGGGAAATGGGCCAAATGCTGGCAAATGGAATTAGATTAATTTCAGATATTTGGCTGACATGGATGACATGGACCAAAGGGCCTTTTTCTGTGTTGACTATGACTCTCTGACTCTCTGTGAGTGGGAGATAATTGAGCTCATGCTGGGAACTGAAAGTTATGACTTCTTTCTTCCCAATACCCAATTGGAGGAACATCCAACTCCACTGATCCTAAGTGATAAACAAACTGTCTGATCATTCAGAGACTGAGAAATGTGGGGGGTTGGAGAGAGTTGGCAGAGATTTAGAGCTGCTTGTTCTCACTGTGCATTTTGCAGGGAACACTTTATCTTGCCAATGAAGCCCCTGAGGGACAGCACTATTTTTATTATTCATACACTGGACAACGGCATCATTGTCTCAGCCAGCATTTACTGTCTCCCCCTGATTACCCAGATGACAGTTATAACTCAAACACAAGCGCAGTTAGGAATGGGCAAAAAATGTTGGCCTTCCCAGCAACACCCCCATGGAATAATTAAAAAGAAAGATCATACAACCATCAAAGATGGGAATTGAGATTGTTTAGTTGACATTCTAGATTTGTGCAGTTGGGTTATAAAAGTATCATTTGCTTTCAGTTATATTGGAAAATCACAGTTGCAAGGATGTACATTTTATTAATTTTTCATGGGATGTGGGTGTGACTGGTTGGGCCAGGTTTTGTTGCCCACCTCAGGTTCCCCTGATGAAGGTTGTGGTGAATTGACATCTCAAACTGTTACAATCAGTGTTGTTACTCAGTGGCAACAGCAGGGGCATGGGGCAGGGTGTTTGTTGGTAATGAAAAAACTATTTTGATAAACTCTTCTGGAACAAATCCCACCCTTTCTTTCTTTCTTTCTTTTGTTCTTTCTATCTATCTATCTATCTATCTATCTATCTATCTATCTATCTATCTATCTATCCATCTGTCTGTCTATCTGTCTATCTATCTATTGACCAATCAATCAATCAATCTATCTGTCTGTCTATCCATCTGTCTGTCTGTATATCTATCAATCTATCTATCTATCCATCTGTCTGTCTATCTATCTTTCGATCAATCAATCAATCTATCTGTCTGTCTATCCATCAGTCTGTCTGTATATCTGTCTATCTATCTATCTGACTGTCTACCTATCCGTCTATCAATCAACGTGTCTATCTATCCATCTGTCTATCGATCATTCGATCAATCAATCAATCAATCAGTCAGTCTGTCTGTCTATCTATCTATCTATGTATCTGTCTGTATATCTATCTATCTGTCTGCCTGTCTATCTGACTGCCTGTCTGTTGGGGTCTGTCTGTCTGTCTGTCTATCTATTTATCTATCTCTCTCTCTATCTATCTATCTGTCTGTTTGCTTAACTATCTATCTATCTGCCTATCTATCTGTCTGTTTGCTTATCTATCTATCTATCTATCGATCTATCTATCTCCTATCTATTTGTCTGTCTGTCTATCTATCTATCTATCTATCTATCTATCTATCTATCTATCCATTTACCTATCTATCTATCAATCTACCTATCTATCTGTCTGTCCATCTCTCTGTCTGTCTATCTATCTACCTCCCTAACTATCTAGATTAGAGTGGTGTTGGAAAAGCACAGCAGTTCAGGCGGCATCCGAGAAGCAGGAAAATCGACATTTCGGGCAAAAGCCCTTCATCAGGAATAGAGGGCTTTTGCCCGAAATGTCGATTTTCCTGCTCCTTGGATGCTGCCTGAACTGCTGTGCTTTTCCAGCACCACTTTAATCTAGAATCTGGTTTCCAGCATCTGCAGTCCTTGTTTTTACCTACCTATCTATCTACCTATCTGTCTGTCTGTCTGTCTATCCATCTATGTCTGTCTGTCTGTTTGCTTAACTATCTATCTATCTATCTATCTATCTATCTATCTATCTACCTATTCACCTATCCACCTATCTATCTATCTATCTGTCTGTTTGCTTAACTATCTATCTAACTATCTATCTATCACTGTTTTATCTCTCATTATCTCTCTATCTATCTACCTATCTATCTATCTATCTTTCATTAATATTGTTGATTCCTTAAATATTAATTCGATATGTGCACTGTATCTGAGTGACCTTTTCCTAGCTTGGGTTCAGCATACGGTAATGCAGCATAAGTTAGCTATGATTTGGAAATCAACAATCACCTGATGAAGGAGCGTCGTTCCGAAAGCTAGTATGCTTCCAATTAAACCTGTTGGACTATAACCTGGTGTTGCGTGATTTTTAACTAAGTTAGCTATGGTCACTCTACAGTTCCCCAGTCTGTTTAACTGTGTGGCCAGTAGAGGGGCCAGGATGTGGCTAGTTTCGAGTAATATCTTCAGCGTCATATAGATTCACAGCATGGAAACAGTCCTTTCGGAATCTAAACCATGTCTGCCATGTCTGGAGGTCATTATTCAGAATGCAATCAGTTTTTAGCTGCTCTCTGTTGGTAAACCCATGTCCTCATTTTATGTTAAGCTTCTCACCTCAACTGGAGGCGAACAGAATCAGGGGCTTGTTTGGCAGTATCCTTGCTCTTGGACAAGGAGGAACAGTGTCAAGTCCCACCTGTAATCACTTGTCTGAACAGATTGGTTAATACGATTTTGTTGAAGGAGTTCCAAGCAGGCTATCACACAATAGACAGTGTAAGGATTGACTTCAAAGCAGGAGAGGGGCCATTTGAGACTTGGAGTGTTGACTCAGAGGATTTGTTGCTGACCAACATAGGAACGAGCAGCAGGAGTAGGCCACTCGGCCCCTCAAGCCTTCTCCATCCCTTTAATAAGATTGTGACTGATCTGAGGGGAAAAGTTTAAGGATATATATGTGGAAAGTTCTTCACGTAGAGGTTGGTGGGTGCCTGGAATGTGTTGCCAGCGGAGGTGGTAGGGGTGGGAATGATAGCGTCATTTAAGATGCATGTGGACAAATACATGAATGGACAGGGAACAAAGGGATACAGATCCTTAGAAAATAGCAGATCTAGATAGAGAATATGGATCAGTGCAGGCTTGGAGGGCCAAAGGGCCTGTTCCTGCACTGTAATGTTCTTTGATCTTTGTTCTACTGCATGTTCCCGCCCATCTGGATAATCTTCCACCCGTCTGTTTATCAAGAATCTACCTTCCTCTGCTTTAAAAATAGTCAAGGATTTTGCTTCCTGTGTCACTAGCTTCTGATAAAGAGGGTTCTCCAAAGACTCAAGGCCATCTCTGAGAAAAAGAAAAAAAATTCTCCTCATCCTGTTGTAAATGGGTGACCATTGGTGTTGAAACAGTGACCACTAGACCCTCCCAGAAAGGGAACCATCCTCTCCATATCCCTGTAATAAAATAAAGAACTGCAGATTTGAAACAAAAACTGAAATTGCTGAAGAAACTCAGCAGGCCTGTGGGAAGAAAGCAGAGTTAACGTTTCAGGTGAGTGACTCTTTATCAGCATTGTTAGCAACTAGGAAAATGTGGTATTTATGTCAAAGATGAATCTGGGGGAGAGGGAGTACAGAGCTGAAAATGTATTGCTGGAAAAGCGCAGCAGGTCAGGCAGCATCCAAGGAACAGGAGATTCGACGTTTCGGGCATAAGCCCTTCTTCAGGAATGGAGAAGGGCTTATGCCCAAAACGTCAAATCTCCTGTTCCTTGGATGCTGCCTGACCTGCTGCGCTTTTCCAGCAACACATTTTCAGCTCTGATCTCCAGCATCTGCAGACCTCACTTTCTCCTCGGAGAGGGAGTACAGAGAGAGAGAGAGTGAGAGAAAGAGAAAGATGTGAAAGTGATAGGTAGCAAGGAGATTATGGATAGCAGGCCTGGACAGAAGAAAAGCTGTATAAGTGATAATAAGAACTAAGAGCAGGACGAAATGGGTGAGTTGTACTGAATGCAGCCTATATAATGTGATAATAACTGAGAATGGGTAGCTGTGGTAAAAGTAACTCATCCTAACAGGATTGTGTGTGGGATTGGGTAAAAAAACATGAATGAATGGAATCAAACTCTAAAGCTATTGACTAAACTCTAAAGCCATTGACCAAACTCTAAAGCTACAGCCTAGAGGCTGTAGGATCCCCAAGTGGAAAATGAGCCTCTTTTTTGAACAAGAAAATGTTCTTTAAGCTTGGGCTGAGGTTCACTGGAGCACTGCTACAGGCCTGAGACAGAGGTATTGGCTGGGGAACACTTCCCTTTCCTCCTCCAACAATGGTAGGATCCCCCAGTTCTCACCTACCATCCCATCAGCCTCCACATCCAAAGGATTGTAAAGTCACTATTTCTGCCACCAGGATACCCTAACCAGACACATAGTC
This sequence comes from Hemiscyllium ocellatum, assembly GCF_020745735.1. Classification (NCBI taxonomy): domain Eukaryota; kingdom Metazoa; phylum Chordata; class Chondrichthyes; order Orectolobiformes; family Hemiscylliidae; genus Hemiscyllium; species Hemiscyllium ocellatum. The sequence continues at coordinate 120,898,449 of NC_083406.1, forward strand.
CCCTCCCCTCCCCTCCCTTGTCAACCTTCTACATAAACCATTCCCTCAAGGACACTCTGGTCCTCCCTTCCTCCATTCCCAACATATTCCTGCACTTCCGAGGCACCTTCCTATGCAATTAACAAAGGTCTAACAGCAGCCCATTTACTCCCCCCTTCCTCAGTATCCAAGGCCCCAGTCACACCTTCCAGGTGAAGCAGCACTTTACCTGCACTTCATTCAATCTCATGTACTGCGCTCAATGTGGTCTCCTCTACACAAGGGAGATGAAACACAGATTGGGTGATCACTTTGTAGAACACTTATGTTCTGTACACAAAAATGATCCTGAGCTTCCAGTTGCCTGCCACTTTAACACCCCACACGTTCCCTGGCCAACGTCTCTGTCACAGGCTTGCTGCAGTGCTCTGACGAAGTTCAGCTGGCAAGTTGGAAGAACAGCACCTCATATTCTGCTTGGGGACCCTGCAGCCTTCAGGACTTAACATCGAGTTCAACCACTTTAGATCCTGATTCCGTCAGTGTGTGGATGGAATGAGCTGCCAGAGGAAGTGATGGATATCTGGTCAGAGTCAATGAGTTGGACCAAAGTGTCTGTTTCCATGCTGTACATCCCTATGACTCCAAATCACATCTTATTCTTTGAAACTCCAATTGATACAAGTCCAACATTTTTTCATAAGACAACCCACCTATTCCAGGTATTAGTCTGGTAAGCCTTCTCTAACCTGCTTCTAATGCACTTGTGTTCTTTCTTAAATAAAGACACTCAAGGCTGAGTCCAATAGATGTTTGGGATCTAAGCGAATGAAAGGATACAGGAATTGTTTGGGAAAGTGTAGATAAGGCTGGATCTCGTTGAATGGCAGAGCAAACCCGATGGACTGAATGGAGAAAGTGAGGTCTGCAGATGCTGGAGATCAGAGCTGAAAATGTGTTGCTGGAAAAGCGCAGCAGGTCAGGCAGCATCCAAGGAACAGGAGAATCCTGAAGAAGGGCTTATGCCTGAAACGTCGAATCTCCTGTTCCTTGGATGCTGCCTGACCTGCTGTGCTTTTCCAGCAACACATTTTCAGCGATGGACTGAATGGCCTATTTGTGCTTCTATGGTCTTATGGAGACTCAATGGACTAGTTAGGAAGGCTGAAGATCAGCCATGAGCATTGAGTGTGGAGCAAGTTCAAGCAGATGAATGGTCTACTACAGCTCTTAGGTATTAGCTGGTCATATTAACTCTATAAATTACATAAGATAAATCTGTCTGGATCAATAAAATGATGGGAATATCCTCTGGAGAACAGTGAAACTTGAATAATAAACAATCTGGGCACAACAGTTCATTCATGGTAGTGAGCTTGGAAACTAGGATTAAGCATTCATTTGAAAGAATGCAGAAAAGATTTATAAGGGTGTTGCCAGAGTTGGAGGGTTTGAGCTATAAGGAGAGGTTAACTGGGCCGGGACACATTTCCCTGGAGCATCAGAGGATGAGGTCAGTGACCTTATAGAGGTTTATAAAATCATGAGGGGCAAGGCTCGGGTGAATAGACAAGGTATTTTTCCCCGAATAGGAGAGTCCAAAACTAGAGGGCATAGGTTTAAAGTGAGAGGGGAAAGATATAAAAGAGACCTAAGGGGCAACGTTTCCACACAGAGGGTGATGCGTGTATGGGATGAGCTGCCAGAGGAAGTGGTGGAGGCTGGTACAATTACAACATTTTATAGGTATCTGGATTCTAATATGGAGAGGAAGGGTTTAGAATTTAGGATATCTGGTCGGCATGAATGAGTGAGACTGAATGGTCTGTTTCCATGCTGTACATCTCTATGACTCTGTGAGTGGTGGAGCAAGTTCAAGGGGCTGAGTGGTCTATTTCTGTTCTTATGTATTAGCTGGTTATATTAATTTTATAACTTACATAAGAAACAGCTGTCTGGACCAATAAAATGATTGTAATATCCTCTGCGAAACAGCAAGACTTGTGCAGTAACCAATTTGGGCAGCATATTTCCTTCATGATTATCGAAATTGGAAACATAAGGTTAAACATTCATTTGGATGAGAACAGGGTTTACAAAGTTGACTTGTGAAGATAATGTTAAATTTCGCTTGCGCTCACCATGAGCAGTCTTAGCTTGGCTTCCAAATCCCTCCATGGTCTCATCTATCCCTGCCTCTGTAACCTCCCTAAGTCCACATCCCTCTGGGATCTCTGCAATCCTCCCAATCAGAGATCAGGTGCATTCGCCATCCTGCCTAACTGTGACAGGATGCAGTGCAGCAATTTGGAAGCCTCCTACAACAGCACTTTCCAAACCAGCAACCTCTACCACCCAGAGAGACAAAAAGCAGCAGATACAAAATTGAAAACCCCTCCCATCCTGGTTATACTCCATCTTCCATCAGACAGAAGATATAAAAGTTTGTATACACGTGTAAAACAGATTCAAGAACAGCTTCTTCTCCCCTGTTATTAGACTCCTGAATGGACCTCTCAAATTTCAAATTTAATGTTGATCTCACTCTCTGTGCACCTTCTCAGCAGCCGTAACATTGTATTCCTCACTGTTTTATTACCCTCACGCACTTTGTATGGTATGATCTACCTGTACTGCACCAAAACAAAATTCTTTCACTGTACCTATGTTCATGTGACAATCATAAATCAAATCAAAACAAAACATGAGAACAATTCCCCCTGCCAGTCCTCTTCCAAGTTACAACATCCTGATTTGGGACTATGTTCCAGCCATTCTATAAGTGTAGCTAATCAAAATCTTCAAATTCCCTTCCTAAATCTTCAAATTCCCTCCAGGTGTCCCCACAACCCAAGGACAACTAAGCAGCTCCGCACCACTTTTGCAGGGAAAGTAAGGATGGGCAATAAATGCAAGGAAAATAACAACCAAAACAGTCTACATCAGAGGGCTAGCACAGCTCTGTCGGGCCGATTGGCTTCCCGCACTGCACAATCCCAAACTGAAACTCCTTTCTACAGTCGAATGAATACTGCACGAAGTTATGTTCCAAATTGATTAATATCCATGGAACGATCCTCACAGGGACGAAAACCACTGTGTGTGTTTATTTCTGTTTCATGTTTCTGAATGGATGAGTTTCCCTAACGCATCCTGACCCTCCTCCAAAAGATTAGCAACAAACCCGGCAGCTTCTTGTCGACTGCAACACACACGAAAAGGTTTCCCGGGGAAAGTCGACAGGAAACTGTGAGTAAAAGTTCTTTATAACTGAATGAAAGTTTTCATAAAGTCTTAGGAACCGAGGTGGGGGTTGCAGAGGGAGAGAAAGAGAGGAGTTGCTCGATCCGTGTGAACGCTTTACTTTGATAAAATATAGAATTCTTTCGCTTTCTTTTAGACGAGTGCAAACTTTGCTCTGAGCTCAAGTCAGAGAATTTGAGCTTGTCAAATTCCACAGTGAGGTTAGTTTGCATTATACTGTTCCCCTCTCTCACAAGTAATACTTGCAAATTGTCCAACAGGATTCTGGCAAGCTCCCCCCCCGCTCTATTTTGTCAGGGTCTAACCCTGAAGTCAGAATTTGGTATGTGAATAACTATTAAGTTCTTAAAAAGAAACTTGCCAGTGTTGGGAGGAAGGAAGGTTTTCTCGTTTGATAGATTTTATCAGGTGCAAATTATGCAGGAAATGCCAATCAATTCGCTGGAGACTTGTTTTCAAAACTTTGCTGGCTCCTTGTTTTCAAAAACTTAGATAACAAACTTTTAAAAAGAAATGAGCTCTAATTGACTTATCTGTTGGTGGAAAAGTCACATTTTCATAGCTTTTGAGACTATTCCAGAGCCCAAGCTGTGACTCCCATAAGACCATAAACTATAGGAACAGAAATTAGGCCATTCAGCCCATCAAGCCTGCTCAGCCATTCAATCATGGCTGATAAGTTTCTCATCCCCATTCTCCCGCTTTTTCCTCATAACCTTTGATCCCCTTGACAATCAAGAACCTATTTGTCTCAATCTTAAATATACTCAGTGACCTGGCCTCCACAGCCTTCTGTGGTGATGAATTCCATAGATTCCCCAATCTCTGGCTGAAGAAGTTACTCCTTATCTCCTTTCCAAAAGGTCTTCCAAATACTCTACGGCTGTGCCCTCAGGTCCTAGTCTCTCCCACCAATGGAAACATCTTCCTAACATCCAGGCCACTCACTCTTCTGTAAGTTTTAATAATATTCCCCCTCCGCCTTCTAAACTCCATCCAGTATAGACCCAGAGTCCTCAAACATTCTTCATTTGTTAAGCTTTTCATTCCAGAGACCATTCTCGTGAACCTTCTCTGAACATGCTGCAGGACCAGTACATCCTTCCTGAGATATGGGACTCCCAAGTACTAAAGTTAAATCCAATTTCCATCAGAATTCTGGAGAAACTCTCCAGGTCAGCAGCATCTGCAGAGGGAAAGCTGAGTTAATGTTTAGAGTCAAATTTGACTTTTCTTCAGAACCCCATTCTCTTTGGAGAAGGGTAACATTGTACAAGAGTAGAGCTCCTGATTTATTTATAAGGAAACTAGACCTGCATTTATGTAGTGACTGCCGCTGATGTTGCTAGTCACTGTCTTAGCCAAGAGGGCTACTGTCACGGGATGTCATAATTTTCTGCCCCGTACCATCCTTTCTCATCCGCTGTAGCTCATCTGTAGCTGCTCAGTCACGCCTGCCATTCAACTGAGTTTGGCTCCCTTTCTGTCGCCAGCCTAGCTGTTGAGGGCTGACCCCACTGGATGAGTTAAGCTAATAGCGGAGCTTCAGCTCACTCACCAGAATTTCCATTATGAGGTAATGAGGCACAGCACTGGCAATCAATTTATCACAATGCATTGATGATGAATGATTTCCTTTGTCTAGAGCTGAGTGAACACTGATAGCCCACCTTCAAGTTCTTTGTTCATCTGGTCCTTCACTCTCAACATCCTCACAGCCCCACGGCACCTTCCCCTCCAACCGCAGAATGTGTAACACCTACCCTTTTACTTCTTCCCTCCTCAGTATCCAATGGCCCGTACGTACCTTCCAGGTGAATTGACCTTCCAGCAATTTACCTGCACTTCCCGCAATCTAGTCTACTGCTCACAATGTGGTTACCTCTACATTGGGGAAACGAAGTGTAGACTGGGTGACAGCTTTGCTGAACTCCTACATTACGCCCACAAAAAAGCTTCCAATTATCAGAATCATTGGTGACCATTAAGCGGCATTTGGATAGGTACATGGATAGGTGCTTAATCTAGGACAAATGATCGGCACAACATCATGGGCCGAAGGGCCTGTTCTGTGCTGTATTGTTCTATGTTCTATGTTATCTGACATGTAAACACACCACTGTGTTCCCTGGCCAACATCTCTGTTTCAGGCTTGCTGTAGTGCTCCAGTGCAGCTCAGCACAAGCTGGAAGAACAACGCTTCACTTTCCAGTTGGGACCTCTACGGCCTTCTGAACTCAGTACCGAGTTCAATAACTTTAGGGCTGGAGGCTTTACCCCAATCCCACACAGCAGGCCTTGTTATCACATGGCCAAAGTGAGGACTGCTGATGCTGGAAATCAGAGTGTAGATTAGAGTGGTGCTGGAAAAGCACAGCTGGTCAGGCAGCATCCGAGGAGCAGGAAAATCGACGCTTTGGGCAAAAGCCCTTCATCAGGAATGAAGGCAGGGAGCCTCCGGGATGGAGAGAGAAATGGGAGGGGGGAGGGGGAGATTGCCTGCATGGAGATTGCACATTCTCCCCACATTCGTGTGGGTTTCCTTCAGGTGCACCGGTTTCCTCCCACAGTCCAAAGATCTGCAGTTACGAGGGATTGGCCATGCTAATTATTGTCCATAGTGTCTAGAGATATGTAAGCTTGGTGGGTTAGCCATGGGAAGTATGGGGATAAGGTAAGGGGTCTGGTTTGCGGTGGAATGCTCTTTAGAGGATTGATGTTGACGTAATGGGTTGATTAGCCTGTTTCTGCACTGTAGCGATTCTGTGATTCTCCTGAAGATACTATCCTTTGTTGGAATGTTAAACCCATCTGCCCTTGCAGTTTGATATAAATAATTGGATCCCTGGCACCACCTTGCAGAAGAGTAGGTGAATTTTCCCCATGCTCTGGCAGATCTTTATAAGAATGAGAGAAATAGATGGGCGGCATGCCTCACAGCGCCAGAGACCCGGGTTCAATTCCCGCCTTAGGTGACTCTGTGTGGAGTTTGCACATTCTCCCCGTGTCTGTGTGGGTTTCCACCGGGTTTCCTCCGGTTTCCTCCCACAATCCAAAAATGCTCAGGTTAGGTGAATTGGCCAGGCTAAATTGCCCGTAGTGTTAGGTGAAGGGGTAAATGTAGGGGAATGGGTCTGGGTGGGTTGCTCTTCTGTGGGTTGGTGTGGACTTGTTGGGCTGAAGGACCTGTTTCCACATTGTAAGTAATCTAAAGAAGCTGGGCGAGATCATTAGGCCCATTGATCCTGACTCCCCTCCCCATTCAGTGGCAGATCAGAACTGTAGCCTGATGTGCACTTCCCTGCCTGTCTTTAACAGTCCTCATTGTTAAGATACAAATCATTCACCAGTGGTCTGGTAGTGTTGGAAATCTGCCACATCTACCTTGATTGATGTAACTCACTTGGCATCAATCTTGCTGCTAAATCAGAAGGTTATGGGTTGAATCCCACTCAAGACTGGCACACATGGATACACACACAGAAAGATACACAGACATACACACACACACACACAGATGCACACAAATTAGCAGGAGTCGTCACTGGACAATCTAACTTAGCCTTGAATAGATTCAGTGACCCAGGCTCCAGTGTTCTCTAAGGTAATGTGACTGAAATTGTGCACAGGACTCCAAGTGTGGGCTTGCCAATGTCCTGTACAGTTGTAGGAAAACTTCTCTACTTTTACCCTCCATTCCACTTGCAATAGAGATCTTTGAGCTTGGCATGCAACCTCTGTTGAAAAAGAAAAGTTGTCTTTCCAAATTCCTGTGGTGTCTGTAAGTAATTTGGCATTTTGATCCCTTGTTCATGACTCTACTCAGCAGATGAGACATTATCACACTGGCGTTAGTGGGACCTTGCTGTGCACATTTCTTGGCAGTGACTACAATTTGGAGGTCCTTCTTTGGCTATCCTTATGTGACTCAGTGTCAAAAGTTTGTTTGATAATAACTCACCTAATGCACTTTTGGGATTTTTCATTCATGTTAAAAGGCGCTGGAAGAATATGAGTTGTTGTTGCGTGTTGTACCTTTGTGACATGACTCGAGATTGAAAGTCCCACACTGGGGATTTGCTGTCAGTGTTTCTACACAGGGTTCAAGTCAAGGAGCAGGAATATTGCTGCAGCATCACTTTTGCATTTCCCGAACTAATCACAAATGACACACAAACAAAGGTTTCCTAAATTGTATGACTGAGACTGTCGCTGCTACAGGCTATAGGAACCAGGTTGTGTTAACCATTTACAAACAAAAGGTTTGGTTTTAGTTAAAACATTGCTTCTAATTCAGAATATCAAAACCTTTATGAAACAAAGAGCATGGAGATGGTGAGGAGTGGACTTACATGTACAGAACCAGAGATTTAACTCAGGTGTTTTGAAGGTGTTTTTTTCTTGGAGAAGAGAAAGGAGAAAGGGAGACTTGATGGAAGTGCTCAAAATTGTGACAGAGCTGACATGGAAAGGTACAAGGTGGAGAATGAGGATGCAGAGGTTTAAGACAAAGTATTAAAGGAGCAATGAAGACACAAGGAAAAAAACTTTTCACCCAGCAAGTGGTTGGGGTCTGGAATGTACTGTCCGAGAGTCTGAGGGAGGGAGGTTCACTCAAGTCTTTCAAAGAGATTGGGATTGTTCTCTGAAAAGTAATAATGTGCAAGGTTCTGTGAAGAAGGTAGGAGAATGGCAAGCTCAGAATATCCCAGACTTGCTTTGTGAAACAAAACCTGGCAATTATCTGTCAATCAGTGTTTCTGGGCGCATTCTCCAGTAGCTCTGCCAGTCAGAATCCTTTTGCCAACCGATCGACACTCTCTGCTCGTGAAGAAGAAGCACTGGTTTCCCTCTTGATTTGCTACCCTTGCGAATTGTCCCAATGATTAGATTAGATTACTTACAGTGGGGAAACAAGCCCTTCGGCCCAACAAGTCCACACCGACCCGCCAAAGCACAACCCACCCATACCCCTACATTTACCCCTTACCTAACACTATGGCCAATTCACCTGACCCGCACATCTTTGTGACTGTGGGAGGAAACCGGAGCACCCGGAGGAAACCCACGCAGACACGGGGAGAACGTGCAAACTCCACACAGTCAGTCGCCTGAGGCGGGAATTGAACCCAGGTCTACAGGCGCTGTGAGGCAGCAGTGCTAACCACTGTGCCACCGTGCCGCCCACGGTGAGGCAAGACAAAATTGGCAAATGTATTTTGTTTTCATTTCACGTCCTCAGCATTAAAGATAAGCACCTCACTTTTTCTCATGCTCCCTGCAGTGGTCCAACAGTTTGGGCACCACTTTGGGTCAAACACATTTATCTCTACCGCTGAGGGGGACTGAGCAGCCTTGGCCTGTGCTCGCTGAAGTTTAAAAGAATGAGAGGAGTGTATTAGGTGCTAAAGGGGTTTGACAAAGTAAATGTAGTTTATCCTTGAGGGGCAATCTGGAATGAGAGCTCATAGGATAAAGGGTGGCAGATTTAAAACAGAGATGAGAAATTGCTCCCCTCAAAGGGTCATGCATCTGTGGAATTCACTCCCCCAGAGCGTGGTGGATGCCAGAGCATTGAATAACTTTAAGGAGGAGATGGACAGATTTTAAATCAGTAATGATTAAGGGCTATAGAGAGCTGGCAGGAAATTGGAGTTGAGTTTGGGGATAAGTTCAGTCCTGATTGCATCAAATCAATGGTCTACTCATGCTCCAACTTCTTATGCTGTTATTTAATTTGATAGAGCATGTTTTTTACACGCACAGGCATGTAATTTTATTCATAGAGAAACATCATGCCACATTCATGATAAAGAGGAGACAAATGCTTCCAAAGAATCATTACTGTAACATGCAGTTCCGCTATTTCAGGATGACCCAGTGCACGTTCCAGACAATGAAGCTTTGTCACTGCAGTGACGTGGAAATCCTTGCAGTCGACTTGAGTAAAATCCCACAAGCAGTAAAGAAATAAAGACAAGATAATGTGTTTCTCATGATGTTGGTTGAGGGAGGAATATTTCCCAGGATAACAGGGAGTGATTTCTCTGCTCTTCCTCACATAAGTAAGGAGACGGTTTGATGTCACATCTGGTAAGCAGATGACAATGTTGCACACTCTTGGTAATACCCTGGGTCTGTCAGCCCAGATTGTAAGACCGTACATCTATACCAAATAGAAACGGGAGTGGGCCATTCAGCCCATCACCCTGCTCTGCCGCTCAATAGGTTCATGGCTGATTGGACATTCACCTTCTTGCTCTTTCCCTGTAACCCTTAATTGATCAAAAATCTATCTCAGCCTTAAATATACCCAAGGACTCTACCCCCGCAGCTCTCTGTGGCAAGAGTTCCAAAGACACTCAACTCTCTGAGAGAAGAAATTCCTCCCCATTTCAGTCTGAAATTGGTGCCCCTTTATTCTGAGACCATGCCCTCTGGTGCTAGACTCTCCCATGAAGAGAGACATCCTCTCAACATTGACCCACTCAAGCCTGTTAAGAATCCTGGATGTTTCCATGAGATCACCTCTCATTCTTCTAAACTCCAGAGAGTAGACAGTCCCAACCTGTTTTTATGCTCAAACCTCTGGGTTGCACTTGAGCCCATAACGGTTTTGCTCAACTATGCCAAGTGCAGTCATTAGGGCACCAGAAGAGGCCATTTAGCCCATCCAACTTATGCTGGCACATTGTCGGGCAATCCAGTCAACCTGACCATCCTCACTCATGAAAATCTGTTCTTCTGGTTGACACAATTATCACTGCAGTCATTCGCAATGAACTATTGTAGTCAAAACAAAATGTCGCTTAATGTTGTGGGAAAGATTCCTTCTTCATCTGCTCTGCAGTGTTCTCCAGGGTGTTCCATAACTCCGGGTGCTCCGGTTTCCTCCCACAGTCCAAAGATGTGTGGGTCAGGTGAATTGGCCATGCTAAATTGCCCGTAGTCTTAGACAAGGGGTAAATGTAGGGGTATGGGTGGGTTACGCTTTGGCGGGTTGGTGTGGACTTGTTGGGCCGAAGGGCCTGTTTCCATACTGTAAGTAATCTAATCTAATCTTACGGCCTTCAACACCTCAACCTGAACTCATTGCCCACATCGAAGTCTTGAGGAATGCTGTCGAATGGAAACTAAGAGCTGTTCTGATTAGATTCCCTACAGTGTGGAAACAGGCCATTCGGCCCAACAGGTCCACACCGACCCTCCAAAGAGTAACCCACCCAGACTCAATTTCCTCTGACTAATGCACCTAACACTACGGGCAATTTACCATGGCCAATCCACCTGACCTGCACATCTTTGGATTGTGGGAGGAAACTGGAACACCCAGAGGAAACCCAAACAGACACTGGGAGAATGTGCAAACTCCACACAGACAGTTGCCCGAGGTTGGGATCGAACCCAGGTCCCTGGCCCTGTGAGACTGCAGTGCTAACCACTGTGCTGCCCTGTAATGCAAAGTTGCTGTGCTCAAGACCAATAGAGTTATTGAAAAAAATGGAGGAAACTAAGTCTTAGCAGCATCTTGCATTTCTATGGCATCTTAAACGTTGCAGTTCACAGGAGAAGATGCAACCAAAATTGGACACCGAGTTCTTTAAGGAGATCACAAGTCCTGTGAGCAATAAGTTGGCCAAGGAGTTAGGTTTTAAAGGGCATCTTAAAGGAAGATCGCAAGGGTGTGAGACAATTCAGAGACAGAATCCCAAAGCTTGGAGACTTGGGTTTGGGAGTTCAAAAATATGGTGCTTGAAAAGCACGGCTAGTTACCTGAGGAGCAGGAGAGTTGCCATTTCAAGCATAAGCTCTGCATCAAAAATAAGGGACTCAGGCAGCTAAATGCATGGTTGCCATTGGTGGCGTGATGAAGATCAAAGGTGAGCAAGAGGTCAGAATTGGAAATGACAAAAGGATCTTGGAGGGTTGGGACGGGGGAAGGTTTTGGATGCTCTGGAAACTTGAAGTTTAATTGGCTTGAATTTTTCAAGAATTTAAACAATATTGACAAAGTCGATCGAAAAGAAATATTTCCACTGGCTGGGCAGTCTAGGACCGGGTGGGTGGACTAAAAATGAGAAAGATGGTGTTAAAGCTTTCCATCCTGTAGTCATCTGATCAAAATTGCAAGAGTACCAAATCTCAAAGGTGAGAAGCAGGCTTGAAGGCTGAATGGCCTATTCCTGTTCCTATTTTCAATGTTTTTGTGTTATGATAATAGTCCAGTCATGATCTTATTGAATGGTGGAACAGGCTTAAGGAACTCAATAGCCTCTTTCTTTTCCACATTCCTGTTTAAATGCTGAATACGAGAAAAAGTTAGTTGAGGAAAAATAAATTGGTGTTTACTATGTCCTTCATACCGTCAGGTTTGTATTTATAACTAAATGTTATGTAGTTGCTAATTTCTAGCACATTGAGGACATCATTGGTCTATACCCTGTCATTTTAAAAGTTTGCCAAATCCTCTTATTTCGCATCCTACTAATTTTACAAAGTTTTACACTAGCTCAGCTAATGCTAGCTCCTGACAGCACCACTGATGTAAGCATAAAAATCCAGCAAGTAGTTTGCGTGCATGAAGTTTCCATAAATAACAATTTTAAAACGACCATCAAAACTACTTGTGGTGTGCTTGGTTGTGGGATAAATATTGACTCAGGCAATAGGGAGAACTCCCTTGCTCTTCTATGGAACAGTTGCCACGTGATCTCAGAGGTTAGGCCAATTAAAAAGACCTAGAACACCCTCCACCCCCTGCAAATTCCCCTCCAAGCCACTCACCATCCTGCCTTAGAAATATATCGGCATTTCTTCACTGCTGCTGGATCACAATCCTGGAATTCCTTCCCTAAGGGACATTGTGGGTCTACCTACAGCACATTGACTGCAGCGGTTCAAGAAGGCAGCTCACCCCCACCTTCTCAAGGGGCAACTAGGGACAGGCAATAAGTATTGGCTCAGCCAGCGGCAGTAATGCCCCATGAATAAAAAAGAAGTGTGTACTGCTGTGCAGCGGAAACAGATGCTTAAGCGCACAAAGGGTTAGTTTGCTTGTTATTTAACGTTCTTGCCACAGATCTGGAGATTTACCCAGTCAGTGATAACCACAATCCATGAGTGAATTAAAAAGTTACTCAACAGAGCAGACGGTATCTGTGGGGAGAGAAGTCGTGTTAATATTTCAGGACGGGAATTGCAATAATATAACATCTCAAATGGAACATAGGTTTATCCTACACAAGAAGAAGATGTTGATTGGTCGGCAAATGAGCTTTAATTGGTAGAGCTGTTGTCATGGAGAGTTCATTAGCGAGCATGTAATTTGCAAAACTACTGTCCACAGAATGGACAGACAGTACAGAACAACCTCGGTTATCCAAATGTCAAGTATCCGAATTTCAGATTATCTGAGCGAGAGCTCAAGGTTCCATAAAAACATTGTCTGTTATCCAAACAATCAACTGTCTAAACAACTAATTATCCAAACAATCGGTTATCCGAACAGAATGCTCCCTGCCTACCTCGTTTGGATAATCGAAGTTGTACTGTACCTTGGTTGAACACTCACTGGGTCTTTGTGAGCTCAATTGGCTGACTGGCTGCTTTGTGATCCAGATTGATGTCAGTAGTGAGGGTGCAATTCCTGCACCAGCTGGACTGTCCTTCATAACCTCTCTCCTCAAATGAGGTGTGGTGACCATCAGGTTCAACCACCGCCTGACAACTCTCTCTCATGAGAGAGCAACCTCTGGGTCCATGGTGACTTTATCCACTTCAAGGGCAATAGTGAATGGCCATCTGTTTGCAAGAAGGTTCACTGGATCCAAAACATCGACTCTGCTTTCTCTGCACAGAGGCTATCAGACCTGCTGAGTTTATCCAGCAATTTCTGTCTTTGTTGGTGAACCAGATGGATTTTGCGACATTTGAAGATGGTTTCATAGCCATCATTACTGATGACAATTTAGGAATTGTCTTGGCAGGATTTGAATCCCCTGATGTGAGCTAGGACCTTTAGAATACCAGGTAAAAACAATGACTGCAGATGCTGGAAACCAGATTCTGGATCAGTGGTGCTGGAAGAGCACAGCAGTTCAGGCAGCATCCAAAGTGCAGCGAAATCGACGTTTCAGGCAAAAGCCCTTTAGAATACCAGCCTAGTGACGCCACCCCGTGCCACCATCTACCCCTATCCTGGCCATTACAAACTTGGCCACTTTTGGAATACTCCATTCAATTCTGGTCTTCCTGCGACAGAAAAGATGCTGTTAAACTTGAAAGGGCATAGTAAAGATTTACAAGGATGTTGCCAGGGTTAGAGGGTTTGAGCAATAGGGAGAGACTGAACAGGCTGGGGCTGTTTTCCCTGGAGCATCGGAGGCTGATGAGGTTTGTAAAATCATGAAGGCTATGGATGGGGTGAACAGACAAGGGTCAAGATTAAGAGTGCTCATGGAAAAGCACAGCAGGTCAAGCAACAAACATCGATTTCCCTGCTCCTCGGATGCTGCCTGACCTGCTGTGTTTTTTCAGCACCACTCTAATCTTGACTCTAATCTCCAGCATCTGCAGTATTCACTTCCACCTGCCTGACTAGACAAGGTCTTTTTCCCAGGTTCGGAAAGTTCAAAACTAGAGGGCATAGATTTAAGGTGAGAGGGGAAAGATTTAAAAATGATCTAACAGGCAAATCTTTCATGCAGAGGGTGGCGCGTGTATGGAATTAGCTGCCAGAGGAAGTGTTGGAGGCTGGTACAATGATGACATTTAAAAGGCATCTGGATGGGTACATGAACAGGAAGGGTTTGGAGGGATATGGGCCAAATGCTGGCAAATGGGACTAGATTAATGTTGGATATCTGGTCAGCATGGAAGAGTTGGACTGAAGGGTCTGTACGATGCTATGATTTTATGACTTAGGACATTCCAAAATACTTCAGCCAGTGAAGTAAATACTGTAATGCAGAAAAAGCAACAATCAATGTTCAGACAAATAGCAACAATTGACTGAACAATCTATTTTAATAATACCGGTGAGGGGATTTATAGGGACAGTCAGCTGGAATTCTCATGCTGCTGTCTCCACAGTTGGGCTTGAGCCTATAACCTCTCAATAGGAGGTAACAGTATTTCCCACTGAGCCACTACTTCAAGCCCAGAGGGAGCTGCAGACACAGCTGCCCCACCCCCACCCTCACTACCCTTTCAAAACCGAGATGACTAAAGACCATTGTCTCAATGCAGCTCTGATGTTGACTGATTCATATGCAGATGGTGTAGCCATCCTCTGAGGTAGTTCCCCTTCATTCCTTGATTTTATTTACAATCATTAGTTTCATCTGTTTCTGGGGGGGTCTGGGAGGGACCACTGGTGGAGACGCCAACTTGATCTGCCATCGTCTCTGCTTCCTTTCTTTAACGGCTCCTGATCTTCACATGGGATGTGGGTGTTGTTGGTGGGGCCAGTACCTGTCACCCATCCTAATTGACCTTAAACTGAGTGGTTTGCTCGGTCATCTCAGAGGGGAGCTAAGCGTTGACCACATTGCTGTGGGACTGGAGTTACGTGTAGGTCAGACTGGGTAAGGATGGCAGCTTGGGACAAAGGCGATGGAAAGCATGGCTGCCAACAATGGAGCGGCCCAGAACTGGAGGAGGGCAATGACCTGAGACGGATGTAGGTTTGGATAAAGTTACAGAGGTGGAGAGTGTTGAGCCCATGGAGTGAACTGAAAGCAAAGATAAGAATCTTAAAATTGAGGCTTGGAACCAATTTGGTGAGTGGTTTTTGGGTAATAAGGGTATGCGATAGAGGGTGGATATTTTTGGAAGAGCTGACATTTACAAAGGGGTGTACTGTGGAAGACCATACAGGAGAGTGTTGGAATGGTTGATTCTGTAGTAGCAGAGGCATGGAGGGTCAGATGGATATGTTCACAATCAGATAAGATCCCAAAGGGTCTTGATGGGGTAGATCGGGAAACAATGTTTCACCTCATTGGAGAATCTATAATTAGGGGATTTCTACTTAAAAATCAAGGGACTCCCATTTAAAACAGAAACAATGCCAAATTTTATTCTTTCAGAGGGTCATAAACCTTGGAACTATCTCCCTGAAAAGATGGTGGAAGCAGAGTCATAGAGTCAAAAAGCATGGAAACTGAACCTTTGGTCCAACCAGTCCATGCCAAACATAATCCCAAACTAAACTAGTCCCATCGGCCTGTGCTTGGCCCATATCCCTCCAAATGTTTCCTGTTCATGTACTTATCCAAATGTCTTTTAAATGTTGTAACTGTACCCATATCCTTGAATATTTTTATGGATGGCGGTGGATAGATTCTGATTAAGGATGGGGGTGGTGAGGGTGTGTGGTGAGAGGTTTCCAGGGGCAAGTGGGGTTGTGGAGTTGAGGTTATAGTTAGCTCAGTCTATTGAATGCTGGAGCAGGCGTGAAAAGCTGAATTACCCTCGCCTGCTACTGTTTTATGCTCAGTAGTGCATCAGGATCAGAGGTGTGATTGTTTTGGGACTGGGTGGGAGCACTTTGGGCGTTGCCACAGATGTGTATTGACTGAATTTCACTCAGCTGAGCGTCGGCTGTAGCAGCAGTGTTACAAAGAATTGGATCCCCTGCACACACAACTGACTGTATGTTATTGTGCGGTGCATTCTGTGGCTGGGAAAATGAGTTTGTAGCCAGGATCAAATTTTTTTACACTTCCTGATATTTAGTTGGAAGGAATTTCCTCTCACGGTTGCCATGGTCCTGTGGTTTGCTACTTCAGAATCCGGACAGTGTAGAAACAGGCTATTCGGCCTATTGACTTCACATCAATCCTCTAAAGAGCATCCCATTCAGACCCCACCTCATCCCCGTGACTCTGCATTTCTGACGACTGACCCATATATCTTCACACTGTGGAAGAAAACCAGAGCACTCAAAGGGAACCCATGCAGACACAGGGAGAATGTGCAAACTCCACACAGACCTGAGGATGGAATTGAACCTGGTTCCCTGGCACTGTGAGGTAGTGGCACTAACCACTGAGCCACCATGCTGCTTTACTTTTGAGCTGTTCTCCAATTCCCTTTTGAAAGTTCCTGGTTGAATCAGCTCCCTTTCAGCCAGCACATTCCAGATCACAACAGCTGCCTGCGTCTTACCTCCCCCCACCTTGATTTTATTTTGGCAATTGAAGTAAATCTTTAGTTCCTGTCTCTCCACCAAATGGATGTTGTTTTTCTGTACCTAGTCTATTAAAATTGTCAAGCTGAGCCCTCAGCCTGACACCCTCCTTGTGGTTCACTTTTACAAATTTTTGCGATTGTCACAAATAATCTGATGGGAAAAACTGAACTTGTGAAAAGCAATTTCACTTCCACAATCACATGACACCAGCTTATAGTCCAACAGGTTTAATTGAAGCCTCAAGCTTTTGGAGCATTGCCTCTTTGTCAGGTGAAGTGGAAATGCGGTAACCAATGTTCACACAAATAGCAACGTGATATTGACTGGACAAACTGTTTTAATAATACTGTATTGATGAGGACATTTAATAAAGACAGTGGGCAGGACCCCCCCCTTCTGGAGTAGTGCCATGTGGTTGTTAGTATCCAGGTGAGAGGGCAGGCAGGTCGACTTTAATGAAAACAAACACACTGCTAACAGTGTGGCCCTCCCTCGGTACTGCGTTGGGACAGTCTGCTGGAATTCTCATGCTGCTGTCTCCACAGTTGGGCTTGAGCCTACGACCTCTCAATGGAGGTAACAGTATTTCCCACTGAGCCACTACTTCGAGCCCAGAGGAAGCTGCAGACACAGCTGCCCCACCACTGCCCTCACTATCCCTTCAAAACCAAGGTGACTAAAGACCGTTGTCTCAATGTAGCTCTGATATTGTCTGATTCATATGCGGATGGTACAGCTACCCTCTGAGGTAGTTCCCCTTCACTCATTGATTTCATTTACCATCATTAGTTTCATCTGTTTCTGGGGGGGGTCTGGGAGGGACCATTCAAGGAGACGCCAACTTGATCTGTCATCGTCTCTGCTAAAGGAATCTAGATTTCTTTCTTTAACGGCTCCTGATCTTTTCATGGGATGTGGGCATTGCTGGCTGATCCACTATCTTTAATAAATCCCCTCACCAATATTATCAAAACAGATCTTCCTATCACACTATTGCTATTTGTGTGAATATTGACTGCTGCATTCCCTCGTCACTTGGCGATGGGGCAGCGCTCCGAAAGCTTGTGATTCCAAATAAACCTGTCCAGCTGTAACCTGGAAGTGTGTGACTTCTGACCTTGTTCCCCCTCGGTAGCACACCAGCACCTCCACATCATGACCCCAAAACTAGCCGTTGCGGTAAAGTGTATTGATGCATTTAAGGGGAAGCTAATTTTTAATAAAAAAACCACGAGGGGGAAAGGAATAGAAGGTTAACCAGATGGATTTCGATGAGAGTAAGGTGAGAGGAAACTTAGTTGG
Organism: Hemiscyllium ocellatum; assembly: GCF_020745735.1. Classification (NCBI taxonomy): domain Eukaryota; kingdom Metazoa; phylum Chordata; class Chondrichthyes; order Orectolobiformes; family Hemiscylliidae; genus Hemiscyllium; species Hemiscyllium ocellatum. The sequence goes on from NC_083406.1 coordinate 120,916,189, forward strand.
AGCATAAATACTAGAACAAACCAGTTTGGGGCTGAATGGCCTGTTTTGTGCTCAGTAAAATGTTATATATGGGTTGGTGCAGTGCTCAGAAGAAAAAAAACTATTCGGCGGGATATAAATACAGCGGCCTTTGGAATTTTCCAAAGCATTAGATTTATTTCTTGTTAAAACCTTCTCAGTAACATTTGGCAGGCAGCACTGGAACTGATCCAGTCTTAGTTTAATAAAAGGTCCCCCTTGCAAGAGTCATATAGTTCCATGATTCTCAAACAGAAAGACATCCTGTCTTTTACACTGTACTCTGTCCATCTGACAAATGTCAGCGGTGACATCCTGGATCGGAGGTATAAAATAAATAATTAACGGAAAAGCTGTTTAGTTTGGTTCACTTTATTGTCTTGTAGAGGGCTAGTTTACTCAGCTGGCTCAGTGGGTTCTAAACAATGTCGGCAGATTGACATTCTGTCCCTCTTCTTCCTGGGATGAGTTTGAAGTCTGTTTCCTCTCCCTGCCCTCTAGTAGCAAAGATTTCGGTGATTTTCAGATATTCAAGGAGGATTAAAAATATCTTACAGGTTTCACATGATACCGATATAGGTATGAGCTGGAGAAATTTCTATTCCATAGAGTGCCACGCAATCTCTCTCACTCTGCACCACATCCAGTATGATGTAGACTCTGTTAGATCCGTGTATTGACATTTTGAAGGGAGAAAGTGAGGACTGCAGATGCTGGAGATCAGAGTCGAAGAGTGTGGTGCAGGAAAAGTACAGCCGGTCAGGCAGCATCCGAGGGGCAGGAGAATCGACGTTTCAAGCATAAGCCGTTCATCAGGAATAAGGGGGACCCAAGGGGGCTGAGAGAGGGGGATGGGGCTGGGGGTGCAGATAGCTGGAAATGTGATAGGTAGATGAAGGTGGGAGAGAAGGTGGGTGGAGCAGATAGGTGGAAGGGAGATGGACAGTTGGGACACTTCAAGAGGGCAGTGCCAAGTGAGGGGGTTGGATCTGGGATTTGTCCAAAGCCTCCAGGCAATTACCTCCAGCAAATCCAAAATCTCCAGAAACAGTTCTCCCTCTGGATCCTCTGCTCCCACGCTTGAAGCCATGTGCCGCCATCGACTCTCCCTGCAGTCATCCCTGCCCCCAGCTCATGTCCACACTCTCCCAGAGCTGCAAAGGACGTATGCTGTTCAACACCTAACACCCTCTCTCACTCCGCCGAAGACATGCAAGATCTTGGCCTTCTCCACTGCCAAACACTTGCCACCCGATGTCTGGAGGGAAAATGTGTCATCTTCTGCCTTGGGATCTTCCAACCAGATGGGATTAATGTTGATTTCACCAGTTTCCTCACTTCCCCTGCCCCCACCTTATCCCAGATCCAACCCTCCAACTTGGCACCACCCTCTTGAACTTCTCCCACCTGTCCATCTCTCTTCCCACCTATCCACTCCACCCTCCTTTCTGACCATCACCCCCACCTTCATCTACCTATCACATTCCCAGCTACCTTCTCCCAGCCCCAGTCCTCTCCCATTTACTACTCAATCCCCTTGGGTCCCCCCTCATTCCTGATGAAGAGCTCATGCTCAAAACGTCAACCCTCCTGCTCCTCAGATGCTGCCTGACCAGCTGTGCTTTTCCACACCACAGGATTTGAAGGGTCACATCATCTTCTAAATATTTGTTCTTAACACATGAGTGACTCTGGTTGGGCGGATATGTATTGTCTATTCCTAGTTGCCCCTTGAGAAGATGGAACAGCTTGAACAGCTGGAGTCCATGTGCTGGGGGTAGACCCATGATGTCCTTGGGGAAGGAATTCCAGGAGTTTGACCCAGCAATACTGAAGGAATATGTTTCTATGTCAGGATGGTGAGTAACCTGGAGGGGAACTTGCAGGGGGTGGTGTTCCCATGTGTCTGCAGCCCTTGCCCTTCTGGATGGAAGTGGTCATGGGTTTGGACGGTCCTATTCAAGGAGCTTGGGGGAGTCCCCGAAGTGCATTTTGTAGATGGCATACTTTGAACTACAAAGTTCTACCCACTGAACCATGACTAATATTCCTAATGGCCAATACTCCAGTTCTGAGGAAGGTCACCACTGATACTGCCAGACCTGCTGAGCTTTTCCAGCAACCTCTCCTTTTGTTTCTGATTTACAGCATCTGCACTTATTTCAGATTTTACTCCTAAGGGGTTTAAATCTTTCTCTTCCCTTCTCCATCAAAACTTCCCAAAGATGCTATTCACAAACTTAATTGGAAGAAATCTTGAATATTGTTGAAAAGAGATATTTGTTGCTGAAGCCTTTTGTCCAGCATCCATCAGGACACTCTGCAAGAATACTAAATTTCAAATGATCACAAGCTTCACTGCACGAGAGAAAAGGACGCTTCTTTGTTGAAGTAGTGAGAGTCACACAGAATTGTGAGCTAATCCAAAAAATGTGCAATGCTTTATCATGTTTATTTGGTAACAGTGGACTGCCCATTTGAATGCCTAACCCTTCTAGGGACCCTAAATGAGCCACATTATGGGTCATGGAGTCATGTGGCATGGAAACAGACCCTTCGGTCCAACCAGTTCAGGTTGAACATAATCTCCAATCTAGACTAGTCCCACCTGCCTGCTCCTGGCCCATATCCCTCCAAACCTTTCCTATTCATGTACTGATCAAAATGTCTTTTAAATGTTGTAATTGTACCCACATCCACCACTTCCTCAGGAAGTTCATTCCACACGTGAACCACCCTCTGTGTAAAAAGTTGCCCCTCGTGCCTTTTTAAAATCTCTCTCCTCTCACCTTAAAAATGTGCCCCCTCATTTTGAAATCTCCCACTATCGGGAAAAGACAACTTTCATTAACTCTATCTGTACCCCTCATTACTTTATAAACTTCTATAAAGTTGCCTCTTAACCTGCTACACTGCAGTAAAAAAAGGTCCCAGCCTATGTTGTGGTGATACAGGACATTGATTAGGCCACTTTTGGAATACTGCATGCAATTCTAGCCTCCCTGTTCTTGGAAAGATGTTGTGAAACTTGAAAGTGTTCAGAAAAGATTTATAAGGACGTTGCCAGTGTTGGAGGGATTGTGCTATAGGGAGAAGCTGAATAGGCTGGGGCTATTTTCTCTGGAGTGTTGGAGACTGAGAGGTGACCTTATAGTGGTTTATAAAATCAAAAGGGTCACGGGTAGGGTGAATAGCTAAGTTCTTTTGCCAGGGTGGGGGAGTCCAAAACTAGAGGGTGTCGGTTTAAAGTAAGAGGAGAAAGCTTTAAAAGGGACATAAAGGGCAACTTTTTCACGCAGAGAGTGATGGGTGTACGGACTGAGCTGCCAGAGAATGAGACTGTTACAGCTACAACATTTAAAAGGCATCTGGATGAGTATATAAATAGGAAGGGTTCAGAAGGAAATGGGCCAAATGCTGCCAAATGCGACTAGATTAATTTAGGGTATCTAGTCGGCATGGACAAGTTGGACTGAAGGGTCTATTTCGATACTGTAAAATTCTATGACTCTGCGACACTGTCCAGCTTTTCTTTATAACTCGAACCTTCCATACCCGGCTACATCCTGGTAAATCTCTTCTGAATCCTCCCCAGCTTCATAATATCCTTCTTCTAACAGGGCAACCAGAACTGGCTTGACTGATTATGTTACATTGGTCATTAGTGTTGCCATGACCTCAGTCGGGACTGTTCAACAAGTGCTGCCCAATTTCAAAACCACTTCTAACAATAGACACAATAAATCTTCACCTGCCTTACTCATTCAGTCAGCCAGGGGTTAGGTTTGGAACAAGTGTTGAATTACATGGATTTGTTGCAATGAGGATGCCTTGGTTCTTAACTGGCCTGAGTGGGGAGTTCAGAGTTCAGCAGCTCTTTGAGCACGGGGTAACGGTTTATCTGGGGCCTCTGTTATCTTGGGTGAGAAATTTACTTTTGCAAATGGTGAGGTGAATTAGCAAACTTTTAATTAGAGGGGAAGATTATTGAATGAATGGATCTGGTTTGATTGGCTGCCTTGTAAGTACTCTGTGTGTTTGAATGAGCAAAGAGTGTGGTACTGGAAAAGCGCAGCAGGTCAGGCAGCATCTGAGGAGCAGGAAAATCAACATTTCGGGCAAAAGCCCTTCATCAGGAAACGTCGATTTTCCTGCTCCTCAGATGCTGGCTATGCTTTTCCAGCACCACACTCTTGGCTCTAATCTCCAGTATCTGCAGTCCTCACTCTCGCTTGTGTGTTTGAATGAACTAATTGTGTTGACTTGGCTGTTGGAATGGATACAAAAGGAATTTACAAATGACAGCAGTGGGAGTGGAGAAAACAGAACAGACAGCAGCAGTGTACGGGAGCTTAATCAACACCGGAGTTTGCCGCAGATTCAATCTGGCACTTAGAACATTGAAGAGGTAAATTAAAATTAGTTTGAACACCAGAATGGATTATTCGGATTTCAACTCGATTGCCTGATTGGGTGATTGATATAGATTTAATACCAGCCTTCAAAAAAGGGAAACTGGATAAATTCTCAATTGGAAAGTTATGTCAGAACAAGTGTGGGAAATGGGACAGACCAATGTTGATCTCTGAAGTAATTGGCAGAAACTAGATGTGTCAAATGGTGACATTACGTGCTATATTGTTCTACAGCTAGTTAGAACAATAGTCTGGGGTATTGGTGGAGCGGGTCTGGAACCTGGTTTGATAATGTGGGTGCTGTAATGTAGGATATTCTGTGAATTGAAGTGATCGGTGCTGATTGTGTACAAATACTGAAGAGAGATGATGCTTGAACATGGAACGGTTGGCTTCACTCTACAAAGATATGAGGGGACAAGTCTCTGAAGACTCAGCCCCGGGAGGATTAGCAGCCTGAATGGTGAATACTTAAAGGCCGGTAGGCCATGCAGCTGGAGATGTGGAGGCGCTCCCTGGCAGTGCTGGAGGGAGTGGGCGTGAAGTGGTTTGAAGTGAGTGGTTGTGTGTTGCACTGTTGGAGGTGCCATCTTTCACATGAGGTCTTAAGCTGCGCCTGCCCTCAAATGCAGACATAAAGCCTCCCGTCACACTATTTCAGAAAAGAGAGGGGAGGTTATCTCTCATGCTTTGGGCCTTAATTCATGCGTCGGTCAACATCAGAACGTCGTTTATCTGTCATTTATCTGTTGTGTGGGATCTTACTGTGTGCACTGGTTGAATTTTTAAATTTGTTCCTGAGATGTGGGCATCACCAGCAAGGTCAGCATTTGTTACCCCTGAACTGAGTGACTTGCTAGGATCTTTTTTGAGGATTGATAAGAGTCAATTGCTGTGAGTGTGGAGTCACGTGTATGCCGGGTAGGACATGGACCACAGATTTCCTTCCCTGAATGTGAGCCAGATGACATTAGCTTCATGGTCAGGACTAGTTCTGTATTCTAGATTTATGAATTGAAATCAAATTCCAACAACAGGACTTGAACTCATATTTCTCGGAGAGTTACCTCGGATTATTAGACCAATGGTGTTACTAATGTCTGCCCAAGTTTCAGACATTAGATTAGATTAGATTACTTACAGTGTGGAAACAGGCCCTTCAGCCCAACAAGTCCACACTGACCCTCCGAAGAGCAACCCATCCAGACCCATTCCCCTAACCTAACGCTATGGGCAATTTAGCACATTTTTGGACTGTGGGAGGAAACCGGAGCACTCGGAGGAAATCCGCACAAACTTGGAGAGAATGTGCAAACTCCACACAGACAGTTGCCTGAGGCGGGAATTGAACCTGGGTCTCTGGTGCTGTGAGGCAGCAATGCTAACTGCTGTGCCACCCTGCCGCCCACTTACTAGAGTCTTACAGTGGCTATCCTTCTAAAAGCACCCAGCAAAAATCCTCTAAAGTTCTACAGGACAACCAGTGGTCATGTCGGGTACTAGAGAGATGCAAATCTTTCCATTCTCCTTATTAAAAGTAAGGGAGATGATTTTCAATATCCAATACATCAGATAGGCAAGAACATCAGGTCTATTCTTAAGAATGGAGTAAACATACAAATAGATTTATTAAGGGAGTCAAGGGGTTAATAATGTGATCACAATTCACTCTGTGAATATGAGTACAGACACATAGTATATAGAACATAGAACAGTACAGCACAGAACAGGCCCTTCAGCCCACGATGTTGTGCCGACCACTGATCCTCATGTATGCACCCTCAAATTTCTGTGACCATATGCATGTCCAGGAGTCTCTTAAATATCCCCAATGACCCTGCCTCCACAACTGCTGCTGGCAATACACTCCATGCTCTCACAACTCTCTGTGTAAAGAACCCACCTCTGACATCCCCTCTATACTATCCCCCAATCAGCTTAAGACTGTGACCCCTCGTGTTAGTCATTTCTGCCCTGGGAAATAGTCTCTGGCTATCGACTCTATCTATGCCTTTCATTATCTTGTATACCTCAATTAGGTCCCCTCTCCTCCTCCTTTTCTCCAATGAAAAACGTCCGAGCTCAGTCAACCTCTCTTCATAAGATAAGCCCTCCAGTCCAGGCAGCATTCTGGTAAACATCCTCTGAACCCTCTCTAAAGCATCCACATCTTTCCTATAATAGGGCGACCAGAACTGGACGCAGTATTCCAAGTGCGGTCTAACCAAAGTTTTATAGAGCTGCAACAAGATTTTACGACTCTTAAACTCAATCCCCCTGTTAATGAAAGTCAAAACACCATATGCTGTCTTAACATGTTTGGACTTAAGGCATAACAAGGTGAATAATAATCCAGGGATTGGAAAGCACTTTGATCTCGTGATCACCCTGTTTTCTGAATCCATTTTTTCGCTAAGCAAAATCCAAACGATCAGCAAGACTATGGCTCAATAGTTTGTGTTGCTTTCTCATAGCACCAGGGATCTGGGTTTGATTCTACCCTTAGGTGACAGTCTGTGCGGAGTTTGCATATTTTCCCCGTGTCTGCGTAGATTTCCTCCAAGTGCTCTCGTTTCTTATGCAGGTTAGTTGGATTGGACATGCTTAAAAAAATTGCTATGTAGGTTAGTTAAGGAAAATATGGGGATAGGGTCGGAGGTTCAATGGGCCAAATAGCCTCTTTCTATTATTCTATTCTATCTATTACTTGTATTAGAAGAACCGTCAATGGTTCCTGTTGTACACCTATATATCTGAGCTAGGCCCACATAATACTTTTCTCTCCGTCTGTAATAGACTTGATTCACAATGCTTTACATTGTCTGCTCCACACTGTCTTTCTTGTTCCCAGGTCTCTGCACAGTTTGTTTCCTTTTCTCTGAATCCATGCTCAGGCATACCCAATCAAGCACTGTGAGCATAGATCAGTAACCAGATCATCAAATGCAGAAGAATTGATTGTCAAACGTGGCAGTTACAACAGTGGGTGTTGAGTCATTTGTGAATTTTAAATCTGAAATTGATATGCTTTTGTTAAGCAAATCCGTTAATTAATATTGGGTGAAGGCAGGTACATGGAGTTAAGCTACAGATTAACCACGCTCTCATTGAATGATGGAACAGGGGGCTGAATGGCCCATTCCTATAAAATTTGCTGGTTAATCAGATACCAAAATGGAACCTTTTATTTGGAACAAGGGCTTAAAAGCTAAATGGGGAAAACAAGTGGCATAAAGTTGGCTTGAGTCAGAAAATTAAAGTTTAAGGTGTTAAACTTATTTGAAATGTTAGGAAGTGTGTGGGGTGGGTGTGGGGGAAGAATTTAGCCCCTCAAGCCTGGCCTGCGACTTGAATTCCGAGAAGCATGGCGTTCCAACCGGAACTCTATCAACAAACACATCGACTTGGATCCCATTTACCACCCCTGAGAAAAGGAACAGGAAATGATGCCACTCCAGGAAATGACAACACCAACTCAAGGAAACCTAAACACATGAATAGAAAGCGGGCCATGCCACCAATGCTTCATCCTGAGGCTCACTGATGATGTTACCTAATATGGTGATGAAACATCTGAACACGAACCTTCCAGCTCAGCAAGTAAACACACATCCAGACTTGAAGCCATTTGTCTGTATTCCCTTCAATTGTTTTTATAAGCGAAGGTATACCAGGCAGGATTGTTCATAGTGATGGTAAGGAAAGATCAAGATGAAAAACTTTCTGATCTCTCAGGCCTGTCTCCCCTAAATCTCCCTCCCCACCTCTCCACTCCTCCAATCTCCCTGGCCACTAGGATTTCATTTCAGGGCTGTGGTGGTGGGATAGGGGGTGGGAGGAGCCAAGCAGTTTAATACTCTCTCCTCCAATTGCTGAACAGTATTAGGCTTACAAACTCTTACCCACCCCAGGCCTTGTTAGTGGATGTGGACTGCAGTGGCTCAAGAAGGCAACTCATCACCATCTCCTCAAAGGTATCTAGGGACAGAGCAATAAATACTGGCCCACCTAGTAACGCCTACATCCTGTGAGTGAATAATAAAAAATGTCCCTTATAGTTCTTTCTTATATATCTTTTCATAAGAATTAGGCATTGCCTGCACTGATTGCCCTTTCCCAAATACCCTTGTACTGAGTGGTCTGCTTGGCTCATGTACTTGGCAGGAGAAAGTGAGGACTGCAGATGCTGGAGATCAGAGCTGAAAATGTGTTGCTGGAAAAGCGCAGCAGGTCAGGCAGCATCCAAGGAACAGGAAATTCGATGTTTCGGGCTGATGAAGGGCTTATGCCCGAAACGTCGAATTTCCTGTTCCTTGGATGCTGCCTGACTTGCTGCGCTTTTCCAGCAACACATTTTCAGCTCATGTACTTGGCAGCTTAGAATCACCCACATCACTGTGGGCCTTGAGTCACACATAGGCCAGACCAAGTAAGGATGGCAGATTTCTTTCCTTAAAGACACGGGTTAATGCTTCATCATGACCCTACCTGACCTGTGGTGTATTTCCAGAAATTTCTGTTCTGCCCTGAGGCTGATAGATTTCTTTTAGACAAAAAGTAGCATGGTATTTGCAGGAAATTTGGAAAGCTCAGAGTTATGAAAATTGGTCATGATCCACTGAAATAACAGTACAGGATTGAAGGGCTGATTGGCCTGTTCATCTTCTTCATGACTGAAATAAGGCTGGGTTACATGTTGGCTCTAAGTCTGGGGCATAGCCTTAGCTACAGGGACTAGGCATCTGGAATGGGCAGTGGCTTGGCTATGTTGTTCCTGGGCTTGTAATCCAGAGACCCAGGTAATGTTCTGGGGACCTGGGGTCAATTCCCAATACAACAGATGTTGGAATTAGAGTTTTTGAGGGCTGCAGAGGGTAAATCATTGAGTGTATTTAAGACAGAAATAGATTCTTGATTGGTAAGGGCATCAAGGGAAAAGACAAGAGAATGGGGTTGAGAAACATGTCAACCACGATTGAATAGCCAATCAGACTTGATGGTCTGAATGACCTAATTCAGCTCCCAAATCTCTTGGTCTTATGGAATATGAACTACACTAGCCCAATATTATTGTCCCAGTTGGATGGTATAGCTTTCATTTGACATCTGCTGCCTGTCTCTAATTATCCTTGAACAGATGGTGGATAGTGATTGCAGAAGATATGGCTCCAGTCCATGGTTATAAGGAGCATACAAAAGTTTGTGAAGGTTGGGGGAGAGAGAAAGAAGCAATATTTCAGGGAGGGTGAGAGATCCTCTGCAGTCTTGGGCTGCTTCAGATTGCAGGCTAGGTTAGAGTAGATTGCAGGCTGCCTGGAGGCTGTACTTCTGTCAGTACAGGACAAAACATGTGTTGTCTAGAAAGGTGGGAAATATTTGACGTCAACAGTAGCCACGGGCTAAAGTTAATGTTGTTCTGGTGATAGAAAAACAGATTATTGGAAAAATTCAGCAGGTCTGGTAACAGCTGTAGAGAGAGAAACCTCGTCAAATGTATAGGACGGAGACTGAAAAGTGGAGTTCACAGAATCCCGGCAATATTATGGTGCAGGGAGAGGCCACTCAGCCCATTGTGCCTGTACTTGTTTGATAGTACCAAACTCCTACCAATCCCCCATATCCCTGCAGACCATTTTCATCCAGTGCCCCTCTTGAAAGCTTCAATTGAACTTCTCCCCCCCATATTTCCAGGCGGTGCATTCCAGACCCCAACTACTCACCGTGTGAAAACGTTTATTCTCTCACTTTTGCTCCTTGCTCCTTTTGCAACAAAGATGTAGATCTAATTCTTAGGACCAAGAATCAGAGGGTATGGGGAGAAGTTGGGAACAACGGATTGCATTGGATGATCAGCTGTGATTGTATTGAAACAGACTCGAAGTCTACTGCTATTTTTGATGTTAAAATGTTCCCACTATTGGTGGATGGATGAAAAGCCGATGGTCACAGATTAAACATAATTGACAAAATGAATGTTCGTATCATTCTGGCCCTACAACCTCTCCTGGAAGATCTGGATAACAAGGATACCTATGTAAGGCTCCTACTTATTGACTACAGTTCCACTTTCAACACCATAATTCCAAACAAACCCATATACACTTAATGGTAAGGTCCTAGGGAGTGTTGCTGAACAAAGAGACCTTGGAGTGCAAGGTCATAACTCCTTGAAAGTGGAGTCGCAGGTAGATAGGATAGTGAAGAAGGCATTTGGTATGCTTTCCTTTATTGGTCAGAGTATTGAGTACAGGAGTTGTGAGGTCATGTTGTGACTGTACAGGACATTGGTTAGGCCACTGTTGGAATATTGTGTGAAATTCTGGTCTCCTTCTTATCGGAAAGATGTTGTGAAACTTGAAAGGGTTCAAAAAACATATACAAGAATGTTGCCAGGGTTGGAGGATCTGAGCTACAGGGAGAGGCTGAACAGGCTGGGGCTGTTTTTCCTGGAGCATTGGAGGCTGAGGGGTGACCTCATAGAGGTAGATAAAATCATGGGGTGCACAGATAGGATAAATAAACAAGGTCTTTTCCCCGGGGTGAGAGAATCCAGAACTAGAGGGTATAGGTTTAGGGTGAGAGGGGAAAGATATAAAAGGGACCTAAGGGGCAAATTTTTCACGCAGAGGGTTGTGCATGTATGGAATGAGCTGCCAGAGGAAGTGGTGGAGGTTGGCGCAATCACAGCATTTAAAAGGCATCTGGATGGGTGTATGAAGAGGAAGGGTTTAGAGGGATATGGGCCAGGTGCTGGCAGGTGTGACTAGATTAGGTTGGGATATCTGGTTCACATGGACAAGTTGGACCGAAGGATCTGTTTCCATGCTGTACATCTTTATGAATCTATGATTCTTTGACTCTATCCTCCAAGACCTAGATCGTGGCTCTGCCCTCTGTAACTGGATTCTCAACTTCCAAACCCAAAGACTACAGTCAGTAAGAGTAGGCAACAGCATCTCCTCCACCATAATGCTCAATACCAGTGCCCCGCAAGGCTGCGTTCTCAACCCTACTATACTCCTTATACACTCATGACCAGGAAAGAGATTGAGTGCTTATTGGCTGGTGAAAAACCAACAATGTCAGTAAAATGAAGGAGCTGGTCATTGACTTCAGGAAGAAGAGTGGCAGTAACACAGCATTCTGCACTCTGTTCTGTTACCCTGATGCACATTGTATGGTACAATTTGCCTGTATAGTATGCAATTCCTGATGAAGGGCTCTGGCCCGAAACGTCGAATTTCCTGTTCCTTGGATGCTGCCTGACCTGCTGTGCTTTAACCAGCAACACATTTTCAGCTCTGATCTCCAGCATCTGCAGACCTCACTTTTTACTAGTATGCAAAACCACACTTTTCACTGTATCTTGGCACACATGACAACAATAAACTATCCTTTTAATCATTGAAGTGGTTAGGAATTTTGTGGAGTCAGCAAATGCCTTACTTACATCTCTGACTCCTCAAAGCCTGTCCACTATCTACAAGGCACAAGTCAGGAGTGTGATGCAGTACTCCCCACTTGCCTGGATGGGTGCAGCTCCAACAACACTCAAGAAGCTTGATACCATCCAGGACAAAGCAGCCCCCGCTTGATTGGCACCACAAACATCCAGTCCTTCCACCACCGACACTCAGTAGCAGCAGTGTGTACCATCTTTGTGATGAGCTACAGAAATTCACCAAAATGCTTAGACAGCACCTTCCAAACCCTTGACCACTTCCATCTAAGAGGGCAGCACATAAATGGTAACACCACCCCATATAAGTTCCCCTCCAAGCCACTCACCATCCTGACTTGGAACTATATCACTGTTCCTTCAGTGTCACTGGGACAAATTCCTAGAATTCCAACCCTCAAGGCATTGTAGATTTTAGCTTAACCAAATAACTGCAGGGTTTGAGAAGGTAGCACATCAGTGCCTTCTCATCGCCAAGTAGGGAAAGGCAATAAATGCTGACTTGGCCAATGATGCCCACGCCCCATGAATGAATAAAATAGTCCACACAGTCTGACAGTGCCACTGGAGCAAATGGGAAAAGGATGAGAGAGGGAGCTTAGCTGCTGTTCTTGCAGACAGTCAATACATGCTGCAATGAGTTGACAGACCCATAATACTGGAACCAAGCTATGATGGTCCTCAGGGCTCTGAGATGCAGGGGATCTGGTCATACTAGTGCATGAATCACAAAAGGTTAGTCTGCAGGTTTAGCAAGTAATTAGGAAAGTCAATAGAATTCCCTTAAATTGTTCATTTAAGTGGAATTAAGAGGTTATGCTTTTGTTATATAGGAAGTTGGTGAAACTGCATCTGAGTACCATATACAGACTGTCTCCTTGTTTAGGAAATCATGTAAAAGCATTGGAAGTGATTCAGAGAAGGTTTACCAGACTCAGACCTGGAATGGGCAGGTTGTCTTCCATGGAAAGATTGGACAGCGTAGGTTTGTATCTGCTGGTTTTTAGAAGAATGAGATGTGAATTGATTGAGGTATCTCAGGTATCTCCGCCGCATCTGCTCCTAGGAGGACCAGTTCCAATACCGAACAACCCAGATGGCCTCCTTCTTCAAAGTCCACAATTTCCCCTCAGACATGATCGACGATGCTCTCCATCGCATCTCCTCTACTTCCCGCTCCTCCGCCCTTGAGTCCCGCCCCTCCAATCGCCACCAGGACAGAACCCCACTGGTTCCCACCTACCACCCCAACAACCTCCATATACATCATATAATCCGTCGTCATTTCCGCCACCTCCAAACAGACCTCACCACCAGGGATATATTTCCCTCCCCTCCCCTATCAGCGTTCTGAAAAGACCACTCCCTCCATGACTCCCTCGTCAGGTCCACACGCCCCACCAACCCAATCTCCACTCCCGACACCTTCCCCTGCAACCGCAAGAAATGTAAAACTTGTGCCCACACCTCCCCCCTCACTTCCTTCCAAGGCCCCAAGGGATCCTTCCATATCCGCCACAAATTCACCTGCACCTCCACACACATCATTTACTGCATCCGCTGCACCCAATGTGGCCTCCTCTATATTGGAGAGACAGGCCGCCTACTTGCGGAACGTTTCAGAGAACACCTCTGGGACACCCGGACCAACCAACCCAACCACCCCGTGGCTCAACACTTTAACTCCTCCTCCCACTCCACCAAGGACATGCAGGTCCTTGGACTCCTCCATCGCCAGACCGTAACAACACGACGGCTGGACGAAGAGCGCCTAAACTTCTGCCTAGGAACCCTCCAACCGCAAGGGATGAACTCAGATTTCTCCAGTTTCCTCATTTCCCCTCCCCCCACCTTGTCTCAGTCCCAACCCTCGAATTCAGCACCACCTTCCTAACCTGCAATCTTCTTCCTGACCTCCCCGCCCCCACCTCCACTCCGGCCTATCACCCTCACCTTAACCTCCTTCCAACTATTGCATTTCCAACGCCCCTCCCCCAAGTCCCTCCTCCCTACCTTTTATCTTAACCTGCTTGGCACACTCTCCTCATTCCTGAAGAAGGGCTCATGCCCGAAAAGTCAAATATCCTGCTCCTTGGATGCTGCCTGACTTGCTGTGCTTTTCCAGCAACACATTTTCAGCAGAGTTCTCTCTCTGTATCCATTAGCATACATTAACACCCTCCTTCTTACATTATCTCACTTCATTCATCTACAGTTTTTCATTCTCCTGCCTACTGCATAGAAACTAAATGGCACTGATTTCCAACGTGGTAGCTACAACTGACTGCTAGCTCCTCCACACATCCACTGGTAACCAACATCTCAGGGCATGCTCCATGGGTAGTGACTGCATGTTCCCCCTTCCAGCCTCCCGCCACCCGCTCACCCGCTCACCCAACAGAACCCTTCAGGATTTCCCAACAGCAGTGCCCGGTGCTGAATACTCTCCTGTGTCCGATACATCCAGGGCAAATAAAATGAGCCTTGCAGGGCATCTGTGGGACTGGTAGCGAACATCTGGCTGTGGCAAGTGGGGCATAATGACAAGGTGTGGTGCCATATGAGTACGATGGTTAAAGAGATTGATTTGGGATGATAGCATGAGAAAAGTTACCAGGGTTAGCAGAGAAAAGCACTCCATGAAACCCACCCAAAAAAATTACACTTCTGATGCCTTTTCTTTATTCATTCCTAATCTGAGTGTCACTGGCTGGGCCCAGCATTTCTTGCCCATTCCTAGTTGCCCCTTGAGAAGGTGGGGGTGAGTTGCCTTTATTGAACTGCTGCAGTCCACGTGCTGTAGGTAGACCCACAATATCTTACGGAGGGAATTCCAGGATTTTGACCCAGTGATAGTGAAGGGACAGTGATATATTTCCAAGTCAGATGATGTGCAACTTGGAGGGGATCTTGCTGGGGGTGGTATTCCATGTGTCTGTTGCCTTGGTCCTTCATGATGGAAATAATTGTTGACTTGGAAGTTGCTGACTAAGGAATGATTTGGAGCCCAGGAAAGTTATTTCCTCTGCTGGGCAAGTACAGAGCAAGATTCCATTAGGTCATAGTATTCTAAATTAAGCCAAGCCAATTAGGAGTGAATTGGGGAATTGGAGTTTCACACAAACGGTAAGGGGCCATTCTACCCATCCTTTCAGAGCTACCTTTTTTTGATAGAACAACGCCATTAATTCCACTCCTCTTGACCTTCATACCTACTGCTTTGACATCTGAGGACCATGTATAGGAGCAGCTTCTGAACGGGGTCTGAATGCACCTCTGATTGTGTGCGCAGGCTCCCCGAGTGATTGGGGGGGGTGGGGGTGTGGGGGGGTGGGGGGAGGGTGGCATTGCTCTCTACCCACCACCACCTCCACCCCTCCCACACCAACCCTCCACTGCTCTTTACACACAACCCCACAAAACCTTTCCTACTCACAGTCTTGAAGCTATTTCCAATCTGAACTTCCCCAATTCACATGAGATTGTCTGGCTGGGATGGGGAGCCAGTGAAAAGTCCAAACTCTGAGAATGACAGAGATTTTGTTTTGGTTAAGAGTGCTGAGGGAAATGGAACAAAGGCTGGCCAATGGGATGGTGTTGGAGTTGCACTCTAATGAAGAGCTGAGTATGTAGGTGACTCCGAATGGCCTCTGCTTTAAAATAGCCTTTTGCACTGCATCCCAATGACTTCAAACTAAAACAAATGTGAACCTCTGAACTTGTCTGGCTGTTCAAATTATTACTTGGCATGAGTGACATGCTTTTATTTGGGTTCAAAATTGTCGGTTAATTGTTTGTCTAAAAAGATTGAAATTATTTACTGTCTGTAGCACTCGGGCTGATTTATTAATCTCACTTCTGCATTCTTTACAATGTTGGCCCCAGTCCTTTGCTGCGTGTAAGTCAACAACATAAGATTAACCATATGTCTCCACCTCGGCATGTACAAAGAACATGGTCAAAGCAGTTACGACTCATGCTTGGAATATTACGCAGCATTTACAAAATATAAATGTGCCAGTCCATCCAAGCCAGTGTTTATACCTGCACTGTTGTATCTTCTGGTTACCACTCACTGGTGGCTTTTGGCGCTAGGTAGTTGTTTTCCATCAAGTCTAGAGGGCTATGGCAAAGTATGAACATAGAACATAGAACATAGAAAAATACAACGCAGTACAGGCCCTTCGGCCCTCGATGTTGCGCTGACCGAAGCCTACCTAACCTACACTAGCCCAATAACCTCCATATGCTTATCCAATGTCTGCTTAAATGACCATAAAGAGGGAGAGTCCACCACTGCTACTGGCAGGGCATTCCATGAACTCACAACCCGCTGAGTAAAGAATCTACCCCTAACATCTGTCCTATACCAACCTCCCCTTAGTTTAAAGCTGTGTCCCCTAGTAACAGCTGACTCCATTAGCGGAAAAAGGTTCTTACTGTCAACCCTATCTAAACTCCTAATCATCTTGTACACCTCTATCAAATCTCCCCTAAACCTTCTTTTCTCCAATGAGAACAGCCCCAAGTGCCTCAGCCTTTCCTCATACGATCTTCCTACCATGCCAGGCAACATCCTGGTAAACCTCCTCTGCGCCCGTTCCAATGCCTCCACATCCTTCCTATAGTATGGCGACCAAAACTGCACACAATACTCCAGATGAGGCCGCACCAGAGTCTTATACAACTGCAACATTATCTCAGGACTCCGGAACTCAATTCCTCTACCAATAAAGCCCAGTACGCCATATGCCTTCTTCACAGCACTATTTACCTGGGTGGCAACTTTCAGAGATATGAGGGTAGAGAGGTCAATTACTAGGAGACAAAGGTTCAAGGTGCAGGGGGGTGAGTTTAAAAGGAATGTGCGAGGCGAGTTTGTCACACAAAGGGTGGTGAGTGCCTAAGAAATGCTACCAGAGGAGATGGTGGAAGCTGACACAATTGCAGCATTTGAGAAGCACCTAGATGAATATATCTATAGGAAAGGAATAGAGGGATACAGATCCTGTAAGCGAAGACAGCTTTAATATGGAAGGGCAAAACATGTCAGTGCAGTCATGGAGGGCCTTGGGCCTGTTCCTGTGCTGTATTGTTCTTCCTTCTTTGTATGTATGTAATTATCAGCGGTAGAGGATAGCCCACTATCAAGGCTTAAGAGAAAAAGGCACTTGTCTTACATAACAAGGTGTTGTTTATTGCACATTAGAAATAAATACAGCTAAGATTAACTGATTAGGTGCAATTACAACTATCAGCAGCGAGGTATTTCATACCTATTTCCAACAGGACCTTGTACAAGACTGAAATGAAAAAAGAAATTGCTGGAGAAATTCTGCAGGTCTGGCAGCATCTGTGGAGAGAGAAACAGAGTTAATGTTTTGAGCCCAATCCTGAAGAGGGGTCACTAGACCCGAAATGTTTACTCTGTTTCTCACTCCACAGGAGCTGCCAGACCTGCTGAGTTTCACTAGCAATTTCTGCTTTTTGTTCAGATTTCCAGCATCTGTAAGTTGTTTGTTTATTTTATTCCTTGTGCCAGACTAACATCCGATTGTGTGATATCAGGTTGCGTGAAAATGTTACAAATTTGATATTAACGCTATCAGAGCCATTAGCTTATACTACACACAAAATCCTCTTTCCCCAACCCAAATTGTCTTAATTTAGCTCAGCAATGAGCACTTCTAAACTTGTCTCCATCCTGAGTGTATCTAGATTTCCCTTAGATGCAAATCAACTTGTTTTTAGCTCAAACACACCCTGTGGGAGCTAGTTCCATTTTGTAAATCATTTCTTGAGTGCAGACGTGGAATTTATTGCTGCCTATTGTTACAGACAAATGGAGTTTTAGAATAAATCTCTCGGCCTGTTCTCACCCCCTGTCTATAAGCTATAAATTTTATTTTTCCCCTTTTTGAAAGCAGTGGGAGTGTATTTCCCCCACTCCATCTGTCTGCAGACTCTGATGTTGTAAGGTACTTCACTACATGAAGTAGTGGAGTTCAATGTAGCTAAGTGTGAAGTGATTCACTTTGGTAAGAGTAACAAGAAGATGAGGTACTGGGCTAATGGTCAGATACATGGTAGTGTGGATGAGCAGAGGGATCTTGGTGTCCATGTACACAGATCTCTGAAAGTTGCCACCCAGGTAAATAGTGCTGTGAAGAAGGCATATGGCGTACTGGCTTTTATTGGTAGAGGCATTGAGTTCCGGAGTCCTGAGGTCATGTTGCAGTTGTATAAGACTCTGCTGCGGCCGCATCTGGAGTATTGTGTGCAGTTTTGGTCGCCATACTATGGGAAGGATGTGGAGGCACTGGAACGGGTGCAGAGGAGGTTTATCAGGATGTTGCCTGGCATGGTAGGAAAATCGTATGAGGAAAGGCTGAGGCACTTGGAGCTGTTTTCATTGGAGAAAAGAAGGTTTAGGGATGACTTGATAGAGGTGTACAAGTTGATTAGGGGTTTAGATAGGGTTGACCATGAGAACCTTTTTCCACGTATGGAGTCAGCTATTATGAGGGGGCATAGCTTTAAATTAAGGGGTGGTAGGTATAGGACAGATGTTAGGGGTAGACTCTTTACTCAGCGAGTCGTGAGTTCATGGAATGCCCTTCCAGTAGCAGTGGTGGACTCTCCCTCTTTATGGGCATTTATACGGGCATTGGATAGGCATATGGAGGATAGTGGGCTAGTGTAGGTTAGGTGGGCTTGGATCGGTGCAACATCGAGGGCCAAAGGGCCTGTACTGTGCTGTATTTTTCTATGTTCGATGTTCTACACCTGTTGTAATGTTACCCCTGCTTGTGGTTTAATCTCAAACACTCTTTGATATGGGAGAGTACAAACATAGAACATAGAAATTACAGCACAGCACAGGTCCTTCAGCCCTTGATGTTGCATCGACTGTGGAACCAATCTGAAGTCCATCTAACCTACACTATTCCATTTTCATCCAGATGTTTATCCAATGACTATTTAAATGCCCTTAGAGTTGGCAAGTCTACCACTGTTGCAGGCAATGCATTCCATGTCCTTACTACTCTCTGAATAAAGAAACTACTTCTGATATCTAACCTATATCTATCATTTTAAAGCTATGTCCCCTCGTGCTAGCCATCACCATCCAAGGAAAAATGCTCTCAGTGTCCACCCTATCTCACCCTCTGAGTATCTTATACGTCTCAATTAAGTCACCTCTCAACCTTCTTTTCTCTCACAAAAACAGCCTCAAGTCCCTCAGCCTTTTCTCATAATTCCTTCACTCCACACCAGGCAACATCCTAGTAAATCTCCTCTGAATCCTTTCCAATGCTTCCACACGCCTTTTTTTCAAAGTTCCAAAACAATGCAGCAGCATGTAAAACAGTAATTGCTGCTCCTGGAATTCGAGGAAGTCACCTCCAACATCTAAAATACCAGACGGGCCAATGGGCTGAGGAGTGACAAATGGAGTTAAATTTAGATAAATGCGAGTTTTGGGAAAGCAAATCTTAGCAGGACTTATACACTTAATGGTAAGATCTTCGGGAGTGCTGCTGAACAAAGAGATCTTGGAGTGCAGGTTCATAGCTCTTTGAAAGTAGAGTCGCAGGTAGGTAGGATAGTGAAGAAGGTATCTGATACGCTTTGCTTTATTGGTCAGTGCATTGAGTATAGGAGTTGGGAGATCATGTTGTGGCTGTACAGGACATTGGTTAGGCCACTTTTGGAATATTGTGTGCAATTCTGGTCTCCTTCCTATCAGAAGGATGTTATGAAACTTGAAAGGATTCAGAAAAGATTTACAAGGATGTTGCCAGGGTTGGAGGATTTGAGCTACATGGAGAGGCTGAACAGGCTGGAGCTGTTTTCCCTGGAGCGTCGATGGCTGAGGGGTGACCTCATAGAGGTTTATAAAATCATGAGGGGCATGGATAGGGTAAATAGGGAAAAGGCCTTGTCTATGTTTAGGGTGAGAGGGGAAAGATATAAAAGAGACCTAAGGGGCAACTATTTCACACAGAGGGTGGTGCGTGTATGGAATGAGCTGCCAGAGGATGTGGTGGAGGTTGGTACAATTGCGACATTTAAGAGGCATTTGGATGGGTATATGAATAAGAAGGGTTTGGAGGGATATGGGCTGGGTGCTGGCAGGTGGGACTAGATTAGGTTGGGATATCTGGTCAGCATGAACAAGTTGGACTGAAGGGTCTGTTTCTGTGCTGTACATCTCTATGACTCTGCAATCTCTTCCCTGGCTTCCCAGAGAATGCTTTGATAAATCCCATACAGCTGAGGAGACTTATCTACTTTCACACTCTCCAGAATTGCTAACAACTCCTCCTTGAGAACCTCAATCCCATCCAGACTAGTAGCCTGTAACTCAGTATTCTTCTTGACAACATTGTTTTTTTCCAGTGTGAATACTAACAAAAATATTCATGTAGCGCTTCCCCTATCTCCTCGGACTCCACGCACAACTTCCCACTACTATCCTTGATTGGCCCTAATCTTTCTCTAGTCATTCTTTTATTCCTGATATACCTATAGGAAGCTTTAGGGTTTTTCTTGATCCCGTCTGCCAACGACTGCTCTTGTCCCCTCCTGGTTCTTCTTAGCTCTCTCTTTAGGTCTTTCCTGGCTAACTTGTAATTCTCAAGCACCCTAACTGAGCCTTCACGTCTCATCCTAACACAAGCCTTCTTCTTCCTCTTGACAAGAGGTTCAACTTTTTTAGTAAACCACTGCTCCCTCACTTGACCACTTCCTCCCTGCCTGGTAGGTATACACAGTGGCTGTTCCTTGAATAAGCTCCACCTTTCAATTGTGCCAATCCACTGCAGTTTCCTTTCCCATCCTATGCATCCTAAATCTTGCCTAAATGCATCATAATTGCCTTTCCCCCAGCAATAACTTTATATACCTATCCCTTTCCATCGCTAAAGTAAACATAAATGAATTATGGTCACTATTACCAAAGTGCCCACCTACCTCCAAATCTAACACCTGGCCGGGTTCATCACCCAGTACAAAATCTAATGTGGCCTCGCCCCTTGTTGGCTTGTCTACATATTGTGTCAGGAAACTCTCCCGCACACATTGGACAAAAACTGACCCATCTAACGTAATCAAACTATAGTATTTCCAGTCAATATTTGGAAAGTTAAAGATTCTCATAACAACTATCCTGTTACTCTTGCTCCTATCTAGAATTATCTTTGTTATCTTTTCCTCTACAGCTCTGGAACTATTCGGAGGGTTATAGGAACTCCCAAAAGGCTGACCTCTCCAGTTTCTAATCTGAGCCCACACTACTTCAGTCGACGAGTCCTCGAAAGTCCTTTCTATAATACTGTCCTTGACTAACAATGCCTCCTCATGTTTTTAGTAAAACACTGCTCCCTCACTCGACCACTTCCTCCCTGCCTGGTAGGTATACACAGTAGCTGTTCCTTGAATAAGCTCCTCATATTTTACCATCTTCTCCGTCCTTCCTGAAACATCTAAATCCTGCAACAGCCATTGCTGTCCCTCTTCTATCCATGTCTCCGAAATGGCCACATCATCGAAGTCCCAGGTACCAACCCATGCTGCAAGTTCATCCACCTTATTCTGGATGCTCCTGGCATTGAAGGAGACACACTTCAAAACACCTTCCTGCTTGCCGGTGAACTCTTGCAACCTTGAAACCTCATTTCTGAACTCACTACTCTCAACCTCCTCGACCCTGGAAGTACAATTTAGGTTCCCATCTCCCTGCTGAATTAGTTTAAATCCTCCCGAAGAGCATAAGCAAATATCCCCCCCGCCCTCCCCAGATATTGGTACCCCTGTGGTTCAGGTGTAGACTCTCCTATTTGTAGAGGTCCCACCTATCTCAGAATGAGCCCCAATTATCCAGGTATCCAAAACCCTCCCAAATGTACTCACAAACCTCCAAGAAAGAAGAGACTGAAACAAAAAGGGCAGAGAGGTTATTCAGTTAGTAATGACTCAAGTCCACCATGACTGGGGAAATGCCACTTTATCAATGCTCTTGCCTTTAAAATAGACTCCAGAAAACTGGAGTTCAGTACAACCGGTTCACTCATGATGTGATTGAGTAATGGAGCAAATTCATTGGGCTGAATGGCCTATTTCAGTTCCCATGTCTTACGGTCTTGTATGTATTTTAATCCATTCGTGACACTATTGTGAATGGATTTGTTTGCTGTTCATAATGTTACTATAGCAATACTAATCGACTCAGCAGGGTGGAGTTAAGGAAAGTTTACAATGTAATAACTGCCTTGAAATTGACCTTAGAGCAATGAGCTTTACTCTGTATCTAACCCTGTACTGCCCCTGTCGTGGGAACGTTTGATGGGGACAGTGTAGAGGTAACTTTACTCTGTAGCCATCCCTGTACTGTCCCTGTCCTGGGAATGTTTGATGGGGGGAAAGTATAGAGGGATCTTTATTCTGTATCTAACCCTGTACAGTTCCTGTCCTGGGAGTGTTTGATGGGGTGAGGGGAGTGGGTGGGGAAGGAAAGAGGGAGCTTTATTCTGTATCTAACCCTATACTGTCCATGTCCTGGGAGAGTTTGATGGTGGGGGGGGGGGGAATATAGAGAGAACTTTATTCTGTATCTAACCCTATGCTGTCCATGTCCTGGGAGTATTTGATGGGGACAGTGTAGAGGGAGGATTGAGTTGATGAGGCCTTCAGAGTTAAAGTTGGTGTAATTGGAAAAGACCGTAAGACATTACAGCAGAAGTAGGCCATTCAGTTCATCAATTCTGCTCCACCAGTTAATGAGATCATGGCTTTTCTCCATAATCCTTGATTTCCTTCCTGATTAAAAATATGTCTGTCTCAGCAATGAATGTTCTTAATGACCCAGTCTCGACAGCCCTTTGTGGTAAGGAATTCCACAGATTGACTATCCTCTGAGAGAAAAAATTCCTCTCCAAGTCTGTCTGAAATATGTTGTCCCTTATTCTAAGATTATGCTCTCTGGTCTTAGACTCTTCCACAACGGGAAACAACCTATTGCAGACACTCAGCATGTTGTAGGTATTGATACCATTTCTCAACCATCTATATTCCAATAAGAGTTGAAGAGTGTGGTGCTGGAAAAACACAGTCAGTCAGGCAGCATCCGAGGAACAGAAGAGTTGATGTTTTGAGCATAAGCTCTTAATCAGGAATGAAGAGGTGGCCCAGGGGAGCTGTTTCCCCTCCCCCCACCTTATCCCATATCCAACCCTCCAACCTGGCACCGCCCTCTTGAACTGTCCTACCTGTCCATCTTCCTTTCCACCTATCTGCTCCACTCTCCTCTCAGACATATCACCATCATCTCTACCTTCATCCACCTATCGCGCTTCCAGCTACCTTTCCCCCAGCCCCACCCCCTCCCATTAATCTCTCAGCCCCCTTGGCCCTCTCTCCCAATTCCTGATGAAGAGCTTATGCTTGAAATGTCAATTCTCCTGCTCCTCGGATGCTGCCTCACCGGCCGTGCTTTTCCAGCACCACACTCTTTGACTCTGATTCCAGCATCAGCAGTCCTCACTTCCTCCCATATTCCAATACGTTCAGGCCCAATCTACTCAACCTCTCCCCACAAGACAGTCCCTTCATCCCCAGGATCAGCAGAGTGAACCCTTTCTGGACTGTCTCCAACACCACTATATCTTTCCTTAGATAAGGGACCCAAAACTGTTCACAGTATTCCTGCTGTGGTCTGACTGGTGCCTTGTGTAGATTCCTGATGAAGGGCTTATGCCCGAAACGTCGAATTTCCTGTTCCTTGGATGCTGCCTAACCTGCTGTGCTTTAACCAGCAACACATTTTCAGCTTTGTGTAGTTTTGACAAAGCCTTCCTGCCTTTTATACTCCATGCCCTTTGACCGTTCTGTTTGCTTTCCCTATTACCCATGGAGCTTGAATGCGAGCCTTTTGCGATTTATGCACAGGGACTGCCACATTCCGCTGTGTGGTTGCTTTCTTTGTCCATTTAAGTAGTATTCAGGTTCTCTACTCTTCCTGCCAAAGTTCATAACCTCAAATTCCCCACGTGAAATTCCATTTGCCAATATTTTACCCATTCTCTTAACCTGACTGTAATGCCTCTGCAGATTCTTGTTCAACACTTCCCTTTCCACTTATTTTAGTGTCACCTACAAACTTGATGACAGTACATACACTTTCCTCATTCCAAGTCATCAATATATACTGTAAATAATCGTGGCCCAAGCAGTGATCCCTGTGGCATGCCATTAGTTATGGGTTACCATCTGCAAAATGCCCATTTATCCCAACGTTTTGCTTTCAGTTAGTGAACCAATCCA
Source organism: Hemiscyllium ocellatum (assembly GCF_020745735.1). Lineage (NCBI taxonomy): Eukaryota > Metazoa > Chordata > Chondrichthyes > Orectolobiformes > Hemiscylliidae > Hemiscyllium > Hemiscyllium ocellatum. The sequence goes on from NC_083406.1 coordinate 120,940,405, forward strand.
TCACCAATGTACTATGTTCAAACCAAGGACTGTTTATCTTATTAAGATGTGTGGGACCTGATCAAATTCTTTCTAAAAATCCAAGGAACTCAAATTCTGAAGGGGCTTAATAAGGTTGATGCTGAGGCAAAGTTTCTCTGGATTGAGGAATCTAGAGGTGGCACAAAGCTCAGTGGTTAGCACTGCTGCCTCAAAGTGCCAGGGACATGGTTCAATTCCAACCTTAGGCAAGTGTCTGTGTGTAGTTCGCACATTCTTCCTGAGTGGGTGGTTTTCCTCCAGGTGCTCCGGTTTCCTCCCTCAGTCAAAGGATGTGCAGGTTAGGTGGATTGGCCATGCTAAATTGTCCATTGTGATCAGCGATGTGCAGGCCAGATGGATTAGCCTCAGGAAGTGTGGGGTTTTACAAGGATAGAGTAAGGGGTGGGACTGGGTGGGATGCTTGTCGGAGGGTTGATGTGGACCCGATGGTCCAAATGGCCTGATTCCCCATCTGTCGGGAATCTATGATGGTATACCACAAGTGACTCAATATGTAAGACTGTAATGAGGAGAAATGTCATCAGTCAAAGGCTTGTGAATCTTTGGAATTCTGTACAAAGGAGATCTGTGGATGTTCAGTCTCAATGCTGCTTGGATGTTTCCCCTCAATAAGGGGACACCAATTTCAGACTGAGATGAGGAGGAATTCCTTCTCTCAGAGGGTTGAGAGTCTTTGGAAACTCCTTGTCACAGAGAGCTGTAGGGGCAGAGCCCTTGTGCATATTTACGGCTGAAATCAATAAATTCTTGATCAGTCAGGGAATCGAGGGTTACAGGGAAAGGGCAGGAAAATAGACTAGAGAAATGTTGGGTCAGCCATGATCCTGTTGAATGGTTAGGAAGGCTGGAGGGGCCAAATGGCCTACTTGTCTTCCTATTTCTTACAGTCTTATGGTACAATGCACAAACCATAGAATATTACAGCACAGTACAGGCCCTTTGGTCCTCGATGTCGACCAGAGAGGTGCAGTTCCCTTTCTGCACTGTTCCAATGGAATGGTTAAAGGGGGAAACATTCCATTGTACATCAGGGAAACAGAGTCCCAGAACCATTAAGGCATGATGACAGCCATTTAGCCCTTCATATCTGCACCAGCTCTCCAAATGAGCCATGCACATACTGTATTGTCAACTGATTTTGCCTTTACCACACTCTCAGCCAGTGCATTCCTGATCCCAATCACTCACTATGTGAGAAAGGATTTCCTCAAGTCACTTTGGTCAATTACTCTGCATCTAACCCCATGCAGTCCCTGTCCTAGGAGTGTTTGATGTGAACAGTATAGAAGAAGCTTTACTCTGTATTTAACCCGGTGCTGGCCCCATCCTGGGAGTGTTTGATGGGAACAGTTTAGAGGAAGCTTTACTCTGTATCTAACCCTGTGCAGTCCCTGTCCTGAGAATGTTTGACGGGAACAGTGTAGAAGGAGCTTTACTCTGTATCTAACCCCGTGCTTTCCCTGTCCTGGGAGTGTTTGATGTGGGACAATGTAGTGGTCGCTTTACTCTATATCTAACCCTGTACTGTCCTTATCCTGGGAATGTTTGATGGGAACGGTATAGAGGGAGCTTTACTCTACTATTCTTCAAATCTCTTTCACTGATTAAATCAGTGCCCTCAAGTTCTTGATTGTTTTGTGAATGGTGCAGTTTCTGCCTATCTACCCTGATTTTGAAAACCTACTGGAATTCTTCAATGATGTAACAAGGAGAGTTGATCAGGTGAGCCAGTGGATGTCATTTATTTAGACTTACAGAAGGCTTGTGACAAAATCCCACATAAGAGATTAAAATGTAAAATTAAAGTGCATGGAATTGGAGGCAATATAGTGAGATGGATGGAAAGCTGGTGGGTAGACAGGAAACAGAGTAGGAATAAAATAACCCTTTTATGAATGATAGGCAGTGACTAATGGGATACGAGGACTCCAGCTAGTCACAATATGTATTAATGACTTGGATGAAGGAACTAAATGTGAAATCTCCAAATTCACAGATGACGTAAAGCTGGGTGCAGAGAATGCAGAGATGTTGCAGTGTGATTTGGACAGGCTGAGTGAGTGAGCAAATGCATGGCAGATGCAGTATAATGTGGATAAACGTGAGGTTAACCACCTGGGTAACAAAAATAGGCCAGCAAGTAATTACTCGAATGGCTGTAAATTGAGAGAGGGGAATGTTCAAGGAGACCTGGGTGTCCTTGTACACCAATCACCGAAAGTAAGCAATGCAGGGGCAGCAGGTAGTGAGGAAGGCAAATGGGATATGATGGTCTTCGTAACGAGAAGATTCAAGTACAGGAATGGGGATGTTGTGCTGCAATTGTACAGGGCAATGATGAGTCCACACCTGGAATCCTGAGTTCAGTTTTGGTCTTCTTGTCTGAGGAAAGTTATTCTTGCTATGGAGGGAGTGCAGCAAAGGTGATTCCTGAACTGGAAGGATTGAGGAGAGATTGAGTCGGTTAGGACTGTATTCACCGGAGTTTAGAAGAATGAGGGAAAACCTCATAGAAACCCATAAAATTCTAACAGGATTAGACAGGTTAGAGTGATAGGGAAGAATGTTCCCAATGGTGGGGGGATCCAGAATCAGGGTTAGTAGATTAAGGGTAAACCTTTTTAGAGTGAGATGAGAGAAAATTCCTTCACCCAGAGAGAGGTGAGCCTGTGGAATTCAGTACTACAGAAAGTGGCTGAGGCCAAGAAATATCGTTCTTATGGCTAAAGGGATCAAGGGATTTGGTGGGGTGGGGGAAAAGGGATCAGGGTATTCAGTTCGGTTATCAACCATGATCACATTGAACAGTTAAGTAGGCTTAAGGGGCCGAATGGCCTATTTCTGCTCCTATCTTTTGTGTTTCTTTGTTAATATTTGAACCAGGTCTCCTCAGCTTTCTCTTCTGTGTAGAAAACTATCCCAACTACTACCTCTTTGTCTGAAGTTACAGAGGATGACTCCAATGTGTCATTTTCTGGGAATTACTGAGGTGACGCTAGACAATTAATGGGCAGACATTCAGTTTGTGACGCACAAAGCCTCTGATTTAACTTGTTTGACAGGTTCAGGCCTGGGACAGCCAGGATCCTTAGGCATTTAGAAGAAAAGCAAGAGCAGTTTCAAGGAAAGCCAAGTGTCTTCCCAGGGCTCCTCATAGACCAGGTGGGACACAAGCACAAACGAAATTCCCAACGCTGACAGTGAAAATTCCACCGCTTCTGGGTTTCTCACCTGATAGCACATCTCCCCGACAACCCTTAGTCTTAACCAGTGATCTCCCTGAGCTGTATGTATGCATCCATGTATATCCATCTGAGGGTCTATACATTCCAATCTGAATGCCAGTGCTGTATGGAGCATCGTCTTCTGATTTTGGAGGACTCTGGAGGTAAGAGTGCATATCCTCTGCCCACAGTCCCGGCATCAAAGGGATGCATTTCTCTACTTACCCTCTCAAATAATTTAATTGTCTTAAAATGTTTGATTGGATCTCCTTTTATACCCAAGGAATGCAATGCAAGTTGTCCTTATAATTCAACCGATTGTATTATTCTGATTTCCCTGCACTGCACCTTCCCTGAAGCCTAAACACAGTCCTTGAGGTGTAGTGTCCAGAGCTGATCATTGTACAGTGACGTAAGCTGAAAAACAGCAATCCTTCATAGTCACAAGTTAGTGAGCACCAAATTCATTCATTCATACAAAAGGATAATTATGCTTCTGATGATAAAATCTCTTACAACACTGTGTTTTGACATAATGAAAGAGTGTGGTTATTAACCTGAAACTGATATCTGTAAACTTTTCCTGTGTAATTTTAACAATTGATCTTCTTTGTGAAGGAAAATGTTCCCAGAACCTGATTTTTTTTTGTTTATCTTTTCATGGGGATGTGGGCACTGTAGGCAAGGCTAGCATTTATCCCCCTAATTGCCCCTTGAGTAATGTGGTTTACTGAGTCATTTCAGAGGGCAGTTAAGAGTCAATCATGTTCCAGAGTCACATGTAGACCAGACCAGGTAAGAATGGCAGATTTCCTTTCCTGAAGGGGCATTGGTGACATTTACTAAGGCAATTGATGATAGCTCACCGTGACTGAGATGAGCTTTCAATTCCAGATTTAAAGACTTTTGCTGCAGGGTAACTATTTCTTCTGGTGGAGCATGTAACTTGAGAATGAGGACCAGGCAGTTAAGGGGGGCTTTATCAGAAATCACGTCTTCACACAAAGGAGGGGTGTGAAAATCTGGACCATTCCTTGTCCCTGTCTCCAGAGAGCTCCAGACTGAGTGGGATGGGGTAAGAGGACTCAATTGAAAATTGCAAAAACTGAGATTGATGGATTTGTGTTAAATAAGGCTATGTAGGGGTATGGAACCAGATATCCATGGGTTTGAAATATCTGTTCGCTACAATCCTATTACTTTGATTTGATATATTATTGTCACATGTACCTCAGGACAGTGATGAGTTTTGTTTTGCGTACATCATGGGCAGGTCAGACCATACAAAGTTCATCAGGGCAATAGACCAAAGTGAAGAGTATAATATGGACTACAGAGATGGTGCACAAAGATGACAACAACGTTTAAATTTAAAAGTTGAGAGGTCCCTTCAAAAGTCTAATAACAGTGAGGAAGAAGCTGTTCTTGAATCTGTTGGTGCGTGTGATTTAGAGTTTGTACCTTCTACCTGATGGAAGAGGTTGGAAGAGGTTATGACCGGGGTGGGAGCGGTCTTTGATCATGTTCGTTGTCTTTCCAAGGCAGCAAGAAGTATAAATGGAGTCAGTGGATGAAAGATTGGTTTGTGTGATGGATTGGGCTCTATGTAGTTTCATAGCTCTATGTAGTTTCTTACAGTCCTGGGCAGAGCAGTTGCCATACCAAGCCAACGTGCATCACATAGAATGCTTTCTATGTTGCATCTATAAAAATTGATAAAAATTGACATGCTGAATTTCCTTAGCCTCCTGAGGAAATGGAGGCATTTTGGTGCTTTGTTAACAGTAGCAGCTATGTAAGTGAGCCAGGATGGATTGAATGGTTTTAAAGGTTCAAACATCTAAATGTCTCCCTCTGCGCTGATTGCTTTTCCTTGATTATTAGACAAATGGACGTATGTGTTGATATTTGTCATATTACAGGACTGGGTTTGATTGAAATGTGTAACGTGCACACTATGGATCTAATTCTGAAGCCGTTGAAATAACTTCTGCTTATAATGCACCTTCTACCACTGGTAAAGCTGGCTGGTGGTTGCAATCAAGTGACAGGAGCTCAAGCACCCTAACCGAAATTGTATGGCTTTCTCCCGGAGCAGAGATACCTGACCTTGAAGATGGGGATGACTGGGCCTCCGACAACTGCATCAAAGCCCAGTCACACTGAGGAACAGCCCAGAAGATGTGCCATTAACCCGTTTCACAGTATAAAGGTCAGTGTGGGAGTCGTAGGATATTATTCTTTCATGCGTCTATACCTGTTTCCTACTTGAGCTTATTTAGAATTCTGCTTATATGCCAATCCTTACCAATTCCTATTCTCCCTCTGTGCTCACTGATCTACATTGGCTCCAGGCAAAGCCTCTGTTTCAGAAGTCTCATTTATTTTCAAATCCATTCCTTTTGAGTAAACTCCTTCTTCCCCAAACCCTCCAGGGCCTCCTCAATCCTCCAATTCGAGCCTTTTTTGTTTGTCTTCAGCTGCCTTCACCACAAGCTCTGGAATTCCAATCCTAAACCTTTCTGTTTCCTCGAAGGCACCATTTTGTCCACTAATCCTAATGCACCAAACTGTATTTGATTATCCTGACATAAAAGATCCTATATAGATGCAAGTTTCCTCATACATTCATGGGATATAGGCATCGCTGACTAAGTCAGCATTATTGCCCATCCCTAGTTGCCCAGAGTCAACCACATTGCAGTGGGTCTGAAGTTACTAATGGCAGATGTCCATTAGTGAACCAGGTAGATTTTTATGGCAATCTGACTAAATTTTTAATTCTAAATGTTTTATTGAATTCAAACTTAACCATCTGCTATGACCTGATTTGTACCCAAGTCACACTAACCTGAGGTTCTAGATTGCTAGTCCAATGCTATTACCACTAGACTATCATCTTTCTGCTAATGTGCTGGGCTAGAATTACAAAAGGTTGGCCATAAATGTGATCATCTAAACCATCAGCCCTGGTTTTCTGACAATGAACTCCAGGTTACCCCTTTGTGTTTCATGTTTTGGTTTTTATGGTTTGTGAAAGTTGGGAAAGAGCTGCATTGAACAAATGAATGGATAAATCCCAAATTGGAGCATCAAACCTCTTAGTGAGTTACATAATAGGGACTTATATACCGCCACTGTGTTCTGATGGGGTTCCAATGAGTACAATTAATAAACCGAATTATTGAGTGGGGACATTTAAGAAGAGAACCTTTTTTTTAAATTACCCTAAAGAATTCTCCTTTGGGGTTTGGTTGGTTCAGTTCATTAGGTAGCTAAAATAACGCCAACAGTGTGAGGTCAATATCCCATATTGGTTGTGGTGATTCCTCCTCCCCTCCTCACCCTTGCCCCATGAGAGTGGTGCCCCTCAAGCTATGTATAACCACTTGCCTCTCCCTCTCTCTAAAGATGTTTCCTAGTATGGTGACAAAAGTCTGAAAGTAAATGTTTCAGCTCAGCGAGCAAACCTATATCCTATAGGGTCTCATTTGTTTCAATCAAGTCCCCTCTTACTCTTCTAAACCCCAGTAGATACAAACTCAGACTATCCTCCCATTCCTTATAAGACAACCATTCATTGAATCCCTACAGTCTTGAAGCAGGCCATTCAGCCCATTGCATCCACACTGATCCTCCAAAAGCATCCCATCCAGACCCACTACCCCTTACCCTGTCCCTGTATTCTCCATGGCTAATCTACCTAGCCTGCTCACCCTTGGACAGTACAGACAATTTACCATGGCCAATCCACCTAACCTGCACATCTTTGGAATGTGGAGCATCCAGAGAAAACCCACACAGACATGGGGAGAACGTGCAAACTCCACACACACAGTTGCCTGAGGCTGGACTTGAACCCGGGTCCCTGTGGCTGTGAGGCAACACTGCTAACCACTGAGCTACCTTGCCACTCCTATAATTTTTCCATGTAAATCTTCTCCAAACTCCTTCCTGAAAAATTGAACATTCCAGGGGTAATTGATAATTCCAGAAGGATTGATAACTCTGGAATGAGCATGGTGTGGTCAGAGGTCCTGAAGGTTGAAGCATGCCACAGGGAGCTCCTTGAGGAGGGGAGTGGAGCCAGTTGGGGCCTGAGGGATTCTGGGAGAGAGAGCCACATTCGGTACTGGATCTAATTCGCATTGAACCTTCTGTTCTGTCTTCCTCCATAGTTTTTTGTGCTATGTCACGGACTGTTACAGCTCTCCCAACTCCTGGTATCGGGGTATCTGAAAAGCATTGTCTCAACCATTGAGAAACGATTCGGACTTTCCAGCCAGACCTCGGGAATGCTGTCCTCTTTGAATGAGGTAAGTGTGCAACATTAGAGAACTATTGGAGTGTAAGAGCTGGAGTTGGCCATTCTGCCCCTTGAGACTACTTTAACTGGATCATGAGTCCAGCTCAACACCACTCTCATCCAATCCCCTTATTTTTAATTCCTAAGAAAAATCCAATGAACCTTGAATAAACACAGTAACTAAAGAATCCATAACCGTCTGAGTGAAGTAATTTCACTCCATCTCCTCTGAGACTATATTTCCTGGTTCTGGGCAATTAGGGATGGACAGCATCACATAAAGAAACACACACCCCTTCCCCCCAACATATCTTGAAAGTTACCATTGAATCAGCCAGGGGCTTTCTCATTCATTCTAGGGATACCAGTGTCCTTAAGACAGACCTTAATACTCATCCTTAATTACCCCTGCACAGATGGTGGGAAACCCCTCACAATGGAATGGTTTTCTTGGACATTTCAGCGGGTAGTTAAGAGATAATCATGTTGCTGTGAGTCTGGAGTCATATGTAGGCCAGACTAGGTGAGGACAGCACCTAGTGGGCATTAGTGAGCCAGATGTGTTCTTCATACAATCAACAATGGTTGCAATTGGATAATTTCAGCATTTATTCCTCATCCCCAATTGCCCAGAGGGCAGTTAAGAATTAACCACGTTGCTGTGGGTCTCAAGTCACATGTAGGCCAACCAGATAAGGATGACAAATTTCCTTCCCTAAAGGACATTAGTGATGGGATTGTACAACAAGAATAGTTTCATTGCTATAAATGATCATTGTTGATGAGTCCAGTGTTTTAATTCTAGATTTATAAATTAATTGAACTTAAAATCATCCAACTGCTTTGGTGGGTCTTGAACCCCTTTACTCTTCATTATGAGGTCCTAATGTTGTCATTTCAGATCGGAAGCGCTGTGTTTATTGTGTTTGTCAGTTACTTTGGCAGTCGGGTTCATCGCCCCCGTCTGATTGGCTGCGGGGGTATCCTCGTTAGTGTTGCTGCATTCACTATGGCCTTGCCCCACTTCATCATGGAAAAATATACATACGATCGCACCACCACAAGTGAGTATTTCCCACCTTGAAAGTGGCTTTATATGTCTAAGGAGTTCTTATGTCTAAACACTTAATGGGCAGTTTCTCCAGATTACTTTTCAACTAAAGGACTCCCTTGGTGGAAGTTGATGGGAAAATATGATGCAAAATGTAAGGGTAGGCTTTTGAATTTAGATTTAAATATTCCTTCTGTCCACCATTTATGCTTAATCGCAGCAGTGTATACCATCTATAGCAACTCACCAAGTCTCCTTAGACAGTAGCTTCCAACATCATCTTCATTAGTGGTCCTTCACAGACAAGGACAACTCTCTTCCACTGGGCAGTACAGTGGCTCAGTGGTTAGCACTGCTGCCTCGCAGTGCCAAGGAGCTGGGTTCGATTCCAGCCTCAGGCATCTGCGTGGAGTTTGTACATTCTCCCTGTGTCTGCATGGGTTTCCTCCCACAGTCCAAAGATGTGTGGGTCAGGTGAATTGGCCATACTAAATTGTCTGTTAGTGATAGGTGCATTAGTAGGCAAATGGGTCTGGGTGTACCACTCTTCAGAGGGTCGGTATGGACTTGTTGGGTCAAAGGGCCTGTTTCCGCACTGTAGGGAATCTAGTCACTCTCAGGGTGAGTCCATAGATGGCTGTACAGACCGATGTGGCTTCCACAGGTTCTGTTACATTTGGAACAGGGGGTGGGTGGGGCCGTGCATTCCTTTAGCTGTTTTCGCCTGGCTTCAGCTTTTTCCTGACAGCAGCAGCACCTTCCAATGCCATGAGCACCACCATCTAGAAGGACAAGGGCAGCAGATACATGGTCACAAACCACCCCCTGCAAGTTCCCCTCCAAGCCACTCACCATCCTGACTTGGAAGTAAGTCACTGTTCCTTCAGTATTGTTGGGTCAAGATCCTGCATCTCCCTCCCATTGTGGGTTTACCTACAGCAAGTGGACTCCAGCGGTTCAAGAGGCAACTCATCCCCCACCTTCTCAAGGGGCAACTAGGAACCGGAAATAAATACTGGGCCAGCCAGAGACATCCACATCCCATGAGTGAATACACGCAATGACAAAATGCTATCTCCTTCAGACACACCTGGTTGCCATGGCTTGTGTAAACCCATTGTGGTGAAAATATTTGTGCTGGTATGCATGCCAACATGACCACTGAGTCAGCAAGATAAGGAAATCGCAAGGAAAACTTCAGAAATCACTGCTTAGGCCTCATCTGGATTTTAATGTCAAATTCTTTAGAAAGGACTTAAGGCCTTGATAGGGTACAATATAGATCTAGATTTTAGAGATCAAAGGCTATGAAGGAAAAGTGAGAGCAGGGGACTGAGTTCGATGATCAGCCATGATCACATTGCTGCATAGAGGTGCAGGTTCTAAGGCCCAAAGGCCTACTCCTGCTGCTGATATTTTAATATGTCACAACATTCCTATGAACTGCCTAAAGATCTTTTGTTATATTAATAGAGGTATTTAAGACAAAGTCACTAATTTAATTCAAAATAACCTTTGTTTTATTCCCTCAGATAATGTTAATAATGTCTCTGATATCTGCCACTTGACGCCTCAGGACCAGAATTTAAACAGTGAGATTTGCAGTGTGCAGGAAAGCAGCGGTGGCTACGACATGCTTTCACTGCTAATAGTTGGGCAGTTACTGCTGGGAATCGGAGGTGTTCCCATTCAGCCGTTTGGGATCTCGTATGTTGATGATTTTGCCAGCAATAGGAACTCACCCTTGTATCTCGGTAAGCTGAGTAAGCTTTCGCTCTGAACATGTACCTGTGAACACCGGTATCTACCGCTTGCCGAACGTGGAGCATTCCTACGAAACCTTTCGTAAGCCGAAGTGGGGTAAAGCAAAGAAGCATTTACCATTAATTTATATGGGAAAAGTTTCCAGACCCAAAACTTAACCTACCAAATCATACCAACTAACAACCAGAACCTAAACTAACACTAACATATAGTAAAAACAGGAATGCTATGATAAATACATAGCCTATATAATGTACAAATAATGTGTGTACAGTGTAGTTTCACTCACCAGAATTGGGAAGACAGAAAGCACACTGGAAGGTGAGAGGTGATGGTGATGATGATGGTATGTTAGGCTGAGTTGTTGGAGATTGGGGTGGTGGAATTTACAGGAGACTGGGGTGTAGGAGAGAGAGGAAGAGGGTTAATACTTCCCAGGAAGGCGTTTGGCAGAGCCATTCTCATTGCTTGAGGTGCGTGCTCCCTCTATAACAGCTTGCTGCAAAACAAACACTGAACCTTACTTTAGCTTTTCGCCTTTTCTCGTAAAAGCAAAAATCCTCTTCAGATTTCTTTTGCTTAGCTAAAACAGATACTAATGTAGGCCTGAAAGCGAAGTGGCGTGCTGCGCACTTTCGAACAGTGGGGATTACATGTACAGGAGTTGGGACTTCATGTTGATGTTGGTGAGGCCTGTTCTGGAGGACGAGTCCATTCTGGTTACCCTGTTATAGGGTGGATATTAAGATGGAGAGGGTTCAGAACAGATTTATCAAGATGTTGCTAGGAATGGAGAGCTTGAGCTATAAGGAGAGGCTGGATCGACTGGACTTTTTTCACTGGAGCATAGGAGGTTGAGAGGTGACCGTTTAGAGGTTTATAAACTAATGGGAGGTTAGATAAGGTGAATGGCAGCTGTATTTTCCCTACAATGTGGAATTTCAAGACTAGGGGGCATCTTTTAACGGTGAGAGGAGAAATATTTTAAAAAGACATGAGGGCCAATTTTTTTACATAGAGAGTAGTTTGTATGTGGAAGGAACTCCCAGAGAAAGTGGTGGATGAAGGTACATTTACAACATTTAAAAGTCATTTAGACAAGCACATGAATAGGAAAGGTTTGGAGGGAAATGGGTCAAGTTCAGGCAGGTGGGACTAGTTTAGTTTGGGATTATAGCTGGCATGGAGTGGTTGGACCAAAGTATCTGTTTCCGCTGTATGACTCTACAACTATGTATGAATCTTTGGAAGATCATATTTAAAAGATACAGGTCAGTCACTTTGAATTGTTCATGAAGAGTCAATGGCAGTTTGTTGACTGTTAGTTTTAGGATTTTTAGCTTTGTTGAAACCCTTTTCTCCTGTTTGATTTTGACAGTGGCTTGCTGGCAGCGCACAGAGCAAGGGTCTTCTTCTGTTGCCAGGTTCAGTTTTGACTGACTTGCTAGCTAGTTGATTTCTAGCACTCAGAGTTAATTGATTTCTTTCTTTACCTGCAATGCAAGGGTGTTTAATGGTCTCAGAGCTGTAGCCTTCAGAGCAAACTAGTCCACATGCTAGGATCTCAGACTACTGACCAGGTTTGAAGTTTGCTTTTTAACCCTGTGTACACATGAAATGGAAAACATGATGCGTCTCTTATACATTCGGCTGTCTTTTTATTTCATAATGCCAACAATCTGAAATACTCACATGGATTATGGTTCAGTTTCGAGTACATTTATCCCTTTTTAAGTGCAGATGGGACTTAGCAGACTATGAGGACTTCAGTTACATAGAAAGGAAAAGCCAGGAGTTGCCCTAGGAGAAGGGAAGCTCCAGAGGAGACTTGATCAATGTGTTCAAAGTTATGACGGGTCTAGACAGATTAAATGTGGAGAAATCTTTCCCATTGATGAAAGGATGGAGAACCGGAGGTCACACTTCTAAGATGATTGGCAAAAGCAGCAACAGTGACGTGAGAGAACATATCCTCACATAGTGAGTGGTTAGAGTTTGGAGTACACTACCTGAGAGTGGGGGAGATGCAGATTCAATCAAGGCTTTCAGGGGACAATTAGGCAATTATGTGGAGAGGGTAGAAAGTGGGAGAAAATGCTTGTATTACGTTTTGGTACAACAAACAAGGGTAGGACTTATACAATTATTGGTGGGGATTTGGCTAGTGTTGTAGAACAGAGGGACCTAGGGGTGCAAGTACAAAATTCTTTAAATTTTGCATCATATATAGACAGGGTAATTAAAAAGGGTTGCCTTTATTGCTCAGTTCTTTGAATATTGGTGTTGGGATATCATGTTGAGGTGGTACATGACATTGGTGAGGCCTCTTGTGAAATACTGTATCCAGTTCTGGTCTCCCTGTTATAGGAAGGATATTATTAAGCTGGAGAGGGTTCAGAAGAGATTTATCGGGATGTTGCTGGGTATGGAAGGTTTGAGTTATAAAGGCTGGGACATTTTTTTTACTGGAGTGTAGGCAGTTGAGAGGTAATCTGATAGAAGTTTATAAAATAATGAGAGGTATGGGTAGAGTTAATGGTGGTTGTCTCTTCCTTAGAATGGGGATTTCAAAACTAGGGGGGCAGTTTTTAAGGTGAGAGGAGAGAGATTTTAAAAAGGCATAAGAGGCAAATTTCTTACACAGAGGGTGGTTCACATGTGGAATGAACCTCCTGAGGAAATAATGGATGCAGATACAGTTATAGTATTTAAGACATTTGGATAGATACATGAAGAGGAAAGGTTTGAAGGGATATGGGCCAAGAGCAGACAGGTGGATTACTTTAGTTTGGGATTATGTTCAGCATGGACTAGTTGGGCTGAAGGGTCTGTTTCCATGCTGTATGACTCTGTGACTTTACAACTTGTGATTTTTCTCCACAGATGCTGCCAGATTTGCTGAGCTTTTCCAGCAATTTCTGTTTTGAGTCTGTGGTCTTTTTGTCGAATGCTAAGGAATTTCATTCCCTGACTGCTCTCTTTCTTCCTATAGGAATTTTGTTTGCAGTTAGTGTCCTGGGACCAGCATTCGGCTTCGTTTTAGGATCTGGTGTTCTCCGTCTCTACGTTGACATTGATAAACTGTCAGCTGGTGAGTGCATGAGACAGACTCTGGTGGGAACTCTACTCCCTGGAGTCTAGAAAAATGAGAGGTGATCTAATTGAAACTTACAGGATTCTTAAGGGGTTTGTGTTGCTGGAAAAGCGCAGCAGGTTAGGCAGCATCCAAGGAACAGCAGAATCAACATTTCAGGCATAAGCCCTTCTTTATTCCTGAAGAAGGGCTTATGGCTGAAACGTCGATTCTCTTGTTCCTTGGATGCTGCCTGACCTGCTGCGCTTTTCCAGCAACACATTTTTCAGCTCTGATCTCCGGCATCTGCAGTCCTCACTTTCTCCTTCTTAAGAGGTTTGACGGGGTCAATGCTGAGAGGATGTTTCCCCTCATGGGAGGGTCTAGGACCAGAGGGCACAGTCTCTGAATAAAGGGGCACCAATTTCAGACTGAGATGGGAGGAATTTCTCCTCTCAGAGGGCTGAGAGTTTTTGAACTCCTTGTCACAGAGAGCTGTGGGGGCAGAGTCCTTGGGTATATTTAAGGCTGAGGTAGAGAAAGTTCTATCAGTCGGGGAATCAAGAGTTTTAGGAGAAAGGGCAGGAAAGTGGATGTGAGGAAAGTTAGATCAGCCATGAACCTATTGAATGGTGGAGCAGGCTGGAGGGGCTGAATGGCTTGCTCCTGTTCCTGTTTTTTATGGTCAGTGTAAAATAACTGATTCAGATTGGCACAAAAGCAAAATACTGTGGAATACTTGGAACTGGAATAAAACCCAAAAGTGCGAGAGAAATTCAACAGGTATGGCAGCGTCTGTGGAGAACGAAACAGTTCATGTTTCAGTCAGGTATGACGGTGTGAGAAACATAAGCGTGTAAGTCGGGAGAGACTGAACAAGGAGTAAATATAGAATCAAGATAGAAAGAAAAGATTGGGTGGATCAGGTATAGGCTATAATAATGGGTCTTGGTGAAAGTGAGGACTCCAGATGCTGGAGATCAGAGCTGAGAGTGTGGTGCAGGTCAGGCAGCCTCTGAGGAGCAGGACAATTGACATTTCGGGCAAAAGCCCTTCATTAGGAATCATGGATCTGCCAGGACAGGTCTTCATAAAGGCTTTCGAAAGGGAGCAGGTTGAATGGTGAGAGTGTTGTGGGCTGGGTCAGCATTTATAGCCCATCCCTGATTACCCAGACAGTAAGAGACAGCCACATTGCAGTGGGTCTGGAGTCCCATATGGTAAATTTGGCAAAATTCCTTCCCTAAAGGAGATTAATAAAACAGACGGGCTGTTACAACAAGCAACGGTAGACTCAAAGTCATCATCTCTGAGACTCATTCAGGTGGCAAGCTGGGATATAAAGTTGAGGCACAAATGAGATCAGCTGTAATTTTATTGAAGGATGGGACAGGCTGGAATGGGGCTGAATGGCCTGCTCCTACAGCTACAGGTTGTTATGCTACAACATGCATTTCGTTAATGCAAATTTGCTGTAACGCAGTTGAGGAACTGGGGACACTGTTTCTAAAACGCAAACTTTTAGAATGTGTTGGACGTGACACGATTACACCGGCAACTCTTAAATGCGGTTTCTAAAGCATGATTTTTCTATAATGCCAGGTTACACAAGAATGCAATCATTGGGTTATAGACCTAAGGGGCAACTTTTTCACGCAGAGGGTGGTACATGTATGGGAATGAGCTGCCAGAGGATGTGGTGGAGGCTGGTACAATTACAACATTTAAAAGGCATCTGGATGGGTATATGAATAGGAAGGGTTTGGAGGGATATGGGTTGGGTGCCGGCAGGTGGGACTAGATTGGGTTGAGATATCTGGTTGGCATGGACAAGTTGGACTGAATGGTCTGTTTCCATGCTGTACATCTCTATGACTCTATGACCTTTAAGAATTGGTTGCTCTCAATCCTACACTGCATCCATTTAATTTCCCCTGGCAGCTGTGGTAGAATTTGAATCCTTGGACCCCAGAGCAATAGCCTGGCTCTCTGTATCACTTGCCAATTGGGCCATACACTATACTTCTGGGGAAACATTATCTCCCCAAGTTTCATTTATATAGTGCTGTTCGTGACCCAGGATCTCATATTTATTAGCTGATCTTTGGCCATGCAGTTGGGTTCTTGTGTTCTGATTTATACGTTCTCATCTTGCCTGGGTACTTATTTGGATTTTCTTTCCCCTCTGTTACAGCTGATATTGATCTGGAGTTTGAAGACCCTCGCTGGGTGGGAGCCTGGTGGTTGGGGTTCCTCATGGCTGCTAGTTTTGTTGGCATGGTCTCTATCCCATATTTCTTTTTCCCAAAAGAGATGCCCAAAGAGGTAAGTCCATTGTCGGAGTTTCCAACTTGGAAGATCATGGGACATTATACAGGAGGCCATTCAGCCCCTTGAACCTGTTTTAGTTTCAAAATGTATTCTGTCATAGGAGAAGGTTCCTCTTTCTGTAGGTTGTAAATCCATAGAAATACTTACTGCACGGGGTTGCCGAGACTGTGCTGTTAAATGTAACCATGGCTGAGACAGATTTTTAATCAGGAAGGGAATCGACGGATGAGAGGAAAAGGCAGGAAAGTGGAATTGAGGATTATCAGATCAATCATGAGCTCACTGAATGGTGGAGCAGACTCGATGGGCTGAATGGCCTATTTCTGCTCCTATGGCTTGTTTATTTTTCAATAAATCACCTTTAACTCTTCTAAACTCCAGGGAGTGAATCCCCTTCTACATTGTCCTCCACTTAATCAAAGGTATCAAGGGATATAGGCCAAAGGCAAGTATATGGAGTTAGGCCACAGATCAGCCATAATCTTATCGAAGGGCAGAGCAGGCTTGAAGGGCTGAATGGCCTACTCCTGGTCCTGAGACATTCCTATTTTATGCTCCAACTGCTTTGGAACAAAAATCAACACTTCATATTTCTTCCTCTTGCTTGTTAACATTTGTAATTTGTGCAAAAGGACACCCAGTTCCCTCCATATCTCTGACTCCTCCACACTCTCTCCATTTTATTCATATTTTGTTTTTCTATTCTTTCTGCCAAGTTAGATAACCATAAATGACTCACATTGTACTCCACCTGCCAAACTTCTGTCTCTCGTAATAAATCTATATTGCTTTGCAGACATTAAAAGTCCTTTAGAAAATTTCCTTTCCAGCCCATATTTATATCAAAAGCAAACTTGTTGACAGCATACCCTGTCCATTTATCTAGTTCATAGCATCATAAAATCTCTACAGTGTGTAACCAGGCCCTTCGGCCCAATAAGTCCACACCGACCTTCCAAAGAGTACCACACCCAATCATTCCCCATTACTCTATATTTAGTTTCAAAATGTATTCTGTCATAGGAGAAGGTTCCTCTTTCTGTAGGTTGTAAATCCATAGAAATACTTACTGCACGGGGTTCTGACTAATACACCTAACCTATGGGTAATTCAGCATGGCCAGTTCACCTAACCTGCACATCTTTGGAGGAAACCGAAGCATCCAGAGGAAACCCACACAGACACGGGGATAATGTGCAAACTCCACACAGACAGTCGCCCGAGGGTGGGATCGAACCCAGGGCCTTGGGACTGATAGTTCAATAGCACTGATCCTGGTGGCACCCATTGCTCATAGTTTACCAACCTGAGGATGAGCTGAAAATGTGTTGCTGGAAAAGCACAGCAGATTAGGCAGCATCCAAGGAACAGGAGAATCGACGTTTCGGACATAAGGCCTTCTGAAGAAGAAGCGTCGATTCTCCTGTTCCTTGGATGCTGCCTGACCTGCTGTGTTTTTCCAGCAACACATTTTCAGCTCTGATCTCCAGCATCTGCAGTCCTCACTTTCTCCAACCTGAGGATGACCCATTTATCCTTGTTCTCTGCTCCCTGTTAGTTAACCTCAGTACCAGGGGTTACTATCTCCTTTCATATCATTTTATGTGGCATCTTATTTAAATTATCTTGATGGTTATAAGTTGTATCATACAGGGCCGGTTATATGGCTGGAATCCAGCTCCACTTTGTTCTTACAGATTCTGCAGAAAATTAATTGTTAACCACAACAGTGGAGTTCTTACAGCTGGTTGGACTTTAGTGTTACCGCAAGTGACTGTGCTTTTCAAACAGCTCTTTTTATAACACTCTAACAAAATCCCCGCAAGGCACTTCATAGTGACCGATTATTAAACAACACTGATACTGAGCCACATTTCCATATTTTCATTTTGTTTGAAAACTTGACGTAGCTGTTGCTGGCTGGGTCTTTATTGCCCATTGCAGTTAAGAGTCAACCACATTGCTATGGGTCTGGAGTGACATGAAGACTAGACTGAGTAAGTCCTTCCCATGGGAGAAAGTGAGGACTGCAGATGCGGGAGTATCAGAGCTGAAAATGTGTTGCTGGAAAAGCACAGCAGGTCAGGCAGCATCCAAGGAACAGGAAATTCGACGTTTCGGGCATAAGCCCTTCATCAGGAATGATGAAACCATTCCTGATGAAGGGCTTATGCCCGAAACGTCGAATTTCCTGTTCCTTGGATGCTGCCTGACCTGCTGTGTTTTTCCAGCAACACATTTTCAGGTAAGTCCTTCCCTAAAGGACATTAGTGAACCAGATGGGCTTTTACAACAATTGACACATGGACAGTTCATTGCTCCCAACTTTTACCTGCTGCACTTGTCCTTCTAAATGGAAGTAATTTCAGGGTTGGAAGTGTCCATCGTGTGAATCTCATTGTCTCTTTCTTTACCCCAGGGCTCCCGGGATCCCGAAGGAGAAATCAACACAGATAAAAAGCTGAATGAATTAAAATCCAAGCAAGAGGATGGAACACAAGGCCTATCATTACTCCAATTTATTAAGAGTAGGTTTCTAAGCACATTGTGCTAGTATGATGGGGATGGGATTGTAAACTTGCATATTCCCAAAGAGACTTTTCGACTCACTGATCTGTGTGCCCACTCTGACCAGGCCAGCATTTATTGCCCATTGCTAATAGTCCAGAGGGCAGCCACATTGCTGTGGGTCTGCAGTCACATACAGGCCAGACCAGGTGAAGATGGCAATTCCCTTCTCAAAAGGACAATGGTGAACCAGATGGATTTTTCCTGACAATTAATTCATGATCAATTTTAGATTCATAGACTTTCCACAGTGTGGAAACATGCCATTTGGCCCATCAAGTCCACACCAAACTTGCAAAGAGTATCTTACACAGATCCACCCCCCACCCCCAAATCCCTATAACCCAGCATTTCCCATGGCTTCTCCACCTAGCCTGCACATCCCTAAACACGATGGGCAATTTAGTTGGCTTGTCCACCTAAACTGCACATTTTTGCATTGTGGGAGGAAACCTGAGCATCTGAAGGAAACCTGTGTTGACACTGGGAGAACATGCAAACTCCACACATATGGTCACTCAAGGGTCCCTGGCGCTGTGAGGCAGCAGTGCTAACCACTGAGCCATCATGCTGCCCAATTAGATTGGATTCTTAATTCCAACTTTTTATTGAATTCAAATTCCACCATTTTCCTTGCCAGGATTCAAACCCAGGTCCCCAGAACATTACCTGGCTCTCTGGATTAATAGTACACTGATAATGCCACACAGCCATCGCCTTCCCTTATCTTTGTTGTTGACAAGGTTGTTAATTTTTATTTCACAATGCATTCTGAGGATATGCGTGTTGCTTGCTGGGCCCGCATTTATTTCCCATGCATATTCACGCTTGAGAAGGTGATGGTGATCTGCCTTCTTAAATTCAACCTGGAATATTCCCTTGTGTTTAATTGAAGTCCATCACTTTGAGTATCATCCTGATAAACTGCATTCCCTCTAATTTTTGTATTGACTAAAGAAGTAACAAAGAAGATTAAGGGCAGAGCAGTAGACTTGAACTGTGTGGACTTCAGTAAGGTGTTTGACAAGGTTCCCCATGAGAGACTGGTTAGCAAGGTTAGATCTCATGGAATACAAGGGGAACTAGCCATTTGGATACATAACAGGCTCGAAGGTAGAAGATAGAGGGTGGTGGCAGATATTATTTTTCAGACTGGAGGCTGTGACCAGTGGAGTGCCACAAGGATCAGTGCTGGATCCACTACATTTCATCATTTATATAAATGATTTGGATTTTAACATAAGAGGCACAGTTAGTAAGTTTACAGATGACACCAAAATTGGAGGTGTAGTGGACAGCGAAGAAGGTTACATCAGATTACAACTGGATCTTGACCAGAAGGGCCAATGGGCTGAGGAGTGGGTGATAGACTTTGTTATGGTGTTGCATTTTGGAAAAGCAAATCCTAGCAGGTCTTATACACTTAATGGTAAGGTCCTAGGGAGTGTTGGTGAACAAAGGGTTCTTGGAGTGTAGGTTCATAGCTCCTTGAGAGTCGCAGGTAGATAGGATAGTGAAGAAGGCGTTTGGTATGCTTTCCTTTATTGGTCAGAGTATTGAATACAGGAGTTGGGAGGTCATGTTGTGGCTGTACAGGACATTGGTTAGGCCACTTTTGGAATATTGTGTGCAATTCTGGTCTCCTTCCTATCGGAAAGATGTTGTGAAACTTGAAAGGGTTCAGAAAAGATTTACAAGGATGTTGTTAGGATTAGAGGATTTGAGCTACAGGGAGAGGCTGAACAGGTTAGAGCTGTTTTCCCTGGAGTGTCAGAATCTGAGGGGTGACCTTATTGAGGCTTATAAAATCATGAGGGGCATGGATAGGATAAATAGACAAGATCTTTTCCCTGAGGTGGGGGAGTCCTGAACTAGAGGGCATTGGTGTAGGGTGAGAGGGATAAGATATAAAAGGAGCAACTTTTTCATGCAGAGGATGGTGTGTGTGTGGAATGAGCTGCCAGAGGAGGCTGGTACAATTGCAATATTTAAGAGGCATTTGGATGGGTATATGAATAGGAAGGGTTTGGAGGGATATGGGCCGGGTGCTGGCAGGTGGGACTAGATTGGGTTGGGATATCTGGTCGGCATGGACGGGTTAGACTGAAGGGTCTGTTTCCGTGCTATACATCTCTGTGACTCTATGACTGTACGGGCCTTCAGAGCTTCCAGAAATGGAAGTCAGTGGTCACCGTCAGTGTGCACTGAACATCAGAGCAGAGGGAGTTCTGCTGATAAAGCTCCTCTGGGGAACCCAGACTTTCCTCCTAAAGTCCGCACAATGCTCCATATGTGACCGTCCAGGATGTTTGTTAATGCTTAGTGTGACTTCTGTAGTTATTTAAATCAACCGGCTGTACAGGTCAACTATGACACAATGCTGGGACAATTGGGACCTGATCGTGGGCCTTCTGGCACAAAGGTAGGGGCACTACCACTGTAGCACAGGAGTCCCTTTCCTTGTTTATAGGTAATTTGATTTATCTTGTTTAGAGATGTTATGACACATGTCTGGAGCAATTGAGATTTTAACCTGGGTCTCCTAGCTTAGAGGTAGGGCGACTACCACTGTGTCACAAGAATCCCCTTTCTTGTTTGTATAGATAATTTTTAATCAACTATTCCAGAATCTGCATGGTCTGTCTTCCTGGCTGAAATGCTCCATCCCAGGCAGCATCCTGGTGAATCTCCTCTGCACCCTCTCCATTGCAATCACATCCTTCCTATAGTGCGGGAACCAGAACTGTACACTGTGCTCCACCTGTGGCCTCAGAAACATTATAGACAGCCCCATCATAACCTCCCTACTCTCATACCCAATTCCTTGATTAATAAAGACAAGTATCCCATAGGCCTCTTAACCAGCTCATCTCCCTGTCCTGTTACCTTCAAGGATTTACAGATATGCACACCAACATGCTTCCTAAGGTGGTTATCATTCAACAATCCTCTTGCTTTGTTAATCCTCCCAAAATGTGTCCCCTCATACTTTTGCTGATTGTTCTGTGTATTGTTTTTCTCCCTCAGGTTTTCCGTGTATCTTACTGAGGACTTTGAGGAGCTCAGTTTACCTCCTCGTTGTGTTAGCTCAGGTCTGTATGTCAGCTCTGATGTCCGGATTAACCGTCTTCATTGGCAAATTTCTGGAGCAACAGTTCACTGTGACGGCCTCGTTTGCAAATTTACTGATTGGTGAGAAACTTGAGTAAAACACCGAATCTTGCTGAAGTTCAGTTGCGATCAATCTCTGGTTTTCGGATGTTCCAATGTTGGCAAGGATGGTGCGGTACAAAGGGATGGGCGCAATGCTTTTACAAACACCAGATGGCCTCCACCCCACTGACTCACTCAATCTCATCGTTTATTCAGGAATGGGAAATTAGAACTGCCCTTAATTGTCAAGCAAACCTCCCAAGGATTGAATCAAATTGAGACCAGGATAATTCATTTTATTAAAAAAATCAATTAAGGGACATGGGCATCACTGGCTTGCCTGTCTCCACTTGCCCCGTGAGAAGATAAGGGTGAGCTGCCTTCTTGAACCTGCAGTCCATGTGCTGTAGATTGACCCCCAATGCCCTTGGGGAGGGAATTCCAGGATTTTGACCCAGCGACAGGGAAGGAACGGCAATATATTTCCAGTTCAGGATGGTGAGTGAGTTGCATGGGGTAGTGTTCCCATGCACCTACTGCCCTTGTCCTTCTAGATGGAAATGGTCATGGGTTTGGAAAGTGTCAAAGGATGTTTGGTACACTCTGCTGCTACTAGTGGTGGAGGGAGTGGATGCTTTTGGATGTGGTGCCAATCAACTGGATTACTTTGTCATGGATGGTATCAAGCTTCTTGAGTGTTGCTGGAGCTGCACCAATCCAGGACAAGTGGGGAGTATTCCATCACACTCCTGACTTCTGCCTTGTAGATGGTGGACAGGGCTTTGGGGAGTCAGGAGGTGAGTTACTTGCTACAGGATCCCCAGACTCTGACCTGTTGTAGCCATTGTGGCTGTGTAGTGAATCCAGTCAAGTTTCTGGACAATAGTAACTCCTAGGATGTTGGTAGTGGGGATTCAGTGATGGTAACACCACTGAGTGTCAGGTAGCAGTGCTTAGATTGTCACTTGTTTGGATTTGGTCATAGCCTGGCATTTGAATGGCATGAATGTTCACGTCCAGGAATCTTGCCAACTTGAGGATATCTCTTCCCACAGCCCCCTCGACCATGACCCCACTCCCCATCACCAAACCATCATCTCCCAGACCATACAGAACCTCATCACCGCAGGAGATCTCCCACCCACAGCTTCCAACCTCATAGTCCGGGAACCCCGCACTGCCCAGTTCTACCTCCTTCCCAAGATTCACAAGCCTGACCACCCTTGCCGACCCATTTTCTCAGCATGCTCCTGCCCCACTGAATGCATTTCTACCTACCTCGACGCTGTCCTATTCCCCCCCAGTCCAGGAACTCCCCACATACGTTTGAGACACCACCCATGCCCTTCACCTCCTCCAAGACTTCCGTTTCCCCGACCCCCAAAGCCTCGTCTTCACCATGGATATCCAATCCCTCTACACCTCCATCCGCCATGACCAGGACCTCCAAGCCCTCCATTTCTTCCTCTCCCGACGTCCCCAACAGTACCCTTCCACCGACACTCTCATTTGTTTGGCCAAACTGGTCCTCACCCTTAACAATTTCTCCTTCGAATCCTCTCACTTCCTCCAAACCAAAGGGGTAGCCATGGGCACACGTATAGGCCCCAGCTATGCCTGTCTCTTTGTTGGCTACGTAGAACAGTCGATCTTCCATAATTACACCAGCACCACTCCCCACCTCTTCCTCCGCTACATTGATGACTGCATTGGCGCCACCCCATGCTCTCGTGAGGAGGTTGAGCAATTCATCAACTTCACCAAGACATTCCACTCTGACCTTAAATTTACCCGGACCATCTCTGACACCTCCCTCCCCTTCCTAGACCTCTCCATCTCCATTAATGATGACTGACTTGACACTGACATTTTTTACAAACCCACCGACTGCCACAGCTACCTGGATTACACCTCTTCTCACCCTATCTCTTGCAAAAATGCCATCCCGTATTCCCAATTCCTCCGCCTCCACTGTATCTGCTCCCAGGAGGACCAGTTCCACCACTGAACACATCAGATGGCCTCCTTCTTTAGAGACCGCAATTTCCCTTCCCACGTGATTAAAGATGCCCTCCAACGCATCTCATCCACATCCCGCACCTCCGCCCTCAAACCCCACCCCTCCAACCGTAACAAGGACAGAATGCCCCTGGTGCTCACCTTCCACCCTACCAACCTTCGCATAAACCAAATCACCCGGAGACATTTCCACCATCTCCAAACAGACCTCACCACTAGGGATATATTTCCCTCCCCACCCCTTTCTGCCTTCCGCAAAGACCGTTCCCTCCGTGACTACCTGGTCAGGTCCACGCCCCCGTTCAACCCACCCTCCCGTCCTGGCACCTTCCCCTGCCACCGCAGAAATTGCAAACCTGCACCCACACCTCCTCCCTCACCTCCATCCAAGGCCCTAAAGGAGCCTTTCACATCCATCAAAGTTTTATCTGCTCATCCACCAATGTAATTTATTGTATCTGTTCTCATGATGCGGTCTCCTCTACATTGGGGAGACTGGGCGCCTCTTAGCAGAGTGCTTTAGGGAACATCTCCGGGACACCCACGCCAATCAACCACACCGCCCTGTGGCCCAACATTTCAACTCCCCCTCCCACTCTGCCGAGGACATGGAGGTCCTGGGCCTCCTTCACCGCCGCTCCCTTACTACTAGACGCCTGGAGGAAGAACGCCTCATCTTCCGCCTCGGAACACTTCAACCCCAGGGCATCAATGTGGACTTCAACAGTTTACTCATTTCTCCTTCACCCACCTCACCCTAGTTCCAAACTTCCAGCTCAGCACTGTCCCCATGGCTGTCCTACCTGCCTATCTTCTTCTCCACCTGTCCACTCCACCCTCCTCCCTGACCTATCACCTTCATCCCCTCCCCCACTCACTTATTGTACTCTATGCTACTTTCTCCCCACCCCCACCCTCCTCTCACTTATCTCTCCACCCTTCAGGCTCTCTGCCTTTATTCCTGATGAAGGGCTTTTGCCCGAAACGTCGATTTCCCTGCTCCTTGGATGCTGCCTGAACTGCTGTGCTCTTCCAGCACCACTGATCCAGAATTCACGTCCAGGAATCTCCCAACTCCAGGTGTCAACAGTTTCAATAAGGTGGGGCTTCAAGCCCCAGTCTAGAGATATGAACAATTTTAAAAACATTTTCTATTCATTCATGGGGCATGGATGTCACTGGTTAATCCAGCTACTGCTGTCCCAAGTTGCCCTCGAGAAGGTGATGGTGAGCTGCTTTCTTCAACCACTGTAGTCCATGTACTAGAGGTAGACTTTGGAGTGATTGTTGTAACTGAACATATAGCTAGACAGTTAGGAGTCAATCAAATTGCTGTAGGTCTGGATTATAATCCAGACTGAGTTAACGATAGACTCATAGACATCCATTGCACAGAAAAAGGCCCTTTGGCCTATCATTTTCCAGCCCTGAAGTCACAATTGCACAATAATTAATTCCGAATGGCAAATTCCTTTCCCTAAATGACATTAATGAACCAAGTTGGTTTTCTAACAATCAACAGTGGCTCCACGGTCATCATTAGATTCTTAATTTCAGCTTGATCTTTTGTTGCTTCAATTCAAATTCCAACATCAGTCGCTAAAGGGTTTGAACCCACATCCTCCAATCATTATCTGGGTTAATAGTCCAGTAGTAATACCACTAGGCCATTGCTGCCCCTTTACCTTCAAGCTGACATTGATGGTGCCAGTTCCGGTGGAGTGCTGCTCTGACACGGGTGCCTTGATTTCATGTGAGATATTCGGCAGAAGCATAGAATTAAAATTAGAATTAGAATTAGCTTTATTGTCAAATGTACTCCGATGAGTATAGTGAAAAGTGTATAAGAGGCTTCTTCCGGCACAATCTTAGGTACAAAGGTCCCTAGAGTCAAACAGCATGGAAACAGACCCTTCGGCCCAACTCGTACAAGCAGACCAGGTTTCCAAAACAGAACTAGTCCCAATTGCCAATATTTGGCCAGTATCCCTTCAAACCCTTCCTACTCATATACCCATCCAGATGCCTTTTAAATGTTGTAATTGTACGGGCCTCCACCACTTCCTCTGGCAGCTCATTCCATACATGCACCACCCTCTGTGTGAAAATGTTACCCCTCAGGTCCCTTTTATATCTTTCTCCTCCCACCTTAAACTTATGCCCTCAATTTTTAGACTCCCCACCCCAGGGAAAAGACCTTGTCTGTTCACCCTATCCATGCCCCTCACAATTTTATAAACCTCTGTGAGGTCACCCCTCAGCATCCTACAATCTAGGGAAAACAGTCCCAGCCTGTTCAGCCTCTCCTTATAACTCAAACCCTGCAGTTTTGGTAAGGTTGTAAATTTTTTTATTACACCCTGACCAGTTTAATAACACCCTTCCTGCAGCAGGGTGACTGTTGGCCCCATCTGTCCTGTCATGGGGCAATACGAGATCCCATTCTGTGATGAGCAGAGGCCGTGTGGCTGTGCACAAATCGGCTGCTGTAGTCCCTGTGATTACAGTTTGGACTCAAATTGAGTTCCTACCTCCATCCTGTTTGAGGCTCTCATTTGTAATGCTGGACCCCAATACTAACCTAATGTTTGCATTGGTGCAGTCACTTGACCTGGTGTCAATCAGTTTTGGTTCTTCCATTTTTAACTCTTCCATTTCCTCTGTTTCAAGGAAGCATCCATGTCCCTGGAGCAGTTCTCGGAATCCTAATAGGTGGGGCCATCATGAGGAGGTTCCAATTGAGTCTCAGGGGCTCAGCCATCATGTGCTTTGCCGCCATCTTTGCCTCTATCTGTGCGACTACGCCACTCTTGTTCCTCGGCTGTTCAACGCAGGTAGTTGCTGGAATAAACGACAACCAGGGTACCTTGAATAGGTAAATGCACACTCCACACTGAGATATTCCTAAAGGTGACCCTGAATGTTTTGCTGACTAATGCCTGTCTCTGTTGTTATTGGCACAGTGAAAATGAGGAGTGTTTTTTTAAAATTTTGGTCTTTCACTGGACATAGGTTTCGCTGGCAAGGTGACTCAAACTGTGCTGCTGGCTCAGCCGTTTTGGGAACTTCCCAGAATTTCGGCCCAGTGACAGCATCATTGTTCAGGGTTGGAAAGTTGCTAGGTGTAGCAGTTCCATTGATATAGAAGGAGGATTGAAAGAAGGCTTTCAAAAAACATGAGGGGCCTGGATGGAGCTGATGGGAAGAAGCCTATACCCAATGGTGCAAGGATCAAGAGCCAGGGGGCACTAATTGAAGGTGATTGGCCAAAGAAGCAATGGGGACATGAGAAGGAACCATTTCAAGGAGTGACTTGCTCGGGTCTGGAATGTGGGAATCGATAAAGCATAGAGCTGGCTAAAGCGACAAAGGAGCAGAACAGTCGATGTTTCAGGTTGGGACCATTCATCTTGATGAAGGGTCCTGACCTGAAATGTCAACTCTCTTGCTCCTCTGATGCTGCCTGACCTGCTGCGCTTTATCCAGCTCCACACTTTATTGACTCTGGTTTTCCAGCATCTGCAGTCCTCACATCTCTGGGTCTGGAGTGTACGGTCTGAGAGTGTGAGGGAGGCAGGTTCAATTGAAGGGTTAGGGATTGGGATGTAATGTCTGAGAGTGCGGGGAGAGGCAGGCTCACTTGAGGTGTTAGGGTCTGGAGTGTACTATCTGAGAGTATGGGGGAGGCAGATTTACTCGAGGTGTTAGGGTCTGGAGTGTACTGTCTGCGAGTGTGGGGGAGGGGCAGGTTCACTCAAGGGGTTAGGGTCTGGAATGTACTGTCTGAGAGTGTGGGGGAGGCAGGTTGAAGCACTGACAAAGGAATTGGATTATTAGCTGAAAAAGAAGAAGATATGAGCTCATGGGGGAGTATAAGATAACGTTCTCTTTTGGAGAGCCAGCTTTGACAGGTCAGCCTGAATGCCCTCCTTCTATGCTGTTGCCATCCAGTAAATCCACCGATTGATTCTGTATCGAAGTCAATGCCTTTCCTGACCCTGGGACAGTTGGCAAAAATGTGTTCCCTTCACAAAAATATTGAGATCCAGGGGAATTGGAGTTACATTGTCTTAAAACTTCTTCTGTCATCACTGTCCAGGACATCCGGCTTGGAACTGAGCTGTAATCGAGGGTGCTCCTGTAAGGATCAGGCCTACAATCCAGTTTGTACAACAGATGGCGTCGAATTTGTGTCTCCGTGCCACGCGGGCTGCATGTCTGCCTCCTTCGAAACTGATGGAAAAGTTATGGTAAGTTTGGTTGAGATGGTTCTGAGCTCTGATGCCTGAGCTCTGATGCTGTAATTGATGGCGAGTTGACCCTGTGGCTCAGTGGCAGTGCACTTATCTAAAGGTTGGGGGTTTGAATCTCACTCCAGAGATGTTAGCACATATTCTAGTCTGCTCAGCACATATACATAAAAAGATAGCTAATAGGCCATTCAGCCCTTTGATCTACTGACCATTCATTATTATCATCCAAGTCAATAGCCTGTTCCTGATTTTCCGCCATTTTAGCCTATGAACTATATCTAACTCCTTCTTGAAAACATTCAATGCTTTAGCGTCAAATGCTTTCTGTGGTAAAGAATTCCACAGGCTCTCCACTTTCTGGGTGAAAATATTTTTCCTCATCTCAGTCCTAAATGGTTTACCCTGTATCCTTAGACTGTGACCCTCTGGTTTTCTGATGACTCCCCAGCCAACGTTAACATCCTTCCTGTGTCTACCCTGTCTAGTCCTGTTAGAATTTTATATAGTTCTACATGATCCCCCTCATTCTTTTGAACTACGGCGAATGGAATCCTCTCATGTGTCGGTCCTGCCATCCCAGGAACTAATTTGGTGAACATTTTACTGCCTCCCTCCATTGCCAGAACATCTTTCTTCAGAAAAGGAGACCAAAACTGCACCTAATATTCCAGATGTGATCTCACCAAGGCACTGTGCAACTGCAGCAGCACATCCCTGCTCCTGTACACGAATCCTCTCACTCTGAAGGCCAACATACCATTTACCTTCTTCACCGCCTGCTGTACCTGCAATGTCTACTTTCAGTGGCTGGTGCACAAGGACACCCAGGTCTTGTTGTACGTTTCTTGTTGTACACATTATTCAGATAATAATTCTCCTTCATGTAACACTGTATTCTACACTCTGTTCTGTTATCCTGATGTACTTTGTATGGTCTGGCTGTAGAGCACACAAAACAACATTTTTCGCTGTATCTCAGTACACGTGGCAACATTAAATCAAATCAAATCAAATTGGATAATCTGATATTTATCCAAATTATGCTGCATCTACCATGCATTTGCCAAGTTACCCAGACTCTAAATCACACTGAAACATGTCTACATCCTGCTCATGCCTCATCTTCCCACCCAACTTTGTGTTGTCTGCAGATTTGGAGATTTCACATTTAGTTCCTTCATCCAAATCATTATTAATATGTATTGTGAATAGCTGAGGTACTGTGAAGAGCTAGTTCTGATCCCTGTGGTACTAGTCACTGCCTGCCATTTGGAAAATAATCTCTTTATTTCTATTCTCTGTTTCTATCTGCCAATGAAGCTAGAGCAGGCCATTTGGCTCCTTATGCCTGCTGTACCATTCAATGTGATCATAGAGTCATAGTGATGTACAATATGGAAACAGACCCTTCGGTCCAACCTGTCCATGCCGACCAGATATCCCAACCCATTCCCGGCCAGCACCCGGCCCATATCCCTCCAAACCCTTCCTATTCATATACCCATCCAATTGCCTCTGGCAGCTCATTCCATACACGCACCACCCTCTGCATGAAAACGTTGGCCCTTAAATCCCTTTTATATCTTCCCCCTCTCACCTTAAACCTATGCCCTCTAGTTCTGGACTCCCCCACCCCAGGGAAAAGACTTTGTCTATTTATTCTATCCATGCCCCTCATAATTTTGTAAACCTCTATAAGGTCACCCCCCCAGCCTCTGACGCTCCAGGGAAAACAGCCCTAGCCTGTTCAGCCTCTCCCTGTAGCTCAAATCCTCCAACCCTGGCAACATCCTTGTAAATCTTTTCTGAACCCTTTCAAGTTTCACAACATCTTTCCAATAGGAAGGAGATCAGAATTGCACACCTCAATACCAGAAACTTGGCTGTTCTTGCTACGTTCCCCTGAGAATCCATCACCCCATACATTTTCCAAAAACAGCATACTTGTTTGAAATGGGTATAGGCACAGAAGGCTCCTGCACTAGCTGCCTACCTCTCTTACCCTTCCTGGAGTTAACCCATCTATGTGACTATATCTGAGACTTTCACCCCTTCCGATAACTGCCATCCATCACACACTGTTGCTGTTGCAAATTACTCATTGCT
Organism: Hemiscyllium ocellatum; assembly: GCF_020745735.1. NCBI lineage: Eukaryota > Metazoa > Chordata > Chondrichthyes > Orectolobiformes > Hemiscylliidae > Hemiscyllium > Hemiscyllium ocellatum. The sequence goes on from NC_083406.1 coordinate 120,970,295, forward strand.
TCTAACTGTCTGTCCAACCGATCCATTTGATCTGATAAAATTCGCAACTAACAGCATTTATGGTAGATATAGTCTGCAGTAACGCTTAAACTCCCTTTAAACTCCCACATCTGACAAGAAGCGCATATCACTCTACTAAAGGCCATTTTTGCTCCTTCACAATCTACAGACCCAGTAAATAACATCATCTTATTCCTCTACAAAACACTGCCCCAGGTTAAATTAATAGTTGTGTCTTATATTTTAAATTTAATCAAGAGACATATCTCAAAAAAAACATATAATCAAGAAAGAATCCACTCTACTCACTACTGCAGACTTTCTGTAGGTCCTACTTAAAACAATATATTTATCTGCTTCTGTGCTGTGAACTTCACCCAAATTGACTGATTAGATTGTGGCCTGAGCTCCACTTTCCTGTCTGACCCCTTTGATTCCCTCATTTATCAAGAATTTATTGACCTCAAAAGCAAAGTGCTGCAAAATCTGAAAAGAAAAGAAATTGCTGGAGAAACTCAGCAGGTCTGGCAGCTTCTGTGGAGAGAGAAACAGTGTTAATGTTTCAGGCCCAGAAACAGCTGAGTTTCTCCAGCAATTTCTGTTCTGGTTTCATCCATCCACCTCAGCATTACAAATATTTAATGCCTCCATTTCTGTCTGAGATCGAGAATCCTACAGACTCATAAGCCCCATCTCAAGAGCGATTTGAGATGAGCAATAAATAGGCCATTTTTGGAATGCTGCATCAATTCAGTCTCCTAAACTTGAAAGGTTTCAGAAAAGACTCACAAGGATGTTGCCAGGGTTGGGGAGGTTTGAGCTATAGGGAGTAGCTGAATAAGCTGGGGTTATTTTCCCTTGCATATCAGAGGCTGAGGGGTGACCTTGTAGAGGGTTATAAAATCATCCGGGGTATAGATAGGCTGAATAGCCAAGATCAGTGGGCGGCACGGTGGCACAGTGGTTAGCACTGCTGCCTCACAGCACCTGTAGACCCGGGTTCAATTCCCGACTCAGGTGACTGACTGTGTGGAGTTTGCACGTTCTCCCCGTGTCTGCGTGGGTTTCCTCCGGGTGCTCTGGTTTCCTCCCACAGTCCAAAGATGTGCAGGTCAGGTGAATTGGCCAAGCTAAATTGCCCGTAGTGTTAGGTAAGGGGTAAATGTAGGGGTATGGGCGGGTTGCGCTTCGGCGGGTCGGTGTGGACTTGTTGGGCCGAAGGGCCTGTTTCCACACTGTAAGTCTAATCTAAAAAAAAAATCTAATCTTTTTTCATGGGGTAGGGGAATCCAAAACTAAAGGGTATAGGTATAAGGTGAGAGATGGAAGATATTAAAGGGATCTAAAGGGCAAATGTTTCATGCAGAAGGTGGTGTATGTTTGGAATGAGCTGCTAGAAGAAGTGGTGAAGGCTGAGACAACATTTAAAACCTATGTGGATGGGTATACGAATGGGAAGGTTTAGAGAGATATGGACCAAATGCTGGCAAATGGGACTAGATTAATTTAGGATATCTGGTTGGCAAGGATGATTTGGACTGAAGGGCCTGTTTCTGTGTTGTACAACTCTATGACTAAGTCACTAACTATTGACCTAACCAACAATGCCCATTTCTTGTGACTAAATAAAGGAAGGTTTGAATTTTTTCTCTCTCCACAGATGCTGCCAGACCTGCTGAGTTTTTTCTAGCGTTTTCTGTTTTCATCCCCTAGCCTCCCACATGGGGAAACATATTCTCACAAGGGCTTTGCCCAAAACGTCAATTTTGCTGCTCCTCAGATGCTGCCTGACCTGCTGTGCTTTTTCAGCACCATTCTAATCTATTCTCAACATCTACCCTGTCAAACCCCCTCAAGAGTCACTCTTAGTATCTTTGATCCAGACCCATCCTACGTCACTCTTCTTTATTACAAAATCTCTGCCATCACTTTGTGGGTGGCACGGTGGCACAGTGGTTAGCACTGCTGTCTCACAGCGCCTGAGACCTGGGTTCAATTCCCGATTCAGGCGACTGACTGTGTGGAGTTTGCACGTTCTCCCCGTGTCTGCGTGGGTTTCCTCCGGGTGCTCCGGTTTCCTCCCACAGTTCAAAGATGTGTAGGTCAGGTGAATTGGCCATGCTAAATTGCCCGCAGTGTTAGGTAAGGGGTAAATGTAGGGGTATGGGTGGGTTGCGCTTTGGTGGGTCGGTGTGGACTTATTGGGCCGAAGGGCCTGTTTCCACACTGTAAGTAATCTAATCTTATGAACTTTCCTGAAACTACTTGTTTCCTTAAATAAGGACATCAATGGTGCTCCCAAAATAGTCTCAGGAAAGTTGTGTAGTTTTGAGGAGGGGGTCTGCTCTGTTGGAGGTGTATATTTTTTTTGAATGTGATATTAAACCATTATGGAATTTGGAAAGATTACAGGATAGGATTAGAAGAAAAGCAGGGGAGTTCTCCCCAATATTTATTCCTTCGCTAGCGTGACAGGTCATTGGTGTGTTGCTCTTCGTGGGAGCTTGCTGTATATATATTGACTTCCTCATTTCCTACAATTGTATTTGAAATAATTATTGAATGGCTGGATTGTGCTTTGGGGCACCTAAAGATTGTGAAAGATGTCTCAGAAAACAGGTTCTGTCTTCTTCTGTAGTTGCGAAGGTGTAACATGTTAATGCTTCAGTGACTGGAGCTGCATAGAATTGTCAGCCCAGATTATCAGTTCAAATCTCAAAGTGACGCTCACTATTACCATATTTGTTATTCACTCTTGAGACATGGGTGTCCCTGGCTAGGCCCAGCATTTATTGACTGTTCTGGTTGCCCCTTGAGAAGGTGAGGGTAAGTTGCCTCCCTGAACCACTGCAGCTCATGTGCTGTAGGTAGACCCACAATGCCCTCAGGGAGGGAATTCCAGGATTTTGACCCAGCAACACGGAAGGAACGGTGGTATATTTCCAAGTCAGGATACTGAGTGGTTTGGAGGGAACTTGCACGTGGTGGTTTTTCCATATATCTGCTGCCCTTGTCATTCAAGATGGAACTGGTGGTGGGTTTAGAAGGTGCTGTCTGGGGATCTTTGGTAAATTTCTTCAGTGCATTTTGTAGATAGTCCACATGACTGCTACTGAGCATTGGTGGTGAAGGAATGGGACTACTGGATGTAGTGCCAATCAAGCGGCTACTTTGTCTTGGATAGTGTCAAACTTCTCAAGTGATGTTGGAGCTGCACTCAATGCAGGCAAGTGGTGAGTATTCCATCACACTTCTGACTTGTGCCTTGTGGAAAGACTTCAGGGAGTTAGGTTGTGAGTTACTTGCTGTAGGATTCCTAGCCTCCGACCTGTTCTTGTAGCCAGTGTGTTTATGTAGTGAGTCCAGTTAAATTTCTAGTCAATGGCAGCACCCAGAAATTTGACAGTGGGGGATTCAGTGATGGTAACACCATTGAATCTCAAGGGGTGGTTAGATTGTCTCTTAATCTGGCTGCTTTGTTCTGGATGATGTTGTGCTTCTTGAATGCTGTTGGAATTGCACACATCCAGGGAATTTGAGTCAGGTATGACAATGCCATCCAGTCAGTAATGGATAATAGTAATCGATTGGCTGTGATGCAATTCGCAAAGCTTTGACAATATGAAAGTATAAATGCAATCATTTTAAAACAACACATGAAGATAAGCAAAGGCATCCATGCTTGGAGTTTGCGGAACCTCAACAAAGTGGACAAATGAGTAACTGACAAGTGCATGATTTTTGCTTTATTTGGGAGATTGGTTTCCTGTTTTCATTCCCTCGCTTAGAGCTTCACCATTTTTCTGTCCTCCCACTTGTTGCTTGATCAATGTCCGTTGAGATTGCCATGTTCGGCAGCTCAGCTGTCACAGTCTCTCACAATTAAAGTGAGACCATTTTCAGAACCAAGTGCAAAATGGGGAAAGCAGAGTTTTATCAACACTGTCTGGAAAATAATCAAAAGCAGTAACCCCCTTTAGATGCTTGAAACTTTTGGTGACCTCTGACCTGCAAGCATGGGGGAGGGTACCTATGATTGTTGAGGGACAACCAGAGTAGAAGAGATTTGTCACAATGATGTCAGGGCTGGTATAGGGGAGAGGGTGAGGGACTTATCACAGTAGATAGGATAGGAAAGGGACTTGTGATAGTGAAGTTCCATGAGAGTGCATCTTCCAAACCCACCTCCATGTAGAAGGACAAGGGCAGCAGTTACACAGGAACACAACCCCCTGCAATTTCCCCTCCAAGCCACACACCATCCTTGGAAATATATAGCCAAGCCATCACTGCGGCTGGGTCAAAATTCTGAAATTCCTTCCCCAGGGCATTTTGGGTCTACCTACAGCACATGGACTGCAGCAGTTCAAGAAGGCAGCTCACCCCCACCTTCTCAAGGGCAACTAGGGATGGGCAATAATGCTGGCCCAGCCAGCAATGCCAACATCCCAAGAGTGAAAAAATAATAGTAGTCTTGTAAAATGGTAGCTAGTTTGATGTACCTTGCCCATGAACTGCAGTGAACCAATCTGCTATGAGCTAAAATGAACAGTGACTCTCCAAAATGTGGAAATATATAAACATAGAATACAATAGGCCACTCAGCCCCTCAAGTTTGCTCCACCATTCAATATGATCAACAAGCTCACTTTCCTAATTCCACCCTCCCCCTGTATCCCTTGATCCCTTTAGCCACAAGAACTTTATCTAATCCCTTCTTAAAAACATTCAATGTTTCACTCTCAATTACATCCTGTGGCAGAGAATTCCCCAGGCTTCCCACTCTCTGAGTGAAGACATTTCTCCTCATCTCAGTCCTAAACGTTTACCCCTTATCCTTGAACTATGATCCCGGTCAGGATGTCCCCACCATCGGAAATATCCTTCCTCTATCTAACCTGTCTAGTCCTGTCAGAATTTTATAGATTTCCATGGGACCCCACCTCATTTTTCTAAACGTCAATGAATACAATCCTAACCGATTCAACCTCTCCTCAGACATCAGTCCTGCCACCAGGAATCAGTCTGGTAAACCTTCGTTGCACTCCCTCTATCGCCAAAACATGCTTCCTCCGACAACGAGACCAAACTGCACTCATTACTTCAGGTGTGGTCTCACCAATGTCCTCTATAATTGCAGTCAATTGAAGAGATTCCCCATCACCTATCCCCATTTACTGCCATTGCAATCAATCCTCAAAAGCCATTCTTGCTGTTTTCCCTGGCTCAGTAATTCAGGGCCAGTGCTCCAGAATATTCTCTGAATCTGTGCTGGGGTTACATATTTCATTGACAGTTTATCACTGAAATGAAAAACAACACATGTTCGGAGATAATAAAACTTGAGAGAGCCAAAAGATGCGGCAATCATCATTTGATCAGGGTTGAAAGCTGCCCAAAAAAATCCAATTTAAATATCGTATGCAACTAATTTAGCAAATTAACTGCAAATAAGTCATAGATTTTGAAATGTGCACTTCCAAACCATGAAACATTTCTAGTCCAGTGGCATTATCACTGTGTATTGTCCTGAAATTATTGACAAAGATAGTGATCAGGAGGTACACTATCAATGATGAGAGTACTGTCCCTTACCAAATTGGTGTGGTGGTATTCAAATGTCAAACCACATTTGGAGTATTGTGCGCAGTATTGGCCCATTTCTCAGGAAGGATGTATTGACCCTGGAGTATGTTCAGAGAATGATTCCAGGAACGAAAAGCTTAACATATGGGGAACAGTTGAGGATCCTGGGTCTATACTCGATAGAGTTTAGAAGGATGAGGGGGCATCTCCTTGAAACTTAAAGGATACTGAATGGCCTGGACAGAGTAGATGTTGGGAAGGTATTCCATTGGTAGGAGAGTCTCGGACCTGAGGGCACAGCCTTAGAGTAAAGGGAAGACCTTTTAGAATGGAGATAAGGAGAAACTTCTTCAGCCAGAGAGTGGGGAATCTGTGGAACTCACTGCCACAAAAAGCTGTGGAGGCCGGATCATTGTGGATATTTAAGACAGAGATAGATAAGTTCTTGAGAATCAAGGGGATTAATGGTTACAAGGAGAAAGCAGGAGAATGGGCTTGAGAAATTCATCAGCCATGATTGATTGCTGGAGCAGACTCGATGGGCTGAATGGCCTAATTTCTGCTCCTATGTCTTATGGTCTAATGTCACAGGAACAGGGTTAATGTCATGGGAACAGGGTCAGCACCAAAGCAGCTGAGGGGATTTGAATTCCGCATAAATAAATCTGGAATTGAAAGCTCCTCTCAGGATTGGTGACCATGCCATCTGTTGTACAAACCCATCTGGCTAATGCCCTTTTCAAAATCACACAATTGCCAATGCACAAAGGGAGGCCATTCAGCCCATCATGCCTGCATTGGTTCTGTTACCCAGTGCCATTTTCCTGCCTTTCTCCCCATATCCCTTGCACACTACTTCTATCTAAATAACCATCCAGCGCCCCTATTGAATGCCTCAGTTGAACCTGCCTCCCCCACATTTCCAGGCAGCACATTCCAGACCCTAACTACTCGCTGAGCAAAAATGTTTTTTCTCACCTCACCTTTGCTTGTTTTGCAAATTAATTTAAATATATACCATCTCATTCTTGATCCTTTTACAAGTGGGAAAAACTTCTCCCTATCTACTCTCACTCATGAGTTTGAAAACCTCTACCAAATCTCTCCCAACCATTTTCTCTCCCAGGAGGACACTCCTGACTTCTTCAATCTCTCCTCAGCACTGAGATTTTTCATTCCTGGAACTGTACCCGAGGGAAGGGAATCTTCAGTCCCTTCCCTGGTCTTGCCTGCACCTTCCTCGGATGGTGATGGCTAGCACGAGGGGACATAGCTTTAAATTGAGGGGTGATAGAAAGAGGACAGATGTCAGAGATAGTTTCTTTACTCAGAGTGTAGTTGGGGTGTAGAACGCCCTGCCTGCAACAGTAGTAGACTCGCCAAATTTCAGGGCATTTAAATGGTCATTGGATAGACATTGGGATGAAAATGGAATATTGTAGGTTAGATGTGTTGCTGGAAAAGCCCTTTTCCAGCAACACATTTTTCACCTCTGATCTCCAGCATCTGCAGTCCTCACTTTCTCCTAGTGTAGGTTAGATAGTCAGATTGGTTCCACAGGTTGGCGCAACATCGAAGACTGAAGGGCCTATACTGTGCTGTAATGTGCTATGTTCAAAGCCAGACCCACAGAAACATGATTGACCCTTAATCACCCTCTGAAATAGCTCAGCAAGCCTGTCTATTCAAGAGCAATTAAGACGGGCGACAGATTCTGGCTTTGCCATTGGTAATGGGGTGGCACAGTGGCTCAGTGGTTAACACTACTGCCTCAAAGTGCCAGGGACCTGGGTTTAGTTCCATCCTCGAGTGACTGTATGGAGTATGCACATCCTCACGTGTCTGCATGGGTTTCCTTCCACAGTCCAAAGATGTGCAGATAGGTGGGTTGGCCATGCTAAATTGCCCATAGTGTCCAGCGATGTGCAGACTAGGTGGGTTAGCCATAGGAAATGCTCAGTTATGGGGATAGAGTAATGGGGTGGGTCTGCATGATATATTATTCGGAGGGTTAGTGTGGACTTAATGGGCTGAATGGCCAGCTTTCATACTGTAGGGATTCTATGATAATCACATCCCGTGTAAGTGCCTCTTTTTAATTACTAGTTTCTAGAAGAGAAGCAGTATAATGGGTTAACATACCTGCATACCTTCTGTGTTGTAACACAGTGTGGGTGGACTGGTTTAGCTATCCCACACACCTTTCCTTTGCATAGTTTCACCAAACCTGTCAGATCTTGCACAGTTTGATTATAGAGAGGCCCAGCAACAGCAAACACAAAATATAATAATCATCTGAGTCAACTTATTATAACAGAAAATATCCCTGGCCAGTGCTGAGTTCGCAACTGGTAGATTCAATGCTGATAAAGGGCTGAGGGGTGACCTTAAAACTTTTTCATACAGAGGGTGGTACGTGTAAGGAATGAGCTGCCAGAGGAAGTGATGGAGGCTGGTACAATTGCAGCATTTAAGAGGCATTTGGATGGGTATATGAAAAGGAAGGGTTTGAAGGGATATGGGCCGGGTGCTGGCAGGTGGGATGAGATTGGGTTGGGATATCTGGTCGGCATGGACGTGTTAGACCGAAGGGTCTATTTCCATGCTGTACATCTCTATGACTCTATGACATAAAGATTTGCATTTCTGTAGCACCTTTCAAAACTTCAGCTGTTCCAAAATCCTTTACAGCCAGTGAAGTATTTTTGAAATGTGGTCACTATGGTAACATAGGAAACACAGCAATCAATTGGTGGACAGAAAGCTCCCACTTACGGTAATGTGGTCTTACCAGATAATCTCTTTTGTTCTTTACATTAACTAAGAATCAAGAATAGAAGCCCTATAGTGTAGAAGCAGGCCATTCAGTTCACACTGACCCTCCAAAAAGCACCCCACCCAGGCCCAAACCGTATCCCTGCAACCTTGCATTTCCCATAGCTAACCCACTTAGCCTGCACATATTTGGACAGTGGAAGGAATCCAGAGCACCCAAACACAGGCAAACTCCACATAGACAGTCGTCCGAGGATGGGATCGAAGTCAGGTTCCTGGCGCTGTGAGGCAGCAGTCTTAACCACTGAGTCACCATGCCATCCAAGGAATAAATGAATATAAGCAGGGCCACCAGGGAAACCCCATGGGACCTTCTTTGCTGTACTGCAGTGGGATCTTAGACAATTACCTTAGAGGTGGATGTGGACTTTGCCTAATGTTTCATCTGAAGGCCAGCATTTCTGACCATGCGACACTCCCTCAGTACAGTGCTTGGGGGTGCCAGTGGAACATCAATCAGAGCAGATGGAGCAGATAATTCCAGCTGAGTCAGCCACTGTTTAAGAAGAACCTTGTAGGCTGTAACGAGCAGCACAGTGTCTCAGTGGTTAGCACTGCTGCCTCACAGCAGCAGGGACCCAGATTCACTCCCCGCCTTGGATGACTGCCTGTGTGGCGTTTGCATATTGTCCCTGTGTCTGCATGGTTTCCTCCCACTGTCCAATGATCTACAGGTCAGGTTAATTGGCTATGCTGAATTGCCCGTACTGTTCAGGGAGATGTAGGTTGGGTGAATTAGTCAGGGGGAAATGTGCAGTAGTAGGATAGGGGAATGGGTCTGGGTGGGTTACTCTTCAGAGGGTTGGTGTGGGCTTGTTGGGCCATGTGGTCTGTTTCCACACTATGGGGATTCTATTCTATGAGGGTGGATTACAAATGCTGAACTTGCCAGTGAAAGAAAAGAAAACCTTATATTTATGTAGCGTTTTCATATGGCCATCGAAAGTCTCAAAGTCCTTTACGGTTCCTAGTTTTTGGATAAGGGAAGGCAAAGCTGAGGAGGAACTACTTCTCTCAAAGGGTCATGAGTCTATGGAATTCACTGCTGCAGAGTGCGGTGGATGCTGAGACACTGAGTAAATTTAAGGAGGAAATAGATTTCTACTTAGTATTGGGTTAAAGGGTTATGAAGTTAAGACTGAGAAGAGAGCAGCTGTGATCATATTGAATGGCAGAGCAGGATCGAGGGGCTGAATGGCCTACTCCTGCTTCTAATTGTTTGTACTTACAGCAGTGGCGTATTGTTTTTAATTCATTCACTGGAAGAGGGCATCCCTGGCTAAGCCAGCATTTATTGCCCATCCCTAATTGCCCAGAGGGCAGTTGAGTCATCCGAATTGCTGTGGGTCTAGAGTCGCATGTAGGCCAGATTATGCAAAGATGGTGGTTTCCCCCCTTAAAGAACATTAGTGAACAAGATGGGCTTTTAACCACTATCAACTCATCATTAGACTTTTAAATTAAATTCAAATTCCACTATCTGCCATGGTGGGACTTGAACTCAGGTTCCCAGATCATTACTTGTATCACTGAATTAACAGTTCAGTAGTAATACCACTACACTATTGCCTTGTGTAGTCACTGTTATAACCCAGGAAACAAGGCTGCTAATTTGTCCCACAAATACCAATGTAGTAATAACTCGATGATTTTATCCTAAATATTGATTGAAGGGTCAATATTGGCTGGAGCACAGGGGATAAGTCTCCTGATTTTGTTCGAATGGTGCAACAACATCTTAAAATCCAGCTAAGCAGAGAGATGTGGCCTTGTTTTAATATCACATCCAAAACCTTCGGTCAGCTTTGATCTCTGTGCTCAAATTCTGGAGTGGGACTTGATGGAAAAGATGTTGGTGCTGTGGTAATGCCACTGGGTGGTAATCAGGAACCCCAGGTGAATGGTATAATGATTATGGGGCAAGATGACAATGTCACTGGTCTAGTAATGCAGAGACATAGATTAATGTTAAAACATAGAACATTGAAAAATACAGCGCAGTACAGGCCCTTCGGCCCTCGATGTTGCGCCGATCCAAGCCCACCTAACCAACACTAGCCCACTATCCTCCATATGCCTATCCAATGCCCGTTTAAATGCCCATAAAGAGGGAGAGTCCACCACTGCTACTGGCAGGGCATTCCATGAACTCACGACTCGCTGAGTAAAGAATCTCCCCCTAACATCTGTCCTATCTAAACCCCTAATTATCTTATACACCTCAATCAAGTCAACCCTAAACCTTCTTTTCTCCAATGAAAACAGCCCCAAGTGCCTCAGCCTTTCCTCATACGATCTTCCTACCATGCCAGGCAACATCCTGGTAAACCTCCTCTGCACCCATTCCAGTGCCTCCACATCCTTCCTATAGTATGGCGACCAAAACTGCACACAATAATGTTGTAAGAACTAAGCTTCAGATCCCACCAGGAAGGTGTTGAAGACCAGGAGACATAATTTCAAAACAAGGCATACAAAGGAAATAGGAATGGAAGGAGGCCATTTGGCCCCTCAAGCCTGACCCACCGCTCAATAGGATGATGGTAGATCCAACATTCATGACCACTTTCCTGCATTAACATTTGATTCCACGACAGACCAAGAATCTATCTGACTCAGCCTTAAATATACAAAAGGACTCTGTCCCCACAGCTCTCTGTAACAAAGAGTTCCAAAGATTCTCACTCTCTTAGAGAAGAAATTCCCCTTCATCTTAGACTGAAATGACAGGATGTTTCCCTCATGGGAGAGTTGAGGACCAGCAGGTATAGTCTCAGAGTAAAGGCGAATTAGATTAAGACAGAGATGCAGAGGAATTTCTTCTCTCAAAGGATTGTGAATCTGAGCAATTCTTTACTGCAGAGGGCTGTCGAGGCTGGATCACTTAGACTGATTCAGACACGTTTTTAATCAGGTAGGGAATGAAGGGCTAAGGGGAAAAGTGGAGTTGAGGATTATCAGACCAGCCATGATCTCTTTGAATGGCAGAGCAGACTTGATGGGCCAAATGGCCTACTTATGCTCCTATGCCTTGTGGTCTTATGGCAGATGATGACATTTCAATTCAATGAAAAGCTGGAGTAAAAAGCTAATCTAACGGTGACCACTGCCAATTGGTGTAAAACCCAGGCCTTTTATGGAAAGAAATCTGCCATCCTTACCTGATTTGGCCCCCCGCACCCCCAGATCCCCAGCAACGAGGTTGATGCTTAACTGCCCTATGGGTAATTAGGGATACACAATCAATTGTGGCCTAGGCAATGATGCCCACATTTAATTAGATTAGATTAGATTAGATGAGATTACTTACAGTGTGGAAACAGGCCCTTCGGCCCAACAAGTCCACACCGACCCGCCAAAGCGCAACCCACCCATACCCCTACCCCTACATTTACCCCTTACCTAACACTACGGGCAATTTAGCATGGCCAATTCACCTGACCCACACATCTTTGGACTGTGGGAGGAAACCGGAGCACCCGCATTTCTGTGAACGAATAAAATAACCCAAAGCCTTGTGATTCAGAGTGAGAATGTTACCCTCTGAGACAGTCACTTAGTAATACCCACATCCTGTAAATGAACTCGCTAAAGGAACCCCTGTGAGAAATTAATTTGCCTCTTTGTGTGTCTTTCTCTCTTCAAAGAATTATGCCAATTGTTCCTGTGTGTCGGCTCAAACCCTGGTGAAGCCTGGCTCCTGTGGCAATGGGTGCTACAAGCTCCTCCTGCCTTTTATGATCTTCCTGACCTTGGCTGGTTTTGTAGCTACATTTTGCCAAACACCTTCTTTCATCTTGGTCCTGAGGTAAGTTACTTCCATTATTTAGCTCTTTTTGTTCTTGATTTTAGGAATTTCAAGCCAAGCTGGTCAAACTTAATTGGGCCCGTTTATGTTTGAGCTTGTGCAGAAGTTGGGGGATTTTACATTTGCAGTTTCAGAACGACAGAATTGTTGTGGAATAGAAATAGGCCATTCGGCCCTTCATGTCTGCACTGTCTCACTAAGTGAACAGCTCCTTTCCATTGCTTTCCTCTCCACTGCCCCGTGTTATGGACCAGGGGTATATGAATAGGAAGAGTTTGGAGGAATATGGGCCACATGCTGGCAGGTGGGACTAGATTGGGTTGGGATATCTGATTGGCATGGACTGAAGGGTCTGCTTCCATGTTGTACATCTCTATGACTCTATGAGATCAGACCCCTTTAAAATATTTTAAGATAATAGCCGAGATGCCAACTTTTTTCTTATTTTTACAAGTAAGTGTACAATGCCGTATTCCAAATGAAATACGGCTGGTCAAACAACCCGACGTGAAGCAAAAATGCAATTTATTTAAACACTATAGTTAAAATGCAACCGAAGAAAGAGGAGTAAAAAATGAGGTCTGCAGATGCTGGAGATCACAGCTGCAAATGTGTTGCTGGTCAAAGCACAGCAGGCCAGACAGCATCTCAGGAATAGAGAATTCGACGTTTCGAGCATAAGCCCTTCATCAGGAATAAGAGAGAGAGAGCCAAGCAGGCTAAGATAAAAGGTAGGGAGGAGGGACTAGGGGGAGGGGCGATGGAGGTGGGATAGGTGGAAGGAGGTCAAGGTGAGGGTGATAGGCCGGAGTGGGGTGGGGGCGGAGAGGTCAGGAAGAGGATTGCAGGTTAGGAGGGCGGTGCTGAGTTGAGGGAACCGACTGATACAAGGTGGGGGGAGGGGAAATGAGGAAACTGGAGAAATCTGAATTCATACCTTGTGGTTGGAGGGTTCCCAGGCGGAAGATGAGGCGCTCCTCCTCCAGCTGTCGTGTTGTTGTGTTCTGCCGGTGGAGGAGTCCAAGGACCTGCATGTCCTCGGTGGAGTGGGAGGGAGAGTTAAAGTGTTGAGCCACGGGGTGATTGGGTTGGTTGGTTCGGGCGGCCCGGAGGTGTTTAGATTAGATTACTTACTGTGTGGAAACAGGCCCTTTGGCCCAACAAGTCCACACCGACCCGCCGAAGCACAACCCACCCATACCCCTAGATTTACCCCTTACCTAGCATGGCCAATTCACCTGACCCACACATCTTTGGACTGTGGGAGGAAACCGGAGCACCCGGAGGAAACCCACACAGACACGGGGAGAACGTGCAAACTCCACACAGACAGTCACCTGAGGTGGGAATTGAACCCAGGTCTCTGGCGCTGTGAGGCAACAGTGCTAACCACTGTGCCACCGTGCCACCTTAAGGTGTTCTCTGAAGCGTTCCGCAAGTAAGCGGCCTGTCTCACCAATATAGAGGAGGCCACATCGGGTGCAGCGGATGCAATAGATGATGTGTGTGGAGGTACAGGTGAACTTGTGGCGGATATGGAAGGAGTCTAGAATGGCTTAACTCCACTGGAAAACTTAACAGAATACTAGATACAGTAACCATTACCAATTAACTGTTCCAATATAGTAACATCCCATAAACAAACCCATTGGCAAAAAGGCAAAACAGGCTTTGTCTCACAGGCGATCCATCACTTCAGAAGAGAACACCCAGCATTGGCTGAAATCGAGAAGGAAAAATAACTTCTACTTCTTCAAGCCCATGATAGCTAGTGCCTAAATCTAACCCTAAAAACTAAAACAAACTAGAAATCCTGGTCTGTGAGAGGTGGCCACACCCAGCCAGGCTGCTTCTATTGTTCCAACTTTAAGAAAAAAACCCAAGGCTTCACAAGCTGTTTACTGCTCAGTACCTCTGCCTTAAAGCCTCTCTTAAAAGGAAACAGGATAAGATGACCTCTTAAAGCCACAGCATCATCGCACGCGTTAGCAGTGTCTCTGGGGGCAAGTGTTTCAGTGTGGGTGCACCTATTTGACAGAAAATTTCAGACCAGACCTCATGGAGTTTCTTTGGATCCGGTTTCATTACCAACACAAGAACTGATGATTGTACAGATGATCTGGTTGCTTTGGTTCCGAACTTCCAGCAGAGTACCTCTTATCTCATTACTGAGGGCACAGCAACATGAGGCAACTTTCGACCTCTCTGCCTTAGAAGGCAATGGGGGTGAAGATCATTGAATGCTTTTATGGTGGAGATGGATTGATCCTGGAACAGAGAGTTATAGAGAGTAGATGGGAATATGGATTCAAAACACTAACAGGTGAGACGTGTTTTTATTGAATGGTGGAGCAGGTTCGAGGGGCCAATGGACTACATCTCCTCCTATCTTCTGTGCTTGGCTTCTCCAAAAACTTAACTGCATATTCATTGAACTGTATTTCAACTTTTGCCCAGGAATTGAGTGTCCATTGGGAGGAATTAGAGAAACACAGAGATCTTGCAGGGTTCTGGAAATTAGATTAGATTAGACTTACAGTGTGGAAACAGGCCCTTCGGCCCAACAAGTCCACACTGACCCGCCGAAGCGCAACCCACCCATACATTTACCCCTTACCTAACACTACGGGCAATTTAGCTTGGCCAATTCACCTGACCCGCACATCTTTGTGACTGTGGGAGGAAACCGGAGCACCCGGAGGAAACCCACGCAGACACGGGGAGAACGTGCAAACTCCACACAGTCAGTCGCCTGAGTCGGGAATTGAACCCGGGCCTACAGGCGCTGTGAGGCAGCAGTGCTAACCACTGTGCCACCGTGCCGCCCTTAAATGGAAATGGAAGAGGTTGCAGAGTCAGGGAGGGAAGAGGCCACAGAAGGATTTGAAAAGGATGATAAAACTTTTAAAGTTGAGGTGCTATCTACCAGAAGCTAGTTTAGATCAGTAAGTGGGGTTGGGCTGTAGGGGAACAGGACTAGGTGTGAAAAAGGACATGAGCAGCAGAGTTTAGGATGAGTTTGAGCTTATCAAGAGCAGGAGGCTGGCTTAAAATGCATTGGAAGAGCCAGATCTGGGGATAAAGAAGGCATTAAGAAAGGGTTCAGCAGCAAAAGTTGCTGAGGCAGGGACTGGGTTAGAAGATATTCTTGATGGCATAAATAGGCAGTTTTAGCAATGGCATAGGCTATGTCAACATGGAATAGTGGCTCTCTGCTGCCTCACAGTGCCAGGGCCTGGGTTTGATTCCAATCTTGGGTGACTGTATGGAGTTAGCATGTTCTCCACATTGAAATAACTCCATGAATGTCGGTAATCCATCACCAAGTTACCCTCTATTTGCACGTGTAAGTACCTGGCACTAATCCAGCTGGCTCAGAGCCAGCCAGTACAGAGAACGGACACTCCTCTTTATACCTGTCAGCCAGGGCTCCCTGATTGGACCAGGTTAACAGTCCCAATCAGGGAACTCATATTCTATGAGATCCACCTGATTAGATTAGATTACTAACAGTGTGGCAACAGGCCCTTTGGCCCAACAAGTCCACATTGAAGCGCACCCACCCAGACCCATTCCCCTACATTTGCCCCTTCACCTAACACTACGGGCAATTTAGCATGGCCAATTCACCTGAACTGCACATCTTTGGACAGTGGGAGGAAACCGGAGCACCCGGAGGAAACCCACGCAGACACAGGGAGAATGTGCAAAATCCACACAGACAGTCGCCTGAGGTGGGAATTGAACCCAGGTCTCTGGCGCTGTGAGGCAGCAGTGCTAACCACTGTGCCACCGTGCACTCACCTGGTTGACATCATTCTAACCATTACACTCATGTTTGTGTGGTTTTCCTCCCATAGTCCAAAGATGAACAGATTAGATGGATTGGCCATACTAGATTCCCCATTGTGTCCAGGGATGTACAGGTTAGATGGGTTAGCCATGGGAAATGCAGGGTCTGGGTGGGATGTTGTTTGGAGTATTTGTAGATTTGATGGGATGAATGGCTTCTTTCTGCAGCGTAGGGATTCTATGATCCTATCTCAAATGTGACACCAAGATGGGAAACAATCTCATTTAGTTTCAGACATATGCCAGGAAGAGGGATTGTTTGAATTGGAGGAGAAAGTGAGGTCTGCAGATGCTGGAGATCAGAGCTGAAAATGTGTTGCTGGAAAAGCGCAGCAGGTCAGGCAGCATCTAAGGGACAGGAGATTCGACATTTCGGGCATAAGTCGTTCCTGAAGAAGGGCTTATGCCCGAAACATCGAATCTCCTGTTCCTTGGATGCTGCCTGACCTGCTGCACTTTTCCAGCAACACATTTTCAGGATTGTTTGAATTGTCTCACATATGAGTAGGAGGTGAGGAAAATCAATGCTTCAAGCTTGCTTCAATTGATCTGGCTACTCCATGTTCAAGACTAACCCCACTTTCACTGCCTTTCACTGCCTTGCTTCTCAAGAACCTATACATCGCTGTATTAAAAAAGACTGTCATCCCACCACGTTTCCTGCAGAGAAAGGCTGATGATCCTCTGTGAGAAGAAATTCTCGGTCTTAAAAGGAGGTCCCTGAGTTTGAAACAGTAACCTCTCATTCTAGATTCTCCCACAAGGGGAAGCATCGCCTCTAATCAACCCTGTCAAGACCTCCTCAGGATTTATATGTTTCAATCAAATCACCTCATACTCTTCTAAATACTAGGGAATACAGACCGCATCTGTCTCCAGAAAGAGTTTGTGGCAGGGTCTAAGGACTGTGGCTTTAATCTACCAATAATTAATAGGAGAAATTTCCTGTTTATCCAATCCACTTGGTATCAGTCTGGCAATTTACACTGATGAAGTTGTGAGAGAAAATAGAGAATAGCAACAGGGGTAGGCCATTCAGCCCTTCAAGCCATCTCCGTCATTCAATGTGATCATGGCCAACCAACCAACTCAGTCCCCTATTCCTGCTTCCTCCCCCACACCCTATGACCCCTTTAGATCTAAGAACTATGTCTATCTCCTTCTTGAAAATGTGCAACATTTTGATGTCAACCACTACCTGTGGCAGAGGTTTCTACCAGCTCTCTGGGTGAAGACATTTCTTCAAGCGATGGTGGAGAGGTCAAGCTAACTTGGATGATGTTGTTGAGGTTCACCATGCAGAAGTGAAAGAGACAAAGACCAAGGATAGGATTTTTGGGAGTATCAGTGAAGTCACCATAGTCCTACCAGATCATAGGGCTGCTCTCTCGTTAGGCATGAGGAGAGGTTAAGAAGAAGAGACCTTCATAGTAACCTCAACTAGTGGTGGGAGCTGAACCCAAGCCATTGGCATCACTCAGCCATGAGATAAACTGGCAAACTGAACTAAGCAGGTTAGGAATTCTGATCAACTGAAAGGCTCAGCCAGTACAATAGGAGGAGGCTAATGTGGGATCTAGTATCATTTAGTTGGAGCAATATGGACCCACTCTTTGCTGCATAGTCCATATAATTTTATAAATGATCTGACTGGACAAACTCAATATACAGCAGCACAGCCTTGGACCGAAACATTTCTTATATGCATTTAAAAGAATAATAACACTGCTTTTTGTTTTGTTCATTGGATGTGGGCATCACTGGATATATTGCCCATCACTGGATTGCCCAGAAATAGTCAAGAAGTGACAGGTTGCTATGGGTTTGGGGTCACATGTAGGTCAAACCAGGAAATGATGGCAGATTTCCTTCCCTAAAATGGACCAGATGGATTTTTACAACAAAAAAATCAACAACATTTACTTGGGTGTCATTAAACTAACTTTCACTTCCAGATTTTTAATGAATTCAAACCCATGGGAGATGATGGTCTAGTGGTATTATCGCTGGACTTTTAGTCCAGAGACCCAAGTGATGTTCTGGGGACCTGGGTCTGAATCCCACTGTGGCAGATGGTGGAATTTGAATTCAATAGAAATCTGGAATTAAGAGTCTAATGATAAACATGAACCCATGGTCGATTGCCATGAAAAACCCATCTGGATCACTAATATCCTTTAGGGAAGGAATCTGCCATCCTTACCTGGTCTGGCCAACATGTGACTCCAGACCCACAGCAATGTGGTTGATTCTTAACTACTCTCTGGGCAATTAAGGATGGGCAATGAATGTTGGTTTGTCAGTGATGCCCACATCCTGTGAAGGAATAAAGAAAAATAAAAGTTCCGAGAACATTAGCCTGAAGGTCTGAATTGCCAGTGAGATTCTCACTACACCTCTGCCTTCTCTTGTCCTTTGTAAATGCTTTTTCATTTGTTGATTTCAGGTCAGTGAAGCCTGAAGATAAATCTTTGGCAATTGGGATTCAATTCATGCTGTTCCGAGTTCTGGGTAAGTACAAAGTTACCTTGATCTAACTCCATGTTAAAGGTCAGTGAGAGATCCATCGTTTGAGATTCCTCCCCTGGAAGAAGTGACCTCTCAGTATTTAGCCTGCCAGGCTCTGTAAGAATCTTACATGTTTCAATGGCAACTAGAGGAGGCCATTCAGCCCCTCAATCCTGCTCTGCAATATGTGGTTCAGTTCTAGTTTCACACTGTTGCTGCACATTCCTTGAAACCCTTACCCCAACAAAAATAAAAGTCTATCAATCCCAATCTTGAAGTTTACTAATTGACACCAAACTCATAGCGAATTAGGTTGAATATTTCCATTTGCCCTTTCTGTTGAGAGGTGTTTCCTGATTTCTCTCTTGTCTAACTTAATGAAAGTCAACTTCACAATTTGGTGTGAATATCCAATAAGGTTCATTTTTTATATCACAGATCACTGAATTGTAATGGCACAGAGAGAGGTCATTCAGCTCATTGTATCTGCATTGGTTACCCAGAACCAACCTTTTACCTTGCTCCTATATGCCTACATTATCATTTCCATCCAAATAACCATCCAATGTCCCTCTTGAATGTCTCAATTGAACTGGCTCCCACCACATTTAGGCAGTGCATTCCAAACCCTAACTACTCACTGAGTGGAAAAGTCTTCTTTTCAAATGGCTCATTAGAGAAGACTAAATGGAACAAAGGAACATTGGATCAGCAGTAGGCCATCCAGCCCTACCAGTGATTCCTACCCCATGATAGTATCACAGATCATTTGTGGCTTCAACTCTACATTCCTATCTATCCACCCTCCGCGACCCTTGACTCCCTTGACAGTCAAACATGGATCTAACTCAGCCCTGAATAAATTTAAAAACCCACTCCCACTACACACTGAGGAAGAGAATTTCACATGAAATGAGTGTCTAAATGGGTGGGTAGGGTTAGTGATGGGGAGAGTGTACACGGGGCTGTGGGATGGGGATTAAATGGGTGAGTAGAGTCGGTGATGGGGGTAGAGTATACATGGGGCAGTTGGAGGAATGTGAATGTAGCACCATTGTCAATGTTGCTTGAATGTGTCTAGGACACTCAGAGTATTATGAACCACATTACGTATGTTCTCATTGTGATTTTCTTCCATAGCTTGGTTGCCAGGGCCAGTCCTGTATGGAAGTGCAATTGACACCACCTGCATCCACTGGGAAACGAAATGCAGCAAAAAGGCAGCCTGCAGATACTATAACCTCGACCTCTTCCGGGTCAGGTATGCTCACTGCTGTGACATAACCTTTCCATTGACAAGACATTTATTAAGACTGGTTTGACTACACTTTCTAAAGCCACGACCTGCATCATGTGACCATAAGATATACGAACAGGAATATGGCATTCAGCCCCTTGATTCTGCTCTGCCATTCAGTCATGGCTGATATGATTCTCAATGCCACTTCTGCCCTTCATCCCCACTGAATACACTCAACGGTTTGGCCTTCATAGATCTACGGAAAAATGAGTTCCACAGATTCACCCCTCTTTGGCTGAAAAAAAATTCCTTCTTATCTCAGTTCTGAAGAGTCATCCCTTCAGCCTGAGGTTGGGCCCTTGGGTCCTAGTCTCTCCTGATGGTGGAAACACTTTCTCCAAGCCCACTCTATCCAGGCCTTTCAGTATTCTGTACATTTTAACAAGTCTCCCTCCTCAATCTTCTGAACTCCATCAAGTACAGACCCAGAGTCCTCAATTGATCCTCCAATGACAAGTCCTTCATTCTTGAGATCATTCTGGTGAACCACCTCTGGACACACACCCCCCCCTCCAAGGACAACACATTCTTCCTTAAATACAGGAATCAAAACTGCTCGCAATGTTCCAAATGCAGTCTAACGAGAGCCTTACACAGCCTCAGTAGTATATTTCTGCTCTTGTATTCTAGCCCTATTGAAATGAACGCTAACATTGCTTTTGCCTTCCTAACTGACGACTGAACCCCACATTTACCTTAAGAGAATCCTGAACTTGAGCTCCCAAGTCCCTTTGTGCTACAGATTTCCAAAGTCTTTCTCTATTTAGAAAATAGTCTCTGCCTCTACTCTTCCAACGGTAGTGCATAAGCTTGCACTTTTTCACATGGTATTCCATCTGCCACTTCCTTGCCCATTCTCCTAGCCTTCTCACTTCCTGAACACTACCTGTCCCTCCACGTATCTTTCTGTCAACTGCAAACTTAGCAACAATGCCCTCAGTTCCTTTGTCCAGATTGTTAATGTATAACGTGAATAATTATGGTCCCAACACTGACCCCTGTGAAACTCCACTAGTCACCAGCTGCCATCCTGAAGAAGACCCCTTTATCCCCACACTCTGCCTTCTGCCAGTCAGCCAATCCTGCATCCATGCCAGTACCTTGTTCCTAACACCGTGGGCTCTTATCTGATTTAACAGCCTCCTGTGCGGCACCTTGTCAAAGGCCTTCTTGAAGTCCAACTAGATCACATCCACTGACTCTCCTTTATCTAACTTGCACATTACCTCTTCAAAAAGGTCTAACAGATTTGTCAGACAAGATCTTCCCTTGATGAAGCCATGTTAACGCAGCCCTATTTTATCATGCACTTCTAAGTAGTCCACAATCTCACTCTCAACAGTGGACTCTAAAACCTTACCAATGACTGTGGTCAGGCTGATATCAGAGTTGAAAATGTGTTGCCGGAAAAGCGCAGCAGGTCACCCAGAGGAAATGTAGCAGCCAATACGTGAGATCAGTGCAAGTTCCCCTCTAAGCCAGTCACTATCCTGACTCAGAAATATATTCCTGTTTCTTCAGTTTCGCTGGGTCATCAAATCTGGAACTCCCTTCCCAGTAATGTTGTGAGTCTGCCTATTGAAATGCATGTTTCAAGAAGGCAGCTCATCATTGCCTTCCTTTGTAGGGGCAAGGGTTCAATAATAGAATGGAAATAATAAATATGCAATTTTCATTATTTCCAACACTTTTCATTCCAGTGTTCAGTGATAAGTGACAGATGGTGGTTTGGTAATAAAGTCATTGGATTGATTTAGAGGTCCAGCTTACTGCTCTGGAGTCATGGGTTCAAACCATAACGGATACAAA
This sequence comes from Hemiscyllium ocellatum, assembly GCF_020745735.1. Lineage (NCBI taxonomy): Eukaryota > Metazoa > Chordata > Chondrichthyes > Orectolobiformes > Hemiscylliidae > Hemiscyllium > Hemiscyllium ocellatum. The sequence continues at coordinate 120,991,993 of NC_083406.1, forward strand.
ATTGAATTCCATTGATAAACCTGGATTTGAAAACTGGTCTCATTGATGGTGAGCACATAACCATTGTTGGTAATGTTCTCTAATGCCCTTTAGGGAAGGAAATCTGCCATCCTTACCTGGTCTGACCTACATGTGACTCCAGACCTGCAGCAATGCGGTTGACTCTTAATTGCTCTCTGCAATGGCTGAGCAAGCTAGTCAGCTCAAGGGGAAATTAGAGTTGGGAAACAAATTTGGCTTTTTCTAAGGATGCCCACATCCTAAAGAACAATCCAGTGACAGATATATTCCATAAAAGGAAAAAAATGCCTTACATTTTGGAATCAAACAGAAAAAGTGAAAATGGGGAAAATAATCAGATACATAAGGATCAGAAAAAAAGAGAAAAAATGAAGGGAATGGTTAATTAATTTTGTTTAACTTTCTGGAAAAAAATAAACATTTTGTCAATTTTTTTCATTTAGCACCCTCAGGACAACTTACAAGAATATAAATAAACGGAAAACCTTGTAGTTAGCTGTCAGTTATCACTAACTGGTGACTTCTCCAGAAAAATGTCTCTACTAATCACTTGCAAGTCCGCTTACAAATGGATCAGCAGTCTCCTCTTATGCAGTATAAATGTTGATTTCCCTTTTGAATTGGTATTCTTGCAAATTATCCTGATGAATGAGTGATGAAAATTGGGAAAAGTTTGTCATTTTTCCATCAAAACTTAGTATTGTCTTCAAGGTTTGTGCGAAGATTTGTAGCTCGGGTGCTCGTTGTTGTGGTTCTGTTCGCCGAGCTGGAAGTTTTTGTTGCAAACGTTTCGTCCCCTGGCTAGGCGACATCATCAGTGCTTTGGAGCCTCCTGCGAAGCGCTTCTTTGATGTTTCTTCCGGTATTTATAGTGGTCTGTCCTTGCCGCTTCCAGTTGTCAGTTTCAGCTGTCCGCTGTAGTGGTTGGTATATTGGGTCCAGGTCGATGTGTTTGTTGATGGAGTTTGTGGATGAATGCCATGCCTCCAGGAATTCCCTGGCTGTTCTCTGTCTGGCTTGCCCTATGATAGTGGTGTTGTCCCAGTCGAATTCATGTTGCTTGTTGTCTGTGTGTGTGGCTACTAGGGATAGCTGGTCGTGTCGTTTCGTGGCTAGTTGATGTTCATGTATGCGGATTGTTAGCTGTCTTCCCGTTTGTCCTATATAGTGTTTTGTGCAGTCCTTGCATGGTATTTTGTACACTACATTAGTTTTGCTCATGTTGGGTATCGGGTCCTTCGTTCTAGTGAGTTGTTGTCTGAGCGTGGCTGTTGGTTTGTGTGCCGTTATGAGTCCTAAGGGACGCAGTGGTCTGGCTCTCAGTTCAGAAACGCTCCTGATGTATGGTAGTGTGGCTAGTCCTTTGGGTTGTGGCATGTCCTCGTTCCGTGGTCTGTCTCTTAGGCATCTGTTGATGAAGTTGCGTGGGTATCCGTTTTTGGCGAATACCTTGCATAGGTGTTCCTCTTCTTCTTTTTGCAGTTCTGGTGTACTGCAGTGTGTTGTGGCCCTTTTGGATAGGACAAACAGGAAGACAGCTAACAATCTGCATACATGAACGTCAACTAGCCACGAAACGACACGACCAGCTATCCCTAGTAGCCACACACACAGACAACAAGCAACATGAATTCGACTGGGACAACACCACTATCATAGGGCAAGCCAGACAGAGAACAGCCAGGGAATTCCTGGAGGCATGGCATTCATCCACAAACTCCATCAACAAACACATCGACCTGGACCCTATATACCAACCACTACAGCGGACAGCTGAAACTGACAACCGGAAGCGGCAAGGACAGACCACTATAAATACCGGAAGAAACACCAAAGAAGCGCTTCGCAGGAGGCTCCAAAGCACTGATGATGTCGCCTAGCCAGGAGACAAAACGTTTGCAACAAAAACTTCCAGCTCGGCGAACAGAGCCACAACAGTCAGTATTGTCATATGACTATTCCCTTTGTGAGCAGGACCCTGGGTCATCAAACGATAAAAATATTCAGCTTTGTACCTTCTCTTTTTGCTCAGGTATATCGGGCTGCAAATGCTGTTTCAATGCAGTGCCTTTCTCCTTTTCCTGATGGCCTATTACTTCTTAAAGAAAGAGTCTTTAAGAAGGGAGCAACAAGCCAAGATGACTACAACAGATCCGAGAGTTGGGGAAGAGAGAAAAAATCTGATGGAACATGAGTGTGAAACCAAATTTCAGCTTGAATCCAAAGCTTGAGACATGGACTGGAGGGGAAGTGGTAAGGGCGTTATCTATTTCTCATTCACGTCTGACCTCGACACAGGACGCAGGGAGAGACAATGCATTGCCTCTGATGCTGGTCTTCCCTTTTTTATCGATTTTCACTCCTGTGTACACTGCTCTTTCTCTGGGAAGCCTCCTGGATCTTTCCTGCCCTTGGTCACCTACTGTTGATCAGATGTGTGGACCAATCTGTGACAGAAGTGTTTATTTTACTATTACATGTCTTTGTACTCTCTCTCAGGAGAGGGAGCATCCTCTTGTTCCTGTGTTCAGTTAGCTGAAGTTTTTTTTCTCTGCTTGATCATCTAATGCCCCTATCGCAAATCCTCTTTTGGCCTTTGAGTGAATTCTTTTCTTACATGTGAACGGGGACCTTCAATATGGGGGAGATGACAATGTCACTGGGCTAGTGGTGCAGAGACCCAGACGGATGCAGTGGAGACATGATTCAAATCCCACTACGGCAGGTGGTGAAATAGAAAATCAGTGAATACGTTCTGGAATTGGAAGCAAGTCTCAGCAACAGTGACCATGAAATTATCCATCGATTGTTGTGTAAACCCACCCGGTTCACTAATGTCCTTCAGGTGAAGGCAATCTGCCGTCCTTACCCGGTCTGGCCTATATGTGAGTCCAGACCCACAGCAATGGGGTTGACTCATAACTGCCCTCTGAAATAGCCAAGCAAGCCATTCAGTTCAAGGTGGCACCTCATCACCAGTTTGCTGAGGGATATCAATGTTAGCCTAGGTCAGTGTCTCCCTACTTCTGTGAATTATTTCAATGGCATTATAAGCTACGATTGCCTTTAGATAATAGCGTTACCTTAAATGGAAGGAATGCAGTACAATACTGAACAGAACAATTAGTTGTATTCCCCAAGAGTATTACATGTAACTCTCTGTGTTTTTACTTAGCCTTATGCTCAGTCATACCCATCTGCTAATGATCTACCTCTCTGTGACATGTATCTGCTCAGGTGTTGTAGAACAGAGAGACATAAGGGTTCAGGAAAATAATCCTTTGGAATTTGCATCACATGGTAGACGAGTGGTTAAGAAGTTAGTTAGCACACTTGCCTTCGTTGCTCAGATTTTTGAGTATAGGAGACGGGACGTAATGTTGGGGTTGTACTGGACATTGGCGAGACCTCTTCTGGAGTACAGTGTGCAGTTCTGGTCACCCGTTATAGGAAGGATATTATTAAACTGGAGAGGGTTCAGAAAAGGTTTCCCGTGATGTTGCCGGGAATGGAAGGCTTGAATTATTAAAATAGGCTAGATAGGCTGAGACCTTTTCAATGGAGTGTAGGAGGTTGAGGGGTGATCTGTTAGAGACTTTTAAAATCATGAAGGGCAGAGATAACATGAACTGCAAGGGTGTGGTCCCTAGGGTTGGAGAGTTCAAAACTAGGGGACATATTTTTAAGTGAGAGGAGAAAGCCTTTAAAAGGACAGGAGTGTAACATCTGTTTACACAGAGAATGGTTTGTGTGTGGAATGAGCTGCCAGGGGAAGTGATGGATGCTGATACAGTGACAACATTTACTACGTACATGATTAGGAATGGTTTGGAAGGATATGGGCCAAATGCAGGCAAATGGGACTAATTTAGTTTAGGAATGTGGTTAGCATGGACTGGTTGGACCAAAGGGTCTGTTTCCATGCTGTATGACTCTATGATTCTACGTATTTCTACTTTTACAAAAGTTACTCAAAAGTAGTGTTTTATGCTTCTATATTTGAGTGAGTGGATTAAACTGCTCAAGGGAGCCAGGGGCCAATGGAATGATGGAATAAGCTCAAGGGGCTGAATTGCTTTGCCCTCCTGCTCTTGGGCTGAAAAATCGACAATTCTGGCCTCACCTCATCTGCTTCCAGTTTCTTTCAGGTTTCCATTAATCAGCCTGGCTGACTGACCAATGTGTACAGAGGTATATCGGGAATGCTCTGTAAACTGTTTGACATCATGCGTTGCAGGGATGCCCAGTCATCAGTGGAAAGGGCTCAGTATGAAACGGTGCCCATTTTGTCCATTTTATCCTCCTTGTGCCACTCACCAGTCTATCCCTTACAAGGCACTCAGTAGATCTTTTGGGATTAGAGAAAGACGAGGTTGACTCAGATATGGAGTTGAAGCCACAGTCCAATCAGCCATGATCTTATTGAGTGGCAGGGTGGGTTGGAGGGGCTGAATGGCCTGCTTCAGTTCATAATTCATATGTTCCCATAAACCAGTGTCTGCAACCATGGAAACATGGAGCTGTAGACTCAGCATTCTGTTAGCATTCCTGATTACTTGCTGTACCTGCATACTAACCTTCTGTCATGCATGCACAAAGACACCCAGATCCCTCTGCATCTCTGTAGGCTGTGGCTTAGGTTTCAGCAATAACATGCATTGATTTAGCACCTTGAGCATTGTTGAAATGTCCTGAAGGATTTGCATATTGTCAAATCAAATATTATCAAACAAATGTTCAATCTGGGCCACTCAGGGTTAGGTGATCCTAAGCTTGGTCAAAAGCGTAGGTTTTAGAGGAATGCTTTAAGATAGAGGTGGAGAGGTATAGAGAGGGAATTCCAGATCTTTAAGGGCTTGGCAGCTGAAAAGCATGGGAGCCAATCAATCGAACTGTGGCCAGAATTGGTAGGATATGGAGATTTACATGGATTGTGCAGCCTGATGAGCTCACAGAGATAGTCAGGACAAAATGAGGGATCTCAAATGAAAGGTGAAAAATTTGAACTCAAGGTATCACTGGGCTAAATGTGAATTAAGGTGAGATTGATGCTCAAAGAGCCTTGTTGCATTTTCAGCAGATGCTCTGCTGAACTGTTACTTCCTATTATTGTATCACATTAAAATGTTTCCCTCTGATTTCATTATGTTTCAATACTGTGATTCAAACAGAATTTTGAAAACCTGTATTACTTTATAAATAGAGAACATGGCCAGAGACTCAATCTCAATGGCCCAGTAGAGTAGAATGTGTTGCTTTTTAGAGCTGATCAAAATGTCAATTCATATATTACAGTGATTTAAAATCATATAAAATTTATTTACAAATATATTTTTGCACATTTATGCTTCAACTGTGAATATACCCAAGAATTTAATCTTTATTGAGTTGAAATCAGTTTTTAAGTTTCAGAGAATTTGTGATTAGCCATATGCATCCTGAAAGTGGAGGGTGGGGGGGGGCGGCAGGGCACAGTTATTGTAGCACAAACTGTACAAGAAGGAAATCGGGGTGGCAGGGTGCTAGAGATACCTTTTTGGAGGAGAGGAAGTGCCCTTTGAACCATCCCACACCCTTGAGATATTAACCCCCTCCTCTGTTGCTGCGCATCTGATGTCCAAATCAAATTCCCCCCTCTACTGCCCCTGCCCTCAATCTTCCCCCTGTCCTCTCCCCCACCCCCCCCCACTCTCCTCTCCCCCACCTCCCCACTATCAGGTCACCACCTAGCCCACCTCCCCACTGTCCTCTCCCTCTTGCCCCAACTCCCCACTGTCCTCTCCCACACCTCCCCATTATCATGTCACCACCTCCCCCACCTCCCCACTGACCACTCCCCCACTTCCTCACTATCATGTCACTACCCCCCCCCCCCCCCACCACTGTCCTCTCCCCACCTCCCCCTCCTCCCCACTGTCCTCTCATCCGCCTCCGTCCCCGGATTGCCCAATCCCTGTTCCCCACTTGCTCCCCTCACCCTTTCAAATCCCAGGACGGACTTTGCAGTTCTGCTGGTGCCCATTGCTACGGAGTGACTCTGTGTGACTGACTGATGGAGACTGAGACTTCTTCCTCCCATCAAGGGACAGAAGTCCCACTCTCACTGCCCGTTTCCCTCTGGCAAAGGGGTTACAGCTGAGGAACGGGCTTCCTTTTTTTTAGGAGAGAGTGGGTGCAAATGAGCACCTCACCCCCATCAACCCCAGGGAAATTCAGCCCCATACAATCCCCTCAATAAGACTAAATTGATTCTTGAAAATCATTTGAGAGAAAAAAAAGACTGTTGTTATTGAGGAATTTGGAGCCATAACAGATTTGTGAAATTCTTTCATGGGTTGCAGGTACTGTTGGCTGGGCCCAGCCTTTAATGGCCATTCCTGATTGCCCTTGAGAGAAGGTGGGGCAAACTGCCTTCTGCAACCACAACAGTCCACGGGATGTGCTGTTAGGGAGGGAATTCCAGGAAACTGCTAGATTGAGAACAATATCACAGGCTCAACCCTGAAAATGAATTCCTAGAAATGCTATATCCCATTCTTTTCTCTGATATAATTAAAGCAAGGATTGAATCTGGACGTGGATTAAAAATGATTTCAACTCACTTAAAGAATAATGCTGACATTTGTACAGAGCTGAACAGAACTCGTGATTGTGAGTCTGATGGTCCTGAGGTCAAGTCCCAATCCAAAGACTTGAACACAACATTGGTACATCCAGGGTCAGTGTCTAGATTAGAGTGGTGCTGGAAAAACACAGCCGGTCAGGCAGCATCCGGGGAGCAGGAAAATCAATGTTTCTGACAAATGCTGCTTTGCTTTTCCAGCACCACTCTAATCTAGACTCTGATTTCCAGCATCTGCAGTCCCCACTTTCTCCCAGGGTCAGTACTGAGGGACTGCTGTTAGATGAGCTGTCTTTAAGATGAGACATTTAATCAGCTCTCCGCCCCGCCTGTGCCTCCATTGAATGTAAGAGATCCTATGGCACTACTTGAAGGAAGATCCCAGGAGATCTCCCTCCTTGGCCCCCATCCCGCTAGCACAGCCGGTGTCCTGGCCAATATCAGTCCCTCACCCAACATCGCCGAAAGCTGATGATCTGGTCACTGTTCATGTTGCTGCTCTTGGGATCTTACTGTGTGCAAATTGGCTGCCCAAATCGTGCTGCCTCTACCGGGCAGTGACTAGTCATGAAGAGTACTTCATTGGTTGCAAAGCACCAAGAGGCATCCTTCGAAGATTTCCGACATCGGATGGACACGAGTGAAGCACATGCTGACATTCTGTAGTTTGTTTCTCTGGGAATGGGAACCAGAGGGCACAGCCACTCTAAACCCATTACAGCTGACCCACGGTGTCTATCACTCTCAGAGCCTGCCATTGGCAGCCGTTGGACACATTATACAGACTGAAAATGAACCTGTTTGATTTTGTTACGGACTCATCTGCCTTGGCCATTGCCTCTTGGAGTGGGACTTGAGCTCCACGTGTCTGGCTCAAAGGCAGGGAAACCACCCACTGCGCTGCAACACCTTCTTCAAGGATGTGTAAGGAGGGTTGAGACACAGGTCTTTTCTTCTTTCAGGCTTGCCCGTCAGTCTTTTGCAAAAGGTTTTAACTTCAAACTGAAAAGCAGAAAGGCTGCTTCACTTGCAGAGACAAAAGCACATACTGACTGATCCTCACCAGCACCAGCCTGATTAAGGCACTATTCTACAGCAACAAAAACGTGCATTCCTGTAACGCCTTTAACCCAGTTAACTATCCCATGATGCTTCACAGCTGTGACATCAGCGAGTTAGAGAGTGGGGAGCCTGTGGAATTGTCTGCCACAGAAAGCAGTTGAGGCTACAACATTGAATGTTCCTAAAGATGTTAGATATAGATCTTGGGGCTATTGGCAATGTAGAGAAAGTGGGAACAGGGGACTGAGTTGGATGATCAGCCATGATCCTATTGTATGGCAGAGCAGGCTGAAAGGGCCGAATGGCCTCCTCCTGCTCCTATTTTTGATGTTTCTTTGCTTCTAAGCTGTGATACTGAGCGCTAACACCAGGCATGTGGCAGATTTCCAGAAATGACAACACTCTGTGAGGGAGATCAAGTTAGGATGGCTGGTGTAGGATATTGAAATGTTCCAGTTAATGTCTTCGTAATTGAGAGGTATATCCCATGGTAATTGTGCAAGATCTGGAACTGACGTTGGTACAAAACACATTTTAAATGGAAAACAGATCTTTCACTCATGAGGAACTGATACTAACTGCAACTGGCTTGGGGATATAAGAAAACATTTGGGTTCCAATCATTAAAAAAAAAGCTAGCAATCAAGTCATGGGAATAAGCTTGATTTTGTAATCCTTAAGGAAAGAAAGACAACACAGTGGCTTAATGGTTAGCACTGCTGCCTCATAGTGCTATGGACATCAGTTCAATTCCAGCCTCGGGCAACTGTCTGTGTGGAGTTTTCATGTTCTCCATGTGGCTGTGTGGGTTTCCTCCCACAGTCCAAAGATGTTCAGGTCAGGTGAACTGGCTATGCTAAATTGCCCACAGTGTTAGGTGCATTAGCCAGAAGGGAATGGGTCTGGGTGGGATACTCTTTGGAGGGACTGCGTGGACTTGTTGGGCCAAATGGTCAGTTTCCACATTGTAAGGAATCTAATCTAAAGACCTGCCTTTACAATCTCAGGATGCTTCAGAGTCCATTAATGACTTTTCAAAACACAGTCACTGTTGGAATGTACAAAGCCCAGCAGCCAAACTGCACACAGCAAGATCCCATCAATGCCTGTAATGACCAGATCGCTGTTGAAATGTAGGAAGCCCCACAGTTGATATGCACGCAACAAGGTCTCATAAACTGCAATTCTGTAATGACCAGATCATCAGCTGTTGCTAGAGGGATTGATAATGGCCTGGACCCTGGGGAACACCCCATTGCTTTACTCCAAAGTAAGGGCTGTGGGGATCCACCGGGGGGAGGGCTCAGTCTAATGTCTCACCCAGAAGACAGCACCTCCAGCACTGGGAGTGTGGACCTGGAGTTTGTGCTCAAGACGCTGGACTTGGATTCAAACTCTCGACCTTCACCTCATAGGCAAGAGAACTACCCTCTGTGATCCAGAGGGAGAGAGATAGAGAGCCTGAAGCTGTGAGGAGGGAGGGAGGGAGGGAACTCACAGTTTCACTGGTGACAGTTGTGGCTAGCCATGTGTCCAGTCTAGTGGGCAAACAAACTGTGACTTACAAACCTAAATGCAGACAAGATCAAGGAACAAAACAAAATCACCATGTGAACATTTCTAAAATGTGAAATTTAATTCCAATTGTATCTTTTGTATAAACAATACTATTAACTTCTTATATCCAACAACATTTATAAGGCAATTTAATAAATAAGTTTTAAACAATGTGCTATTTGTGTGTGTTTTCTTTTATTTCTGACATTTTATTCTCAAAGTGAGGACACAGTCAGACTTCCAAAAGTCAACTTGAATGAGGTTATGGGGTTAAAGCAGGGATTGGAATTAATTGAATAGTTGGACTGAATCATTGACCTGTGCGGAGGAGGTAAAGTTTTGAAGGAGGAGCTGAAAAATAAAACATTATTTTGTTGTTTGTGACATCAGCTCAGAAAGAGGCCATTCAGCCCATGTGCCTGTCCTGGCTCTTTGAATGAGTTATCAAACTAGATCCCCTTCATGCCCTCAACTTGCTGAGGTCATACAATCTTTATCTAGTTCCTTTTTGAAAGTTTCTCTTGAATCTGCTTTCAACGGCCTTTCAAGCAGTGCATCCCAGGTCACAGCAACTCACCATGTTGGGGTTCAAACCCATTTCATCTTGCTCTAGTCTAACAGGTTTATTTGGAAGCACTAGCTTCTCCATCAGATGGTTGTGGAGTATAAAATCGGAAGACAGAGGATTTATAGCAAAAGTTTAGTGTGATGTAACTGAAATTATATATTGAAAAAGACCTGGATTGTTTGTTAAGTCTCTCATCTTTTAGAATGAGCAAGCTGGTTTCAGTTCTTTCATAAGTAAATCCCAGAACTTTTTAAAGTTACATTCTCAAGTGAATTTTAACAATTGGTGTCAAGTCAGCCCAGATAATGCATTGAGGGTGTGAGGTGCCCTGTGTGAGACCGACCGTGCCACAATGTTCAGACCGATGCTAATCTAAAAAACAGATTAACAGAATCTTACATGGATTCATACAGTTTTTGAGCAAAATAATCCTGCAAGTACAAATTCACCCCACAAACTTATATGTGTGTGTGCACGTGACCTTTGGGTAACTGTCCTCCAAGGTGAACTTCGGGACAGGCAACAACGCAAAGTGGCCGAGCAGAGGCTGATAACCAAGTTGGGTAACCATGGGAATGGCCTCAACCAGGACCTTGGGTTCATGTCACATTACAGGTGACCCCACTGCACTATACACTCAGACAAACACACACTCACAGACACACACATAAACACACTCCTACACACACACACACCTACAGAAACATGCACACTCCTGCAGACCCATACACTCACGCAGACCCTTTCTCATATACAAGCTCTCTCATATACTCACACATATACTCACACAGACTCACCCTGTCACAGACTTATACTCCTTTTACACTCACATCACATACACACACACACTCACAGACACTCATAAGTCCTCACCCACCATGCGCACACACCCACATGAACACGCACACACACACACACTTAAGTTTTTGGGGTGAATTTGTACTTGCAGAATTACATTTTATTTGGCTCAAAAACTGCATGAATCCATGTAAGATTCTGTAAATCCCTTTTTTTAGATTAGAATCAGTCTGAACATTGTGTCACAGACAGTCTCACGCAGGGCAGCTCACACCTTCAATGTGTTATGTGGGCTGACATGACACAAATTTTTAAAATTCACTTGAGAATGTAACTTGAAAAAAGTTCTGTGATTTACGTATGAAAGAACTGAAACCAACCTGGTCATTCTAAAAGATGAGAGACTTAACAAACAATCCAGGTCTTTTTCAATATATGATTTCAGTTCCATCACACTGTAAACATTTGCTATAAATTCTGTGTCTTACGATCTTATTCTCCACAACCACCTGATGAAAGAGCAGTGCTCCGAAAGCTAGTGCTTCCAATTAAACCTGTTGGACTATAACCTGGTGTTGTGTGATTTTTAACTTTTTACACCCCAGTCCAACAATGGCATCCCCAAATCATTTTATATTGGATCCTTGAGTTTGACTCTGGTCCAGGTCCGTTTGTGTCTTGATGTTTTGCAAATATTAATCATTGAAAAATCTGGCTCCCTCTGAAGTATGAAAATTCAAGGTCAATCACAGTTTGTTTGTCCACTAATTAGACACAAAGCATGAGACACACAGCTATCACCAGTGAAACAGTGAGCTCACTCCTCACTCTTGCGGGCTCTGTCTCTCGCTGCCTTACTCCTACTGCCCTCAGTGGATCACAGTGGGTAGCTGATTAAGGACTCTTGCCCGAAACATCAATTCTCCTGCTCCTCGGATGCTGCCTGACCTGCTCAGCTTTTCTAGCTCCCCACTCTTGACTCTGATCTCCAGCATCTCCAGTCCTCACTTTTGCACAGTGGGTAGCCATCTTGCCTGCGATGTGAAGGTTGAGAATACATCACATAAAACTTTGCCTATCTCATCAATGAAAAAAACAGTCTTCTCATCTTCCCCTCTGCTCCTTTTCCAAGTCACCTAATTGTCACTGGCCGTTCAACCTCCGGGAATAGTTTCTGTAGGTTTATTCAAACCCTTTGTGATTTGATATTAAAAACCTTGTGAAATCTCCACTAAATTTCTTTTTAACTTCCTCTGATCTGAGGAGAATGATGCCAGCTTCTCGAGCCTCCCCCTGAAGTCCCTTAGCCTTGAGACTGTTCTAGGCTTCAGTCTGCCTTCATTGATTGAGGACAAATTGTTCTCAAGGTTCATAATGACGCTTCTATCTGTGCTGACTAATGCTGCAATGTGCCTCACCAAACATGGTAGGGATTTGTTATTCCTTCATGGGCTTTATCAGTGAGGGAAGCATTGATATCCTGTCACTCCATCATCTCAGTTGCCCCCAGGAAGGTGGTAAATGGGCATGTAGAAGACATGTATCTTTTCCAAAGGTTTGGTATAGAAGCAATGGGCAGAATACACTCTATTTATTGTGGTGAATATCTATGATCTCATACCCGCCCACACCAACACCAACACAGCCGTTTCTTAACAGCTCGATGTATTTGATCCTTAAGGCCAATCAGCTAGACAATGAGGTACAGGAGCAGAATTAGGCCATTCAGCCCAATGAGTCAGCTCTGCCATTCGAGCATGGCTGATATGTTTCTCAACCCCATTCTCCTGCCTTCTCCCAATAATCCTTGATCCCCTTACTAATCAAGAACTTACCTATCTCTGTCTTAAATACACTGTGACTTGGCCTCCACAGCCCTCTGCGGTAATGAGTTCCACAGATTCTCCATGCTCTAGCTAAATAAATTCCTCCTCATCTCAGTTCTAACGGATCAACCCTTCACTCTGAGGCTGTGCCCTCAGCCCCTTTGTATCAAAGTTGGGACAGTATCAGAGGGAGAGAGGAAAGAATGGATAATTTGAAAATAATGATGAGAATTTTATATTGTCAAACTTGGCTCTGGTCCCGGTCCATTTGTGTCTCGATGTTTTGCAAACATTAATCATTGAAAAATCTGGCTCCCTCTGAAGTTTGAAAATTCAAGGCAGATGATTAATAAATTAATTGCAATTCATTGAAGTTGTTTAGGAAATTATACATCACTACTTTTAATTCAATCAACTTATCGCAATCAAATCTCAGTGATGCCCACATCTTGAGAATGAATTTTCAAAAGGAATTTTCATAAATCTCAATGAAGCTCTGTCCTGTATATAGTTCTTGGATTTTGCAAATTTACTAGATCAATCTCATTTAAGCACTGGGAAACCTTACATTTTTTAAAAAAACAAAGTTTATTGAATCCTTTTGATAAACAAAGATCCAAAATGTCAATGTCCTTAGGGTGAAAAGTTTGGCTATGAGTATATATCCTGGGAATCCAGCTGCAAATAATTCATCCCACTGACTCCCCAAAGCCAGTCCATCATTTACAAAGCCTAAGTCAGGAGTGTGATGGAAAACTCCCCACTTGCCTGGATGGGAGCAGTTCCAACAACAATCAAGAAGCTTGACACCACCCAGGACAAAGCAGCCCGCTTGAGTGGCACCACATTCACGAATGTCTACTCCTGCTGACAGCTGACCACTAAGGAGGCTGGCTGGAGTAGTTAAGGAGAAGCTATTCCCGCTCATAAAAGGAACAAAACTGATAGGCCATAGATTTAAAGGGATGTGCCATTGAAGCAAGGGCAATATGAGTGAAAAAATTCTCACCCAGCGAGTAGTTAGTGTCTGGAATGCACTGCCTGGAAATGTGGTGGGTGCAGGTTTAACTGAGACATACAGGAGGGGCATTGGATGGTTCTTTGGATAGAAATGGTGTGCAGAGATTGGGGGGGGGGCAGAATGCAAGAGATTGGCACTAAGTCACGATTCTCATTTGATGAGCTGGTGCAGGAATGCTGCTCTGTCAGACTTCTGTGATTCTGTGAAGTGGTTAGGTGGAGAATGACTACATTGCAGGGAAATCTATATTCTGAAGACAAGTCACACTAATCTCGATATGACCTTAAGATATAAGAGCTGAATTAGGCCATTCAGCCCATTGAGTCTGCTCTCCTCTGCCATTTGAACATGCTTCTCAGCCCTATTCTCCTGTCTAATAGAGTCAGAGAGTCATAGAGATGTACAGTCCAGAAACAGACCCTTCAGTCCAATTTGTCCATGCTGACTAGATATCCTAAATTAATCCATTCCCACTTATCTGCACTTGGCCCATATCCCTCTAAACCTTTCCTATTCATATACTCACCAGATGCCTTTTAACTGTTTTAATTGCACTAGTCTCCACCACTTCCTCCATCAGCTCATTCCATATGCACACTACCCTTTGTTTGAAAAAGGTGCCCTTTAGGTCCCTTTTATATCTTTCCCCTCACACCCTAAACCTCTGCCCTCTATTTCTGGACTCCACCACCCCAGGGAAAAGACTTTAGCTATTTATCCTATCCATGCTCATAATTTTATAAACCTGTATAAGGTTACCCCTCAGCCTCCAACACTCCAGGGATAGCAGTCCCAGTCTATTCAGCCTCTCCCTAACTCTTAATCCCTTCCTAATAAAGAACCTATCAATCTCTATCTTAAAGACATTCAATAACTTGACCTCCACAGTCTCCTGTGGTAATGAGGTGCACATATTTATCACCCTCTGGCTGAAGAAATTGCTCCTTATCTCAGTTCTAAAGGGTCATCCCTTCACTCTGAGACTGTGCCCTCGGGTGCTAATCTCTCTGACTGATGGAAACACCTTCTCCATGTCCACTCTATCCAGGCATCTTGGTATTCTGTAAGTTTCAGTGAAGTCCCCCCTATATCCTTCCAAATTCCATCGAGTGCAGATGCAGAGTCTTCAACTGCGCTTCATATGACAAGCCCTACATCCCCAGGATCATTTTTACAAACATCCTCAAAAACACTTCAATCGCAACACATCCTTCCTTAGACAGAAGGAACAAATCCATTCACAGTATTACAAATGACAGCTGACCAGAGTTATAAATTACCTCAGCAGCACATCCCTGTTCTTTTATTCTAGCCCTCTTGAAATGAGTGCTAACATTGCATTTGCCTTCCTAACTGACAATTGAATCTGCACGTCAACATTAAGAGAATCCTGCTAAAACTCATAAGTCACTGTGTTTCTGATTCCAAAGCCATTCCCCATTTAGAAAATAGTCTACGACTCTATTCCTCCTATCAAAGTGCATAACTCGCACATTCCCACGTTATATTTCATGTACCACTTCTTTGACCACTGCTGTAGTTCTTCAGCATCCTCCTCCTTTCCTCAATACTACCATTCCCCCACCTATCTTTGTGTCATCTGCAAACCTAGCAACAATACCCTCAGCTCCTTCACCCAGATCATTAATGGATAATATGAATAATTGTGGTGTCAACACAGACCCCAGTGAAACTCCACCAGTCACTGGCTGCCATTCTGAAACAGACCCCTTTATCCTCACTGTCTGCCTTCTGCCAGTCGGCCAATCCTGTATACATGCCAGTACCTTACCCCTAACACATTGGGCTCTTCCTTATTTTGCAGCCTCCTGTGTGGCACCTTGTCAAAGGCCTTCTGGAAATCCAAATAGATCACATCCACTGGCTCTCCTTTGTCTAACTTGCTTGTTACCTCCTCAAAGAATTCTAACAGATCTGTCAGGCATGACCTCCCCTTGATGAAGCTGTGCTGACTCTGCCCTATGTTACTATGCACTTCTAAATACTCTACAATCTCAACATTAATAATAAGCTCTAAAATCTTACTAATGACTGAAACCAGGCTAACCAGCCTATGGTTTCCTGTCTTCTACCTCCCTTCCTTCTTAAGCAGGGGTATTATGTTAACCATTTTCTCATCCTCTGAGACTTCAATGATTTCAGGAAGATCACCATCATTGCCTCCACAATCTCCTCCACACTCTCCTTCAGACCTCTGGGGTGTTATCTATTCAGTCTTGTTGATTTTATCAACCGTCAGACCTTTCATCTTCCCCAGCGTGATTTTGTGATTTCTACTAAACCCATCTTTGGTCCCTATTCCCTTGGAGGTCTGGTATGCTATTAGTATCTTCCATTGTGAAAACTGATGCAAAGTACCTATTCATTTCCTCTGCCATTCCTTTATTCCCCATTACTACTTCACCAGCATCATTTTCCAGCAGTCCAATGTCCACTTTTGTCTCCCTCTTACCTTTTAAATACGTGT
Organism: Hemiscyllium ocellatum; assembly: GCF_020745735.1. Lineage (NCBI taxonomy): Eukaryota > Metazoa > Chordata > Chondrichthyes > Orectolobiformes > Hemiscylliidae > Hemiscyllium > Hemiscyllium ocellatum. Next base: position 121,007,956 of record NC_083406.1, read on the forward strand.
TGTTTGGCTATAACACACATTCTTTCAGTGCAAATCCACTGTAACACCATTGGCGAATTGGGGAGACCATTTCTACATCATGAACTTTTAAAACGTATGTTGACTACAATGCTATTACATCGCTAACACTTTAAGCGCTGTTCCTAACGTGTGATATTTCGATAACACGGAGTTGCCTAAGAATGCAACCATTGTGTTATAGAAGAACTGACCATATCTAAAAAAAAAGCTTGCAATCTTCTTTTCTATTTCTATCTAGCTTACTCTCACATTTTATCTTCTCCTCCCTTATTGCATTTTTAGTTGTCTTTTCTGGTCTTCAAAGGCTTCCCAGTCCTCTGGCTTCCTTCACCACAATGCATATATTTTCTTTTTGCTTTTATGTTGTCCCTGACTTCACTTGTCGGTCATAATTGTCTCATCTTCCCTTTAGCATGTTTCTGCTTCCTTGGGATGAGTTTCTGCTATGTCTCCCAAATTAACACCAGAAACTCCAGCCATTGCTGCTCCACTGCCTTTCCTTCCGATCAACTCCAGCCAGTTACTTCCTCATGTCTTTGTAGTTACTTTTACTCAATTGTAATACTGAGTTACATCTGATTCCAGCTTCTCCCTCTGAAACTGTAGGGTGAATTCTATAGTCACTGCCCCAAGGAACTCCTTCACCTTAAGCTCCTTAATCAAGCTAGCCTCATTACACGTCACCAAATCCAGATTTGCCTGTTCCCTTGTGGGCTATGACATAAACTGCTCCAAAAAAAAACATCTTGTCGACATTCCACGAATTCCTTTTCTTGGAACCTAAATTTCCCAGTCTCCCATGATTATTGTAGTACTGTCTTTCTTACATGCCAGTTCTATCACTTGATTTATTTTCTGTCCCACATACTGGCTACTATTCCAAGGAGCTGAACAGAGCTTTCTTCAGTCTCTTTTTTTGTCTTTGCAGTACCTCAACCAGACCCACACAGATTCTATGCCTTCCAACCCTATATCACATCTTGCCATCTATTTAATTTCGTATCTTATTAACGTTTAGTTCCCAGCCCTGAAGCTGTTACGACCATCAGAGTAGGTGATGGCCTAGTGGTATTATCACTCAGCTTACCTGGGGACTGAGGTTCTAATCCTGCTGCAGCAAATGATGCAATTTGAATCCATTAAAAAGCTAATTAAAACTATAAAAACATTGCTGATTGTTGAACAAACCCATCAGATTCACTAATATCCTTCAGGGGAAGGAAACTGCCATCCTTACCAGGTCTGGCCTACATGTTAGTTCTGACCCACAGCCATGTGGTTGTCTCTTAACTGCCCTCTGGGCAATAAATGCTGGCCTAGCCAGTGATGACCTCATCCTACAAATGTATTAAACAAAAAGCTACATCTCTGTGTTCCTTTCTCCGCACATGTTGCTAGACCTGCGGTGTTTCTTCAGCATTCTCTGTTTGTTTCAGATTTCCAGCATGTATGATATTTTGTATTTGTTATATTAGATTACTTACAGTGTGGAAACAGGCCCTTCGGCCCAACAAGTCCACACCGACCCGCCGAAGCGAAACCCACCCATACCCCTATATTTACCCCTTACCTAACACTATGGACAATTTAGCATCGCCAATTCACCTGACCCGCACATCTTTGGACTGTGGGAGGAAACTGGAGCACCCGGAGGAAACCCACGCAGACGCGGGGAGAACGTGCAAACTCCACACAGTCTGTCGACTGAGTCAGGAAATGAACCCGGGTCTCAGGCACTGTGAGGCAGCAGTGCTAACCACTGTGCCACCGTGCCGCCCATGAGGGATCTTGTAGAGGGATTGTGTAGAGGGATCTTGATGTTCCATTGTATGAATGACAAGTAGATAGATTGCAAGTTCAGCTAATGATTAATAAGATTAATGGAACCTTGTCCTTTATTACAAGAGGAATTGAACATGATGGTGAGGTTGTTATCCTTTAGTTATACACGACATTGGTGAGACCACATCTCAAATACGGTGTGCAGTTCAGTCTCCTTATACTGAACAATGAATAGTGGAATTCATTGCCGCAGAGTGCAGTGGAGGCCAGGACGCTGAATATCTCCAAAGCAGAGATTGATAGATTCTTGATGTCACAAGGAATTAAGGGCTATGGGGAGAACGCTGGTAAGTGGAGTTGAAATGCCCATCAGCCATTATTGAATGGCAGAGTGGACTCGATGGGCCGAATGGCCTTACTTCCACTCCTATGTCTTATGGTCTTATTTAAGGAGGTTGTAAGTATGTTGGAGCTGGTTCAGAGGAGGTTTACTGCATTGATACTTGGAATTAACGGGCTGTCTGTTGAGGAAAGTTTGGACAGATTGGGCTGTTTCCATTGGAGTTGAGAGTGTGATATGACTTGATTGAATTGTATAAGATGGTGAATTATTTTTGCAAGGTGGATGTGGAAAGGATGGGTCCTCTTGAGGGTCAGCCGAGAACCAGGGGGTGCTGTTTTGTAATTAAGGGTCACCCTCCCAGGACAGAGACAATGAGATTTGTTTTTCTCTCAGACAGTTGAGTGACTTTGGAACTCTCTGCCTTGGGGGGTGGTGGTGGTGGGGTGGTGGTGGGTGGTGGTGGTGGTGGGGTGGTGGTGGTGGTGGGGTGGTGGGGGGTGGGCGGGGGGGGTCATTGAATATTTTTGATGCATGGTGGGTAGATTCATGTTTGGCTGGGAATTGAGGGTTATTGAGAGTTTCCTTCAGTATAAAAATCCTGGAGCTCCCTGCCTAAGGGTATTGGGGTCTGCCTACAGCACTCGGTCTAGAGCAGCGGTTCAAGAAGGCAGCTCACCACCACCTTCTCAAGGGGCAACTAGGGAAAGGCAATAAATGTTGGTCCAGACAGTGACGGTCACAAAATGTGAGTGAATTTTAAAAATTCCAGCTCAAACATGCCTACTTCCAAATTCTGGAAATTGACAGATACTTGTTTTGGTCATATGGAACTTGAGTATTGCTGAAATACGATGTATTATATTAAAGCTTATCATTTGCACTCACAAGAAAACATGAACGCGCACTCTTCCCTTTTCAAGTGAACAATGTGGATGAAAGCCATTCATTGGTTCATTCCTCAGAGATCAATCAGAGTCAATTTTCCTGCAGGTGGCTCAGTGGTTAGCACTGCTGCCTCACAACACCAGAGTCCCAGGTTCGATTCCAGCCTTGGGTGACATTCTCTCTGTGTCTGCATGGGTTTCTGCCCACAGTCCAAAGATATGCAGGTCAGGCGAACTAGCCATTGCCTTTAGTGTTAGGTACATGAGGGAAATGGGACTGGGTGGGTTACTCTTCGGAGGGTTGGTGTGGACTTGTTGGACCAAAGAGCCTGTTTCCACACTGTAGGGAATCTAATCTATAAATTTAAACAAAGCAAGGCAATTAACAATCACCCGTCATCTAACTGGTGCATTATCCATAGTAATGTGCTTACCAACAAGATTCAGCTTGCCTACCATCCATACAGGAGAAAATACTGTTCCCTGCTTACTTTGACATTCTTGCAAAGTGTCCTGATAATTATAAGATAAAAAGCTGCAGAATAATGGACGTTTGTTTCAGAAATAGACAAATAACACTTCAAGGTACCTTGCTCTCACACGCGAGAATTTCCCAATGAAATTATTTCTACTTTAGCACTGGCTGATATCCCCTAATACTCCCTGCCTCCCCCGTCCCTCACCCCATTTCTTACCCTATTGGCCTGAAATTGTGCTTCCTTTGCAGATTTATTTCTCCAATGCTTGATGATGTGCTCTCGACCTTGAATGTTACACTTTCCATCTGTTACCACTCTGGCATGTGTCCAGAGCACATTTCCGTAAATTACTTTCAAACTTTCCCAATATTTGTGCTCTGCTTTGAAATGTAAGCTTCCTAAACAAATATCTCAGCAGTTTTAATATCACTCACTGCTTGTTGTTCAATAGACGTTACAAGGAAATATTGCACAAAGTTTTTGGAGTACTTTCTTTTTTGGTTGTGCTTTTATCTGTGACCTTCAGAAGCTCTGGGACAGTTTCCTGCCTGATTCTAAGAAAAACAAACATAGAAAGGACTTGAAACAGAAATTGCTAGAGAAACACAGCAGATCTGGCCGCATCTGTGGAGAGACAAAGCAGACCTAATGTTTCAAGACCAGTGACTCTTCTTTTGAAGAAGAAGAGTACACTGTACTCAAAATGTTAACTCTGTTTCTCTCTCTGCAGATGCAACCATGAAGGTGGGATCACTGAACATTTTTGAGGCAGGAGTGGGTAGATTTATGTTTGGCTGGAAATTGGAGGCTTCCTTCACTGTTACAGTTTCTCCTGTCATTTCTAGTTTTTGTTTCTGGTTCATAGAATCCCCACTATGTAGAAAGTCCACACTGAACCTCTGCAGAGCATCCTCCCCAGACCCAACCCATCCTATCCCTGCATCACCCATGGCTAAGCCACCTTGCCTGCATATCCCTGGACACTATAGGCAATTTAGCATGGCCAATCCACCCTAACCTGCAATCTTTGCACTTTGGGAAGTCAGACATGTGGAGAATGTGCAAACTCCACACAGACAGTTGCCCCGAGGTTGGGATCGAACCTGGGTCCCTGGTGCTGTGCGGCAGCAGTGTTAACCACCTGAGCCACTTGAAAGCAGTTTGTTGTTTTATTTAGAAAGAGGACCCACATTAACATAACGTCTTCCACAACCGTAGGGCAAAGACTTGCTGGCTTCCTCAAAATGCTTACAATCAACTGTTTATCAAATGTGGTCACTGTTGTCATGTTAGAATAATGGGGTATCTCATTTGTGCCCAGCAAGCTCTCAGAAGCAGCAATGTGATGTTAGATTACTCACTGAAGGGTCATTGAGAAATATATTGGTCAGGACAGCAATGAGAATGCCTTGCACCTCAGTGAACTGACACAGGTTCTTTTGACCTCAGCAGATGATCATGTCATGCTGGGAGATGGTACCCCAACAGTGTGGCACTCCATCGGTACTATCCTGTTTGTGTCTCAATTAGAATTTTGTGCTTGTACATTTGGAGTAGAATCCACTTTTGATTCAGAGGAAAGTTAGCTACCACCTGTTAAGCCACTTCATAACTTTCTGCCTTCCTTTTATTGACCAATTCCTGGCTTGAAGTACGTTGATAGAATAGGAAATGGACATTCAGCCCATCATGTCCCTGAATATTCCTGATGAAGGGCTTATGCCCAAAACGTCAACTCTTCTGCTCCTCAGGTGTTGCCTGACTGGCTGTGCTTTTCCAGCACCACATTCTCGACTCTGATCTCCACAATCTGCAGTCCTCACTCTCTCATATGTCCCTGACTATCCCAGTTTTGTTGGCTGTGAGGACATATTGGAGCAAGTGTGGGAGGAAGGTCTTAGTTGTTGCTGATGGTGTAAAGCTGGAGAGAGGCGGCAAGTGGTCAGTTTTACATTTGTCCCCACTTCCCATGGAATTTAATGTGGGGATGACAGTGGGAGGGTCGGCACTGGGGAGGGGAGTGCGAGGGGGTGCAATGTTGGAGACGGGGTGCTCTCTCTGATCGAGTGAGATTGTGAAGAGATGAAGATGATTTTTAGAGTCTGCAAGAGAACCCATCTCCTCCTGGAATCTGAAAATGACAATTAACCCTTAGCTAGAAGGCCAGTGGATCTACCACTAATCAAGTCAGCTGCTCCCTCTGGCCAGTATATCCAAAGAATGGCAATTCTGAAAGGGTAGTGATTGAAGTAGCAGATGGGACAGCTATGGCATAGTGGTAATATCCCTGGGCTAGTAATCCAGTTGCCTAGACTAATGCCCTTTTGATTTGATTTGATTTTTTATTGTCACATATACCTAAGTACAGTGAAAGGTTTTGTTTTATGTGCAGTACAGGCAGATTTTACCATACAAAGTGCTTTAGGGTGATAGAACAGAGCAAGGAATACAATGTTACTGCTACAGAGAAGGTGCACAACAAGCAAGATCAAGATTAGATTTGAAATTTGAGAGGTCCATTCAGCAGTCGAATAACAGTAGGGAAGAAGCTGGTCTTGAATCTGTTGGTACATTTGGTTAAGTTTCTGTACCTCCTGCCTGATGGAAGAGTTGGAAGAGATTATAACCGGGATGGGGGGGGGGGGCGGGGGTTGCGGTGAGGGAGGGGGGTGCGGGGGGTGGTTCTTTGATGATGTTGACTGCCTTTCTGAGGCAGCAAGATGTATAGATGGAGTTAATGGATGGAAGGTTGGTTTATGTGATGGACTGGGTTGTGTTCACAACTCTCTGTAGTTTTTTTTACTGTACCAAGCCGTGATGTATCCAAATAGAATGCTTTCAATGGTGCATCTGTAAAGTTGTCGAGAGTCCTCTGGACATGCTGAATTTCCTTAGCCGCCTGAGGAGGAAGATGTCTTGTTGACGGTCGGTTCAAATCCTGCTGTGGCAGCTGGTGGAATTCTAATTCAGCTGAGAAAATAAGTCTGGAACCGAACACTAGTCTCAGTGCTGGCACTCGTAAAAACCCATCTGGTTCACTAATCCTTTTAAGTGGAAGAAATTGCCACCCTCTCCTGGCCTGGCTTAAGTGGGACTCCAGACCCAAAGCAATATGGGTGACTCTTAACTGGCTTGTGAAATGGCCTGTGAAAGCTACTCAGTTCATGGACAATGAGGGGTGGAGCAACAATGCTGCCCCTAACAGTGACGCCCTTATCCTGTAACAGAAAATAAATTAACAAGTGAAGAAGAATGCTCATGGTCAGTTTGCAACAAACCATGATCAGACCACACCACTTATTGTGATTCTCTAAGAAAAGTGCAGATTGTGTGCCGACATAATCGAGGTCTTTAATATTCTGAAGCTGTTCAGTTGAATCAACAGGGACAGAATATTTCCACTGGGCTGCGAGACCAAAATTGGACCCCTTAAATATGAATAAATCCAACTGGGCATTCAGCACACACTTACCAATATTTTCATGGTCATGTGCATCTGCAGCTGACAGACTGGTAAGGGTGAGGTCAGATATGTTTTTCCCTCTTATTGGTTCCCTCACCACCTGCCCCAGACCCAGTCTAGCAGCTATGTCCTTTAGGACTGACCCGTAGTTCTGCTGCTGAACTACTCTTGGTGGTGGACATTGAAATCCCTCACCCAGAGAACATTTTGTGTCCTTGTCACTCTCAGTGCTTCCTCCAAGTGCTGTTCAACAAGGAGGAATACTGATTCATCAGCTGCGGGAGGATGGTACTTGGCAATCAGCAGGAGGTTTCCTTGCACATGCAACATCATGGAGTCCAGAGTCAATGTTGAGGACTCCCAGGCCAACTCCCTCCTGACTATATCCCACTGTGCTGCCACCTCTGCTAGGTCTGTCCTGCCAGTGGGACAGGACATATCCAGGGATGGTGATGGGGGGGGGTCTGGGACATTGTCTGTAAGGTGTTATTCCATGAGTGTGGTTGAGACCACTCTGTGAGACAGCTCTCCCAATGTTGGCACTAGGCCTCAGATGTTATGAGGAGGACTTTGCGGGTCGACAGGGCTGTTTCTGCCGTTGCCTTTAGCGGTGCCTAGGTTGGTACCAGGTGGTCCGTCTGGTTTCATTCCTTTGTTGTGACTTCATAATGACTGACACAACCAAGTGGCTCGCATGGCCATTTCAGAGGGCAGTTGAGAGTCAACCACATTGCTGTGGATCTGGATTCATGAAGGCCAAACCAGGTAAGGATGACGGATTTCCTTCCCTAAAGGACATCAGTGAACCAGATTGATATTTAGGACAATGGCTTTATGGTCATCGCTAGACTCTTAATTCCAAAATTTTATTGAATTTAAGTTTTATTGAATTTAATGCGGAATACAGGGTTAACGGTAGGGTTCTTAGTCAGGTGGAGGAACAGAGGGATCTTGGGGTTAATGTACATAGATCTTTGAAAGTTGCCACTCAGGTGGATAGAGCTTGTAAGAAGGCCTCTGGTGTATTAGCGTTCATTAGCAGAGGGATTGAATTCAAGAGCCGTGAAGTGATGTTGCAGCTGTACAGGACTTTGGTTAGGCCACATTTGGAGTACTGTGTGCAGTTCTGGTCGCCTCACTTTAGGAAAGATGTGGAAGCTTTGGAGAGGGTGTAGAGAAGATTTACCAGGATGTTGCCTGGAATGGAGAATAGGTCGTACGAGGATAGGTTGAGAGTTCTCGGCCTTTTCTCGTTGGAACTGCGAAGGATGAGGGGTGACTTGATAGAGGTTTATAAGATGATCAGAGGAATAGATAGAGTAGACAGTCAGAAACATTTTCCCCGGGTACAACAGAGTGTTACAAGGGGACATAAATTTAAGGTGAAGGGTGGAAGGTATAGGGGAGATGTCAGGGGTGGGTTCTTTACCCAGAGAGTGGTGGGGGCATGGAATGCGCTGCCCGTGGGAGTGGATAGAGTCAGAATCATTGGCGACCTTTAAGCGGCAATTGGATAAGTACATGGATGGGTGCTTAATCTAGGATAGATGTTCGGCACAACATCGTGGGCCGAAGGGCCTGTTCTGTGTGCTGTATTGTTCTATGTTCTATGTTCTATGTTCTAAGTTCCACCATCTGCCATTGCAAGATTCAAACACAGATTCTCGGAACAGTAGTTGTGCTTCTAGATTAATAGTATAGCGATAATACACATGCATCCTCTCACAGACTTAGACCCCTTTACACACACACACACACACACACACACACACACACACACACACACACAATTGTGGGGTGAATTTGTACTTGCAGAGTTACATTGTACTTTGCTCAAAAACTGCATGAATCCATGTAAGACTCTGTTAACCCATTTTTTTTTGGTTAGAATCAGTCTAAACATTATGGTACAGACAACAGTACACAGGGGGCTAACACCTCCAACATATTATCTGGGCTGACACCAATTGTAAAAGTTAACCTGAGAACGTAACTTTTAAAAAATGTTTTGTGATTTACATATGCAAGAAGTGAAACTAACATGGTCATTCTAACAGATGAGAGACTTAACAAACAATGAGGGTAGTTTTCAATGTATATTTTCAGTTACATCACACTGTAAACTCTTACAATAAATTCTGTGTATTACAATTGTGTCTTCCACAACTACCTGATGAAGGAGCAGCGCTCCGAAAGCTAGTGCTTCCAATTAAACCTGTTGGACTATAACTTGGTCTTGTGTGATTTTTAACTTTGCACACCCCAGTCCAACACCGGCATTTCCAAATCATGAGTACCATTTGACAATGTAAGAGATCCTATATCACTATTTCAAAGAGTTGCAGATGGAATCTCCCTGATATCCTAACCAGTATTTATGCCTCCAAATGAAACAGGTTATCTGATCATTAGCTTGTTTTTTGTTTGTAGAAGCTTGCTGTGCTCAAATTGACAGCCTAGTTTCCTGCATTAATTAGTGACTATGTTGCTAACAATACTCCATTAGCTGCTAGGAACTTTGCAACATTCTGAAGGCATGTAAGGTGCTAGATAAATTCAATCTCCAGATATGATTTGGAGATGCCGGTGTTGGACTGAGATGTACAAAGTTAAAAATCACACAACACCAAGTTATAGTCCAACAGGTTTATTTGGAAGCACTAGCTTTCGGAGCGCTGCTCCTTCATCGGGTGGTTGTGGAGTTTAAGATCTTAAGACACAGAATTTATAGCAAAGGTGTAAGGTGTGTTGTAAATGAAACTTTATATTGAAAAAGAACTGGATTGTTTGTTAAGTCTCTCATCTTTTAGAATGACCAGGTTGCTTTCACTTCTTTCATAGGTAAATCCAAGAACTTTTGTAAAAGTTGTGTTCTCAAGTGAACTTTAACACCAGGTGCCATGTCGGCCCAGGTAATACATTGAAGGTGTGAGGTGCCCTGTGTGAGACTGTCTGTGTGCCCATGTTCAGACTGATTCTATTCCTAAAAAAGGGATTTACAGAATCTTACATAGATTTGTGTAATTTTTGAGCAAACTAAAATGTAATTCTGCAAGTACAAATTCGCCCCACAACTTATATATGTGCGTGTGTGTGTGTGTGTGTGCATGTAGGTGTGTGTGTACAGGGTGCCAGGGGTAGGGGTATGAATGTCTGTGAGAGAGTGTGTGTGTGTGTGTGAGTGTAAAGGGGTGTAAGCCTATGAGAGAGTGTGTGTGTGGGTGTGAGTGTGCAAGTGTATGTGTGAGCCTATGAGAGAGAGCTTGTGTATGAGAGAGGATCTGAGTGAGTGTATGGGTCTGTAGGAGTGTGTGTGTGTGTCTCTAGGAGTGTCTGTGTGTGTGTGTCTGTCTATGTGTGTGCTGTGTATGTGAATACCTGCGTCTGTGTGTGACTCTAGGAGTGTCTGTGTGCGTATGTCTGTGTGTGTGTGTGTGTGTGTGTGTGTGTGTGTGTCTGTATGTAGTGCAGTGGGGTCACCTGTAGTGTGACATGAATCCAAGGTTCCAATTTGCCATGTTTTTTGCAGCCTGCAACACATTATCAATGAGGATGAGCACCTCGCCAAGACCTCCACTATGCTCCCACTTCTCGGCATTTAAACAATCACCAAACCTCAGATAATTGTTTGCAGCGAACTGCCCAGCTTTCAGCACAACACCATACAATCTTGTCACGGTAGACGCAGCAAGACATGTCAGAGGGTTGACATGGTTACCACCATTACACGGGGGTACACCACCCACCATGTACACGGCAGGTACTCATGTGACTCGGCCAACGTTGTTTATCTCATACTCAGGCAAGGGTACCCTGAGGCGTGGTACATAAGTGAGACCGAGCAGAAGCTATGGCAACAGATGAGTGGATACCACACAACTATCGACAGACAGGAGTGTCCCTTCCCCATCGGAGAACACTTCAGCGGTCCGGGACATTCACCTTCGGACCTTTGGATGACCATCTTCCAAGGCGGACTTTGGAATAGGCAATGATGCAAAGTGGCCGAGCAGAAGCCAACTTCAATACCCATGGGGATGGACTCAAACAGGACTTTGGGTTCATGTCACACTACAGGTGACCCCACTGCATTACACACTCAGGCAAAACAATACACAGATACACACAGACAGTCAGACAAACAGACAGACACACGCACATACACAGACACACACACAAACACTCCTACAGACCCATACACTCACGCAGACCCTCTTTCATACACAAGCTCTCTCATTTGTGGGCGGCACGGTGGCACAGTGGTTAGCACTGCTGCCTCACAGCGCCTGTAGACCCGGGTTCAATTCCCGACTCAGGCGACTGACTGTGTGGAGTTTGCACGTTCTCCCCGTGTCTGCGTGGGTTTCCTCCGGGTGCTCCGGTTTCCTCCCACAGTCCAAAGATGTGCGGGTCAGGTGAATTGGCCAAGCTAAATTGCCCGTAGTGTTAGGTAAGGGGTAAATGTAGGGGTATGGGTGGGTTGCGCTTCGGCGGGTCGGTGTGGACTTGTTGGGCCGAAGGGCCTGTTTCCACACTGTAAGTCTAATCTAATACGCTCACACATACACTCGCAAACTCACACCCACACACCCACCCTCTCACAGACTTATAATGCTTTACACTCACATACATACACATAATGTGCACTCTCTCACAGACACACATACCACCTACCCGACAACCCCGTACACACGCACCCACATGCACGCGTGCACACACACATATAAGTTTATGGGGTGCATTTGTACTTGCAGAATTGCATTTTATTTTGCTCAAAAACTGCATGAATCCATGTAAGATTCTGTAAATCTCTTTTTTAGGTCAGAATCAGTCTGAACATTTGGAGTACAGACAGCCTCATACAGGGCAGCTCACACCTTCAATGCATTATCTGGGCCGACATGACATCAATTGTTAAAGTTCACTTGAGAATGTAACTTTTTAAAAGGTTCTTGGATTTACAATATGAAGGAACTGAAACCAACATCATCGTTCTAAAAGATGAGAGAGTTAACAAACAATCCAGGTCTTTTTCAATGTATAATTTCAGTTATATCACACTGTAAACTTTTGCTATAAATTCTACGTCTTACGATCTTAAACTCCACAACCACTTAATGAAGAAGCAGTGCTCTGAAATCTAGTGCTCCCAAATAAACCTGTTTGACTATAACCTGGTGTTGTGTGATCTCCAGACAGCTTTTGACATTGTCTTCAGACTAAGATGACAGAACAACAGTCACAAAATGAATGATGTGTTGTTAGATCATCTCTTACAGGAACTAACAACAGCTGTAAGCAAGCCTTACTCCGTGCCTGACCCCACACTTGGTGTCTCATTTCCTTCCTGTTGAAACTCTCACCATTTCCTAGAGCTCTCGATCAGCAAGATTGAGAGTACTTTGGTCAGCAATCTCTCTCAAGGTGGCTGTTCTAAAAATTGGTGTATATCCTGGTTATTGCAAATTCAAATTCTTTGCTTGATTTACTTGTTGTCATGTGTATTTTGTTACAAAATACAGTGAAAAATGAGTCATCATGCTGCGCATCCACACCTTCAGTTTCCCTCTCTGTTGTGAACAAAGGTTAAAAATCAATATATTCAATGGCTGCTGTTCATTGTCTTACAGATTGTGGTTACTGTTCTCTATACTATACACAGGGCTGCTGTTCCCAATAATATATACAGGGACTACTCTTTATAATAATATTCACAGGGCTACTGTTCTCCATGATATACACATAGACTGCTATTCTCTACAATATACACAAGTATTACTATTCCCTATATTATGCACAGGGACTGCTAGTTAGTATAATATACACAGGGACTATTATTCTGTATAATATACACAGGAATTGCTATCCTCTACAATATACACCAGAATGCCTATTCTCCATAATTTACATAAGAGTTACTATTCCCTATAGTACACGCATGGACTGCTACTTTCTACAATATACATAAGTATTGCTGTTCTGCATAATGTACAAAAAAGCTGATATTCTCTATAAAATACAAACAACTACTATTCTCTATAATGTACACAGGGCTGTTAGTCTCAATAATATACACTGGGACTGTTATTCTCTACAATATACACAGGGACGTCTATACTTTATAATGTACAGAAGGGCTACTGTCCCCTGTGATATGCACATAGACTGCTATTCTCTATAATGGTGATATATTTCCAAGGTGAGTGGCTTGGAGGGGAACTTGTAGCTGGTGATATTTCCATGTATCTGCTATCCTAGCCTTCTAGATGGAAGTGGCTGTGAGTTTGGGAGGTGCTATCTAAGAATCTTGGGTGAGTGCAGTGCATCTTGTAGATTGTACACACTGGTACTACTGAGCAGTGGAGAGAATGGATGCATGTAGATTTAGTGCCAAGGAAGTGGGTTACTTTGTCCTGGATGGTTTTAAACTTCTTGAGTGTTGTTGGAGCTGCACCCATTCAGGCAAGTGGGGAGTATTCCATCACACTCCTGACTTGTGCCTTGTGGATAGAGTCATAGAGTCATACTGCACAGAAACAGACCCTTCAGACCAAATCGTCCATGTCAATTGGATATCCTAAATACATCAAATCCCATGTTCCAGCATTTGCTCATAAACTTTAATTCGATTCTCCTGCTTCTCGGATGCTGCCTGACCTGCTGTGCTTTTCCAGTGCCACACTCTCGACTCTAATCTCCAGCATCTGCCTTCCTCACTTTCTCCTAGCCTCAATATGACATCCCATCTCCTATACTTCGTGCTCTGAAGGTAAGTGCTTAAAGCCTTCTCAACCACCCTGGCTACCTGTGATACAACTTTCAAAGTATTATGTACCTGAACCACTGAGTTTCTATGTTCTACTACACTACACAGGGCCCTACCATTAACTACATAAGTCCTGCCCTTGTTCGTTTTACCAAAATGCAATATCTCACTTTTATCCAAATTAAACTCTACATACCACTAGTCAGCCCATTGGCCAATTGATCAAGATCGCTGTAATCTTAGATAACCTTCTTCATTGTTGACTGTATGACCAACAATTATGGGGTCATCTGCAAATTTACTAACCATGCCTCCGAATTTGTTTCAAAAAATAACAAACAAAAGTGGACTCTGCATCGATCCCTGTGGAAGACCACTGGTCACAGGCTTCCAGTCCGACAAACAACTCTCCACCACCAGTTTTGTTACCTACCGTCAAGCCAATTTTGTATCCAATTGACAAGATCTCCCTGAATTCCATGCAGTCTATCTATACTAATCACTCTACTATACAGAACCATGTCTAAGGCCCATGAAGACTACGTCTACTGCCTGTCCTCATTAATCTTTTTGGTTGGACCTCAAAAAACTCAATCAACTTTATGAGACATGATGACAGACTCTGGGGAGTCAGGAAGTGAATTGCTCACCACTCACTACTGACCTGAAGTTTATAGCCACTGTGTTAATGTGGTGAGTCCAGTTGACTTTCTGGTCAATGGTTACCCTCAGGATGTTGGTAGTGGGTGATTCAGTGATGGTAACACCTTGGAATTTTAAGGGACGGTGGATGGATTATGTTTTTTTCTGAGACGGTCATTGCCTGGTACTTGTGTGGGGCAAATGTTACTTAATGGAGGTGTATTAGATTATGAGGGGCAAGGACAGAGACACTAGAAACAAGCTGTTCCCGTTGGTCAAAAGGTCAATAACAAGGGGCAAACTTTTAAAGTGAAAAGTTGCCGTTTAAAGGGATTTGAGGAAAAATGTTTTCACTCAAAGTTTGGGGGAATATCTGGAAACCTCACAAACTTTAAAAAGTATTTGGACGAGCATTTGAAGTGTCATAATATTCAGGCTATGGGTCTAGAGCAGATAGTTGCATATAGTTGTTGGTATAGGCCAAAAGACCTTTGTTGTACTGTGCACTTCTATGAGTGAACCAGATTGGCTTTTCCTGATAATTATTTTATAATTAGGTTCCCTATAGTGTGGAAACAGACCCTTCGGCCCAACCAATTCACACCGACCCTCCGAAGAGTAATCCACCCAGATCCCTTTCCCTCTGACTGATGCACCTAATACAATGGGTAATTTAGCATGGCCAATTCACATGACCTGCACATCTTTTGGACTGTGGGAGGAAACCAGAGCACACCCACACAGACACGGGGAGAATGTGCAAACTCCACACAAACCAAGGCCTGAATCGAACCTGGGACCCTGGTGCTGTGAGGCAGCAGTGCTAACCACTGAGCCACCGTGCCACCCTATGGTCATTGTTAGAAGTTTAATTCTAGATTTTTATTGGATTGGATTCGCAGTCCACTATGGTAGGATTAGAAGCAAGGTATCCTACTGCATTAGTTGTGTCTCTGCTCTAATAGTCTGGGGATAAACCACTGGACCATCATCTCCCCACTTCATTGTGAATATTTCATTGGCTATAAAATCTACTGGAGGCGGTGCTGTTCAGTGCAGGGGCTGTTCCCCTCAGGTTGGTAACTGTGCAGATGACACCAGTGTCTGCAGGCAACATGGGAAGGAATAAGTTGTGAAGTAAGGATCAAATTTTGGACATGTTCAGGGGATTTTTGCAGTGGTAATAACATGAGAAAAGCATGGGCACTTGACAGTGAATCTTACTGAGTTGCTAGTCTCGGCATCACCAGGTCCTAAGGGCAAGGATTCTCACCCTTTAGGGTGCGATGTGACACGTGTCAGGCACCCTACCTCCTGTCTTCACCCTCTTTGTGATATTATGGATTGTTTTCTCCTGGAATATGAGGAAGGGAGGGATTGAGTGACACAGCTGTCAGTGTTATTGGAGGAAAGATACTGAGGTGTTCCGAGTGAGTGAGTAGGAAATGCAGAGAGCATGCAGGGCTTGTTTAGCAATCCGGGAGAGGGGTGATACTGGGGGTTGAGGTGGGTGAGGATGAGTGGAAAATCATCATAGAAAATAGTAGAACCCTTACAGTGTGGAAGCAGACCAGCCCAAAAAGCCGCCCACCCAGATCCACTCCATTGCTGTAACCCCCCAATTTCCCATGACCAATCCACCTAACCTGCACATTTTGGACTGTGGGGAGAAAAACCCACACAGACACTGGAAAAATGTGCAAACTCCACACAGACAGTCGCCCGAGGCTGGAATCGAACCTGGGTCCTGGCACCGTGAGGCAGCAGTGACAACCACTGACCCATCATGCCATCCCGAAAGCGAGGGAAGATGCTGCCTGCAGTAGTGAGAGTGGTAGAGCATGGGTGTGGGTGGGTGGTGAATACAGTCACAGGGATAGAGTGAGAGTGGCAGAGAGAAGAGGGCAGCAGAGTTGGACATTAGCTTTCATGTGACATTGCCAGGTATTCGAGGTAGCGAGCGTTTTGACCAGCATGGCAGCAGTTGGCACTCTAATCATCTCTCATTGGCCCTGACCACCATCAGGGTTTCATGGCTCCCGTCAGTGAAGGAGTGGAGTGCGTGAGGGGAGTGGGTGGTAGGTGCTGCCAACTTCCCATTCTCTGTCATGTCCTTCAGAATTGTGCAGCAATGTGCTGTGGCTGGCACTTCCTAGCTGGTGGTGTTTGGCCCAGTGCTGTTAACCTGGCAGAGTGGAGCAAAATCCTGGCAGGTTCAGGTGGTGCCTCATACTGCCATCACTGATGGGCACAAGCTGGAACGAGACCATTGGCTTGGAGATGTGGTTCATACATAACCAGGTGAGCAGCAGAGGTAATTCACTGGAATTCATGGACAGAAACTTGCCATGAAACTCCCTGAAATTAACATTTAGCCAATTTTTATTAAAGTTCAGCCTGATGTTCTGCTGTCATGTAACTAACTGGTTCTTTAAGAGTAAGTATTTTGTTTAGAAAGAAAGGAGGATATTCTGATATGATGCATGTGTAATTTTAAGTGGCATATCTTCCATTATTGTTAAGCATTGAACATTGAGACCCACGACTCTTTAGTAGCAGTAATAGAAGTCTGATATACTGTAATAAAACAAAGAACTGTGGATGCTGAAAAATTGAAAAGAATTTGCTGGGGAAACTCAGCAGGTCTGTCAGCATCTTTGGGGAGAAAGTAGAGTTAAAGTTTCAAGTCCAGTGACCAGTCTTCAGAATGGAAGCAGGATCACTGGACTGAAATGTTGGCTGTGTTCCTCTTTCCACAGGTGCTTACAGGCCTGCTGAGTTTCTCCAGCAATTTATGTTTGTTTCTGATGTACTATATTTATACACATTGAACATTACCTGTATATCTCATTATCCTTGAGTAAAGAATTAAAACTATTATTTCACTCATCCTTCTGTTATTATGTTAGCA
The DNA here is from genome assembly GCF_020745735.1 of Hemiscyllium ocellatum. NCBI lineage: Eukaryota > Metazoa > Chordata > Chondrichthyes > Orectolobiformes > Hemiscylliidae > Hemiscyllium > Hemiscyllium ocellatum. The sequence continues at coordinate 121,025,247 of NC_083406.1, forward strand.
TCTAAAAGAACATAACCCAGTAATACAAATCAGAGATGCTCAAGAGTCAAAATTGAAGATGTACAAAGTTAAAAGTCACACCACACCAGGTTATAATCCAACAGGTTTATTTGGAAGCACTAGCTGCTCCTTCATCAGGTGGTTGTGGAGGAGCTTCGAGAGCGGCACGGTGGCACAGCGCCAGAGACCCGGGTTCAATTCCCACCTCAGGCGACTGACTGTGTGGAGTTTGCACATTTTCCCCGTGTCTGCGTGGGTTTCCTCCGGGTGCTCCAGTTTCCTCCCACAGTCCAAAGATGTGCAGGTCAGGTGAATTGGCGATGCTAAATTGCCCATAGTGTTAGGTAAGGGGCAAATGAAGGGGTATGGGTGGGTTTCGCTTTGGCGGGTCAGTGTGGACTTGTTGGGCTGAAGGGCCTGTTTCCACACTGTAAGTAATCTAATCTAAAAAGCTAGTGCTTCCAAATAAACCTGTTGGACTATAACCTGGTGTTGTGTGACTTTTAACTTTGTACACCCTGGTCCAACATCTTGAAGATGCACAGAGATCTCAGAGGAATCACTGAGTATGGAAGAGGTAATTCAGCCCATTGAGTCTGCACCAACAAACTACCCAAAACATTAGACTGGGGCTCTGGATTACTTTTCCAGTGATATTGTCACTATGTCACAGGCTCCCCCACAGGAGTAGGTCACAATGAGGTTCGAAGGTCTGGGGAGGAAATGGGCACGGAACGATTTGATAAACAGGGTGACTATTTTAACACTAAAATCTGGTCTAAAGTCAGGCTGTGGACAGCGGGGTTTTGGATGCATTCAAGCTTATGGAGAGCAGAACGTTGGAACCTTCCCTGAGAAAAATGTTGATTTATCAGGTTTCCCACCCAGAAACATCAGTTGTATTAAAGAGTTACAAAGAATCTCACTGTCTCAACAACATGGACAGTTGCCAGGTTCACACCAGCAGGAGCAATAGCATTGCTTGCTCCACTGACTGAGAATGAAAAGAGAACAATAAACCAAGAATATCCTACATTTGGTCTCAGTCCTCTTTGCAGATTGAGGCATCAGTTGTGGAGAGCTTCCCTGATGGACTGAGGAAGCAAGATCCAGTGACCCATCTTATATCGATTTCCAGAAACAAAGAAATTGGGATTAAGTGTAGGGCTTCAAGCCTGCTCCATTATTCAACACACGCATAGGTGATCCTTTATCTGAACACTGCTCTCTATACCCTCAGTGTCTTTAATACCTAAAGATTTATCCATCCCTTTCTTATACTCAGTCACTGGCTAAGGACATGAGCAGGTCAGGTTGAGATACCAACATTCAAAATAACCTGCTATTGACCACCCAAGCTTGAGCAAGACGAGTAAAGATTAATGAGGGAGGTGGAGGGTGAGGCAGGTTCCCACGAATTCAGGAGGGCACCGTACCCTGGCATGAATCCATGCTTTAGGACAGAAGAGGAAGCAATCTCAAAAAGTAAGGTTAACAACATAACTCGAGCAACAGTCAGGCAGTGAGCTATTTATCAAGAGTGTTGTGAAATGTTGTGGTTGAATTCTTGGAACTAAAAAACAAATACTTTGGGAAATTAAGCCAACTGTTCTAAAGGTTTACCAAGGAAAAGATGCTGATCAGGGATTGACGTGCAAGGAAGAGAATGTTTGCGTTTATTGAGTATCTTTCATGATCTCAGGTGCGCCTTACAGTCAATGCTTTTGTTGAAGTGGCATCATTGTTCGGATCTGTAAGATTTAGGAATAGGCCATTCGGCCCATCAAACCTGCTCCTCCATTCACTAATCTGATGTGTCTGTGGTCTTTGCTTTCCTGTCTACCTGTACCCTTTGGGAGTTGATCATGGAGGGCTGGTTTGCAATGCCGTGGGTTCAAAACCTGAGGTCACCTGCTTCTTAACCTCACTTTTTTTTATTCATTTAGAGGATGAGGGTGTCGCTGTCTCGGCCAGCATTTATTGCCCATTCATAATTGCCCAGAGGGCACTTGAGAGTCAATGACATTGTTGTGGGTCTGGAGTATTATGTAGACCAGACCAGGTAAGGATGGTAGTTTTCTTCCCTAAAGGACATTAGTGAACCAAATGGGTTTTTACATCAATCAACATTGGATTGTTGGTCAACATTAGACTCTTAATTCCAGATTTTTTTAAAAGCTGAATTCAAATGCCACCATCTACCATGGTGGGTTTCAAACCCAGGTCCCCAGAACATTATCTGGGTCGCTGGATTGACAGTCCAGCAACAATATCACTAGGCCATTGCCACCCCATAGGTGGCCCTCAGACTAAACTTACAACCAGTTATCGTTCACTTGTAGAGGAGTGGACTATCATGACTTTTCAGTCAGCTTCCTTCTGTGATGATACTATTGATTTAAGAGGAGTACTTGTCCTGGGTTTTTTTTTAAAGAGAGGTTCTGAGCCATAGGTGCCGATCTTCAAAGTTACTAAACAGCATGAATGGGGAGGTAGCATTCAGTAGCTGTAGGGGTTTTGAAGTTAGTTGTAGAAGCTCACAGCTACATCAAAAAGCTCAAGTTTTCTCTCCCTGCCAGAATTTTCTCTTGGTGGCCTTTTATCCTGGACTGGAGAAACATAGCATGTGAAACAGTCTATTTTACTGAATTTGCCATTGCCAAGAGTGTGCTATACTGTAACAGTTACTGTTTAGTTGCTGTTAGAAGTTCAAGATGGTGGCAGAGTAGCAGGGCTGCGTGTAGGCTCTAGAGCTCAGGGCTTATCCACTCCGTTTACTTTGTTTCTTTTTTCTTTTTGCTTCTCTCCTTTTTCTTTAATTTTTATTTTGTTTTTAGTTTGCTTTTCTTTTCTTTAAAGCCTTTTGCGGTGGGCTAATGGGCAGCATCAGCACGGAAGCAAGAGCAGGCCATGCGCACAATGGTGGCAAATTCTTGGTGGTCGGAGTTGGCGGCTGACGTGGCTCCACTCAGTGATTGGTCGTGCGGCAGCAAGGACTCCACTTGGTGTTCAGGCCTGGTGACGGCAAAACTCCTCCAGCAATTAGATAAGGTGGACTTTTCAAGATGGCGGTGCCGGCAAGGTGACAGATCAGAGGAGGGTGGCTGGAGAGGGCCTGTTGGTGAGTTGGCAGAGGTGTCCTGACAGTGGAACCAGGGACTCCTAGTGGCAGTAGGCTCGGGGTCAGGGAGTCCTGGTTATCAGTGAGGTGGCAGTGGTAGGGAATCCTGGTTGCAATAGCCCTGAAACCAGAGAGTCCTGGTTACCAGCACGGTGATGGTGGTGGGGACTCCCGGTTGCGGGGCAAATGTGGGTTCCGCATGGAACCTGGTGTTGATGTGGCGGGCTCAGCGGTGAAGAGATGGCACAGAAAAAGGAACAACTCCTACGTTGGTGGGTCCAGCACAGGCACAGCGAGGCAGTGGAGGAGGGGACACGGTGCAGGTGCTGTTTCTAGGTCAGCTCAGGACTCATGGTGGAGATGGCAAGGAACAAAGATAGAAACAAAAACAGAAATTGCTGGTAAAGCTCAGCAGCATCTGTGGAGAGAAATCAGAGTTAGTGTTTTGGGTCTGGGGACCCTTCCTTAGAACTGCTTTGATTCTGTTTACAGCATCCACAGTTTTTTTGGCTTTTAATTAAGAACAAAGATAGACTCTCTTTCAGTTATATCTTTTTAATCTTAAACTATTCGAAATGGCACTGAATTGTGGCAAAACAGTTAAATATAGCTTTTCACTGTATTTTACTGTATTCTTCACTGTAAGATACAAGAGACAAGAATGAATCATTAAATTCAATTCAGCTTTGCTGTTAACTAATTTATTATTATGTTAAGTTTTCCAATAGAGTTAAAGTTACACCAATTCTTCTTTCTTTTGTTTGTATTTTAACTGTAGGGTAAGAATAAACTGCCTTTTGCTTAAAGCCGTGTAGCATTAATGAATTGAATTACATCTGGAACACATCACCTTACACTTACCTTTAAATAAGATAAAAGTTCGGGTCCAGGTTATCTCGCTGTTATATTTGAAGGGGGTTTGGTCTGGTCTATAGCACTTGCCAATCAAAACTCCATTCAACTCAGCTTTGAAATGACCCAGTCTCCATTCGGCTCTGGGGCAAAGAATCCCACATCCTGATCACGCTTTGAGAGAAGAAAATGATCTCCTCTTCTATGACTTCAAATTATGTCTCCTGGTTTAAGATCCACTGCTTTTTGCCATTTACATAAATGATTTGGATGTGAACATAGGAGGTGTAGCTAGTAAGTTTGCAATTACATCAAAATTGGAGTTGTAGTGGACAGTGAAGGAGATTACCTCAGAGTACAACAGGATCTTGATCAAATGGGCCAATGGGCTGAGGAGTGGCAGGTGGAGTTTAATTCAGATAAATGTGAGGTGCTGCATTATTGGAAAGGCAAATCAGAGCAGGACCTATGTACTTATGGGGGCCTATGGGGCAGTGTTGCTGAACAAAGAGACCTTGGAGTGCAGGTTCGTAGCTCCTTGAAAGTGGAGTTGTAGGTAGATAGGATAGTGAAGAAGGTGTTTGATATGCCTTCCTTTATTGGTCAGTGCATTGAGTACAGGAGCTGGGAGGTCATATTGTGGCTCACAACCCTCTGTTAGAAGAAATTCCTCCTCATCTGAAAGGGTTCAGAAAAGATTTACAAGGATGTTGCCAGGGTTGGAGAGTTTGAGCTACAGGGAGAGGCTGAACAGGCTGGGACTGTTTTCTCTGGAATGTTGGAGGCTGAGGGGTGACCTTATAGAGGTTTACAAAATCATGAGGGGCATGGACATGGTAAATAGACAAGGTCTTTTACCTGAGGCGGGGGAGTCCAGACCTATAGAGAATAGGTTTAGGGTGAGAGGGGAAAAATTTAAAAGGGATCTATGAGGCAACTTTTTCACGCAGAGGGTGTTGTGTTATGGAATGAGCTGCCAGAGGAAGTGGTGGAGGCTGGTATAATTACAACATTTAAACGGTATCTGGATGGGTATATGAGTAGGAAGGTTTTGGAAGGATATGGGCCTAGTGCTGAAAAATGGGACTAAATTGGGTTGGGGTATCTGGTCAACATGAATGAGTTGGGCCAAAGGGTATGTTTCCATGGTGTTCATCTCTATGATTCTATGACTCTTCCCCCTCGGACACAACAACCTCCCAGTACCCAGTCCCTTTGGGATGTCATATGTCTCAATGAGGAGGCCTTTTGCTCTTCTAAACTTTAAAGGAGATAAAGCTAACCTTTCTTAGAAGTGTAGAAGAAAATAGAAGCAGGAATAGTCCATTCAGCTCTTTGAGTGTGCTCTGTCATTCATTATCATTATGGCTAATCATTGAACTGCTCTTGCTTTCTCCTCATCACCTTCAATTCCTTTAGCTCCAAGAACTAGATCTAACTCCTTCTTGAAAACATTCAATGTTTTGGCATTGACTGCTTTCTGTGGCAGAGAATTCTACAGACTCTCCACCCTCAGGTGAAGATATTTCTCCTCAGCTCAGTCCTAAACGGTCAACCCCCATATCTTTAGACTGTGACTCTTGGTTTTAGACACGAAGCTGAAAAATGTGTTGCTGGAAAAGCGCAGCAGATCAGACAGCATCCAAGGAGCAGGAGAATCGATGTTTCGGGCATAAGCCCTTCTTCAGGAAGGGCTTATGTCCGAAACGTCGATTCTCCTGCTCCTTGGATGTTGCCTGACCTGCTGCACGTTTCTAGCAACACATTTTTCAGCTCTGATCTCCAGCATCTGCAGTCCTCACTTTCTCCTACTTGGTTCTAGACACCCCAGTCGTCGGGAACGTTCTTCCTGTATTTACCCTGTCTAGCCCTGGTAGAATTTTATAGACTTCTATGGGATATTCCCTCTTTCTTCTAAACTCTGGTGAACTCCAGACTGTCCTCATATGTTGGTCCTGCCATCCCATGAATGAGACTGGGATACCTCTGTTGCACTCCCTCCATAGCTTTCTTTATAAGGTAGGACCCTCATTTTAGGAATCTGTGGAGGCAAGGGGGAAGTGATGGCCCAGTGGTATTATTGCTGGTCTGTTAATTCAGGAACCCAGGTAATGTTTTGGGGATCCTGATTCAAATGAAGATGACCATGAATCCATTGTCAGAACTATCCATTTGGTTCACTGATGTCCTTTAGGGAAGGAAACTACCATCCTTACCTGGCCTGGTCTACATGTGACTCCAGACACACAGCAGTGTGGTAGTCTTTTAACTGCCCTCTGGAATGGTCAATAAATACTGATCGAGCCAGTGATGCCCTCATCCCCTGAATGAGTGAAATAAAGTGAGTCAATTTCAAACTGCCAACCAACACTATACAGCAGGTACGTTGATGACATTTTCTTCCTCTGGACCCACGGCGAGGAGTCACTGAAACAACGACAAAGTGACATCAACGAATTTCATTCCACCATCAAGCTCTCCCAGGAACTACTGTCTACTATCTTTCTAATTCTTGGGCACATGCATCTCCATCAAGGATGAGTACCTCAGCACCTCACTCTACCGCAAACCCACAGACAACCTCACAATGCTACACTTCTCCAGCTTCCACCCAAAACATATTAAAGCAGCCATCCCCTATGGACAAGCCCTATGCAAACCCAGGATCTGTTCAGATGAGGGTGAACATGACGGGCACCTGGAAGTATTCAAGGATGCCCTCATAGGAAGGGGGTACGATGCTCAACCCATTGACCATCAGTTCCGACGTGCCACAGCAAGGAACCGTAATGACCTCCTCAGGAGACAGACACGAGCTGCAGCTGAAAGGGTACCCTTCGTTGTCCAGTACTTCTCAGGACCCAAAAATCTACACCATGTTCTTCGTAGCCTGCAACACATTATAATGAGGGTGTGCACCTCGCCAAGACCTTCCCCACACCTCCACTACTTGCCTTTAAACAACCGCCAAACCTCAATCAGATCATTGTTCGCAGCGAACTGCCAGCCTTTCAGGACAACTCCATACAACCCTGTCATGGTAGGCACTGCAAGACGTGTCAGAGTGTCGACACGGATACCATCATTATGCGTGGGGACACCTCCCACCATGTACATGGCAGGTACTCATGTGACTCAGCCAATGTTGTCTATTTCATACACTGCAGGCAAGGATGCCCCATGCATGGCGAGACTGAGCAGACGCTACAGCAATGGATGAATGGACACCGTACAATTAACCATCAGGAGTGTTCCCTCCCAGTCGGAGAACACTTCAGCGGTCCGGCACATTCAAACTTGGACCTTCGGGTGACCATCATCCAAGGCAGACTTCGGGACAGGCAACGCAAAGTGGCCGAGCAGAGACTGATAGTCAAGTTTGGTAACCATGGGGATGGCCTCAATCCAGACCTTGGGTTCATGTCACACTACAGGTGACCCCACTGTACTATATACACGCACACACACGCACACACAAACACTGTCTCACAGATACCCAGGCACCACCTGCCCCCCCCCCTCCCATACACACACATATGCACACATACACATATAAGTTTGTGGGGTGAATCTGTACTTGAAGAATTACATTTTACTTTGCTTAAAAACTGCATGAATTCAGGTAAAATTCTGTCAATCTTTTAGATTAGAATTAGTCTGGCCATTGTGGCACAGACAGTCTCACACAAGGAAACTCACACCTTCAATACATTATCTGGGCCAATATAATGTCAATTGTTAAAGTTCATTTGAGAATGTAACTTTAAAAAGTTTTGTGATTTGCATATGAAAGAATTGAAACCAACTTGGTCATTCTAATAGATGAGAGACTTAACAATCCAGGACTCTTTCAATATATAATTTCAGTTACATCACACTGTAAACTTTTGCTATAAATTCTGTGTCTTACAGTATTATATTCCACAACCACCTGATGAAGGAGCAGCGCCTCCAATTAAACCTGTTGGACTATAACCTAGTGTTGGGTGAGTTTTAACTTTGCTTCCAAAGCATTTGCTGTCTCCTCTTATTTTTTCACTTGGGAACTTGGCAAACAATTTATTTACAGCCAAATGCAACAAACTGCAATGAATTAAATCATTTACTTTACAAATGATGTTGATTGAGGGGTAAGGATTGGCAATGCATGACTCCAGGGTGTCAACAGAGGCAATATTTACAAAGGAAAATTGGCAACTCCTAAGTCTGTAAACGACAGATAAAGGTTGCAAAGTCTTTGGCATACCGATTGGCTAAGGTCTGGTTCCTGTGTTTGTGCCTGAGGGAAGTTTTGTTAGTAGTTGTTTTTAAAAATACGCTGATGTAGATAATCATTTAAGCCCCAGGCTTCCAAGACAAGGAGGACAGCAAAGGAAGATCAGGAAATTTCTGTTTGATGTTCTTATCTGTAAAAAAAATCCTTAAAGGAAACAAACCTACATTTTTGTGCTAATGATGTAAAAATTCCCAAGACATACCACAGGAGTGTTGGCAAACTTTACACCAAGCCTTGCAAGGAGAGTTGAGACTGGTGATTGAAAGCTGAGCTAAAGGGTGAGCTGTCCCTGATGAAGGGCTTATGCTCGAAACGTCGAATTCTCTATTCCTGAGATGCTGCCTGGCCTGCTGTGCTTTGACCAGCAACACAGTTGCAGCTGTGATCTCCAGCATCTGCAGACCTCATTTTTTACGGTGAGGTTCAAAGAGACAACATAAAGGAGGAGCGAGAGAATTCTGAATTTAGGATTGAGGTAGGTGAAGTTTAGATTCCTTACAGTGTGGAAACAGGCCCTTCAGCCCAAACCGACTGTCCAAAGAGTAACCCACCCAGACCCATTTCCCTTCTGACTAATGCACCTAACACTATAGGCAATTTAGCATGGCCAATTCACCTGACCTGCACATCTTTGGATAATGGGAGGAAACAGAACACCTGGAGGAAACCCACACAGACATGGGTAGATGTGCAGGCTCCACACAGACAGTTGCCCGAGGCTGGGATTGAACCTGGAACCCTGGTGCTGTGAGGCAGCAGTGCTAACCACTGAGTCACCACGCCGCCCCAAGTTGCTGCCATCAATAGTGGAGTGATTAAGATCAGCGATGGTCAGTGTGCAGAATTTGATGAATATGGAGACCTTTGAGGTTCTTGCAGTGGTGAGAGGTTATGGAGATAGGGAGGGTTGTGGCCATGGAGGATTTAAGACAAGTCAGCTCCCAATCTTAGATTGCCCTACGGTACTTTACAGCTAATTTGGAATTTTCCTAATTAGCTGTAAACTGTCATAGGAAATTTGTGCAGAGCCAGGCCCACAAACTGCAACAATATCATTGTTTTTAATGACTTTGGTCAAGGGATATAATTTTGCCCACACTCTGTGTTCTTCATCAAAAGAGTGCCATGGGATTGTTTCTGTCTGCCCTAGTCATTGTTTCAGTTGCACATTTCACCAAAAGATATTATCTCTGGCAATGTGGCACTCCCTCAGCACCTTACTGGAACATCAGCTTGGATTTATTCCTGCTCATGGGCAACACAGCAGCTTAGTGGTTAGCACTATTGCTTCACAGCACCAGGGACCCGAGTTCAGATCCCAGCTTTGAGTGACTGGGTGGAGCTTGCATTTTCTCCCTGTGTCTGTGAAGGTTTCCTCCAGGTGTTCTGGTTTCTTCCTACGACCCAAAGGTGTGCAGGTTAGGTGAGTTGGCCATGCTAAATTGCCCCATAGCGTCCAGGGATGTGCAGGGTAGTTGAATCAGCCATGGGAAATGCAGGGGTACAAGGAAAGGGTAATGGTATGGTTTCAATGGGCCAAATGGCCTGCTTCCACTCTGTAGGGATTCTATGGTTTGGATCTGTGGTGTTGGGGTCTGACCCTGCACTACTTTAATCAAAAGCCAGTGGTTTCAACACATTGTTCAACTAAGGTCCTATTGAGTGTGAGTATAAAGATCCTGTGACACTCTTTGAAGGAAGATTGGAGGAGCTTTCCCTGGTTTTGACTGATGTTTCCCCTTCAACCAACATGAGTGAAACAAAACAGGTTACCAGGTCGTTCTCATAATGCTTCTGAGAACAAATTGACTATCATGTTTCCTATATTACACCAAAGACAGGCAACATTTTGAAAAGCATTTCATTGGCTTAGAGCTTCCAAGTTCCTTAAAGATGCTTTACCAATGTAATACTTTTAATCCTTTGGTCTAGACAAAGCATGAACCTTCAAATTGCATCTGCCCTACCAAGCTGTTCCCTCAGTGACACTGAGTTAGAATCCTGGAATTCCCTCCCTAAGGGCATTTTGGGTCAACCCACAGCACATGGACTGCAGCGGTTCAAGAAGGAAGCTCACCCCCACTTTCTCAATAATGGACAATGAAAGCTAGCTCAGACAGTGACAACTACAGCTTATGGAAGAATAAAGATGAGGATCCAGGGCCATGACTGAACTGCAGGGTTCAGTGTTGGGGCTGCAGCTGTTCACTTTATAGATAAGTGATCTGGATGAAGGGACCGGGGGCATTCTGGTGAAGTTTGCCAATGATACGAAGTTAGGTTGACAGGCAGGTAGTTCTGAGGAGGTGGGGAGGCTACAGAAAGACCCCACTGTCTCTATCCCCACCCCCCAGAACCCAGAGGGGAACACTACCCCTGCTCATGACTCCACCCCCATTCCCCCCACCACCACACCCACTCCAGTTACAGGTTCCACACTCACACCAGATCCCAGCTCCCAGCCCTGCCGAGTTTTCACCATCCCTCTAGACCTCCCCCTCACTGAGGATGAATGATCAGTCCTCAGCAAAGGACTCACCTTCATCCCCCTCCGTCCATGCGTTAGTGCATTTAATACACGCCGTGATGTCAAACAATTCTTCTGCCTCCGAGCTTACTTTCACAATCAGGATTCCCGCCCACCTTCCGAGGACCCCTTCGCACACCTCCAACACACTGCATCCACCTGGACACCACCTGGACACCCCCTGCTGGCCTATTACTTGCCCTCGACCTCTTCATTTCCAACTGCCGCCAGGACATTAACTGCCTCAACCTGTCTACCCCCACTCCAACCTCTCACCCTCACAACGCGCAGCCCTCCAATCCCTCTGCTCCAATCCCAACCTTACCATCAAGCCAGCGGATTAAGAGAGTGCAGTGGTAGTCTGGTGCACTGACCTCTACACCGCTGAAGCCAAACGCCAACTCGAGGACACCTCTTTCTACTGCCCCCTCGACCATGACCCCACCCCCCATCACCAAACCATCATCTCCCAGACCATAAAGAATCTCATCACCTCAGGAGATCTCCCACCCACAGCTTCCAACCTCATAGTCCGGGAACCCCGCACTGCCCGGTTCTACCTCCTTCCCAAGATCCACAAGCCTGACCACCCTTGCCGACCCATTATCTCAGCATGCTCCTGCCCCACTGAACTCATCTCTACCTACCTCGACACTGTCCTCTCCCCCCTAGTCCAGGAACTCCCCACATACGTTCGAGACACCACCCATGCCCTCCACCTCCTCCAAGACTTCCGTTTCCCCGGCCCCCATCTTCACCATGGATATCCAATCCCTCTACACCTCCATCCACCATGACCAGGGCCTCCAAGCCCTCCGTCTTTTCCTCTCCAGACATCCCCAACAGTACCCTTCCACCGACACTCTCATTCATTTGGCCTAACTGGTCCTCACCCTTAACAATTTCTCCTTCGAATCCTCCCACTTCCTCCAGACCAAAGGGGTAGCCATGGACACATGTATGGGCCCCAGCTATGCCTGTCTCTTTGTTGGCTACGTAGAACAGTTGATCTTCCGTAATTACACCAGCACCACTCCCCAACTCTTCCTCCGCTACATTGATGACTGCATTGGCGCCACCTCATGCTCCCGCGAGGAGGTTGAGCAATTCATCAACTTCACCAACACATTCCACCCTGACCTTAAATTTACCTGGACCATCCCTGACACCTCCCTCCCCTTCCTGGACCTCTCCATCTCCATTAATGACGACCGACTTGACACTGACATTTTTTTTACAAACCCACCGACTCCCACAGCTACCTGGATTACACCTCTTCCCACCCTACCTCTTGCAAAAATGCCATCTCGTATTCCCAATGCCTCCGCCTCCACTGTATCTGCTCCCAGGAGGACCAGTTCCACCACAGAACACACCAGATGGCCTCCTTCTTTAGAGACCGCAATTTCCCTTCCCACGTGGTTAAAGATGCCCTCCAACGCATCTCGACCACATCCCGCACCTCTGCCCTCAGACCCCACCCCTCCAACCGTGACAAGGACAGAACGCCCCAGGTGCTCATCTTCCACCCTACCAACCTTCGCATAAACCAAATCATCCGCCGACATTTCCGCCACATTCTAAAAGACCCCATCACCAAAAATATATTTCTCTCCTCACCCCTTTCCGCCATCCGCAAAGACTGTTCCCTCCGTGACTACTTGGTCAGGTCCACACCCCCCTACAATCCACCCTCCCATCCTGGCACCTTTCCCTGCCATCACAGGAACTTTAAAATGTGTGCCCACACCTCCTCCCTCACCTCTATCCAAGGCCCTAAAGGAGCCTTCCACATCCATCAAAGTTTTACCTGCACATCCACTAATATCATTTATTGTATCCATTGCTCCCAATGCGGTCTCCTCTACATTGGGGAGACTGGGCGCCTCCTAGCAGAGCACTTTAGGGAACATCTCTGGAACACCCACACCAATCAACCACACCGCCCCATGGCCCAACATTTCAACTCCCCCTCCCACTCTGCCGAGGACATGGAGGTCCTGGGCCTCCTTCACTGCCGCTCCCTCACCACCAGATGCCTGGAGGAAGAACGCCTCATCTTCCACCTCGGAACACTTCAACCCCAGGGCATCAATGTGGACTTCACCAGTTTCCACATTTCCCTTTTCCCCCATCTCACTCTAATTCCAAACTTCCAGGTCAGCGCTGTCCCCATGACTTGTCCAGACTTGTCCTACCTGCCTATCTCCTTTTCCACCTATCCACTCCACCCTCTCCTCCCTGACCTATCACTTCATCCCCTCCCCCATTCACCTATTGTACTCTATGCTACTTTCCCCCCATCCCCACCCTCCTCTAGCTTATCTCTCCACGCTTCAGGCTCTCTGCCTTTATTCCTGATGAAGGGCTTTTGCCCGAAACGTCGATTTTGCTGCTCCTTGGATGCTGCCTGAACTGCTGTGCTCTTCAAGTACCACTGATCCAGAATACAGAAAGATTTTGACAGTTTAGGAGAATGGTTCAAGAAATGGCTGATGAAATTCCATGTGAGCAAATGCGAGGTCTTGCACTTTGGAAAAAAGAACACAGGCATAAACTGTGAGAAAATTTATAAAACCAAAGTACAAAGGGATCTGGGAGTGCTAGTACAGGATTCTCTAAAGGTTAACTTGCAGGTTGAGTCTGTGGTTAGGAAAGCAAATGTTATGTCATTTATCTCAAGAGAGTTGGAATATAAAAGCAGTGATTTGCTTCTGAGACTTTATAAAGCTCATGTTAGGCCCCATTTAGAATACAGTGTCCAGTTTTGGGACTCACACCTCAGGAAGGACATATGGGCACTGGAGTGTGTCCAGCGGAGATTCACACGGATGACCCCTGACCTAACATACGATGAGCAGCTGAGGATCCTAGGAGTGTATTCATTAGAGTTTAGAAGGTTGAGGGGAGATCTAATAGAAACTTACTAGATAATGCATGGCTTAGAAAGGGTGGAGCTGGAAAAGTGCAGCAGGTCAGGCAGCATCCAAGGAGCAGGAGAATCGACGTTTCGGGCATAAGCCCTTCTTCAGGAATCTCCTGTTCCTTAGATGCTGCCTGACCTGCTGCGCTTTTCCAGCAACACATTTTCAGCTCTGATCTCCAGCATCTGCAGTCCTCACTTTCTCTGAGAAAGGGTGGACGCTGGGAATTTGTTTCTGTCAGGTGGGGATACTAGGACCCGTGGGCACAGCCTTAGAATAGAGGAGGTCAATTTAGAAAGGAAATGAGGAGACATTTCTTCACCCAGAAAGTGGTGGGCCTGTGGAATTCACTGCCAGGGAGCGCTGTGGAGGCCGGGATGTTAAATGTCTTCAAGGCAGAGATTGATAAATTCTTAATCTCGCAAGGAATTAAGTGATATGGGGAGAGTGCGGGTAAGTGGCGTTGAAATGCCCATCAGCCATGATTGAATGGTGGAGTGGACTCAATGGGCTGAATGGCCTTACTTCCACTCCTATGTCTTATGATCTTATGGTCTTAACTACAAGAGGGAGCTGTTCCAATGACTAACTAACTTTATTGAGATAAGATTATAAGATGAAATGTATTGTTTTATTTTTCTGGCTTTATGTTCGGTGTTTTGGTTATTTCTGTGTTTTACGATGGCAGCAAGGAATCCCTACAGGGTGGAAGCAGGCCATTTGGCCCATTGAACTCATGCCTACCCACTAAAGAGCATCCCACCCAGACCCACACCACTACCCTTTCCTTGTAACCTGGTAGTTTCACTAAACAACAATTCTCACTGTATTTATAAGAAATACATATGATTACAAATTCAAACAATTCAAATCAGATAACAATGGCCATGTGGTATTACAGAACATAAGCACTGCTGTAAAAAGAAATGTGCAAATAATTACGCTGACAACCTGATTGTCAATCAGGTTTGCAGTGTGGTGCACTTGGACGCAACATTAATTAATCCACAGGACCCTGTTCCTTACAGAACGTAACATTAAAAACTGTTCAATTCAACAAATGTAGGAGACAGCCATCCACTGATTCAACTTTCAGGGCAATGCCTTAACTATTAACCTACCTGGTTTAAAATATAAAACCAAGACTGGCTGATAACTGTCAATCATCATTAGTTGGTGCATATTCCAATTAGAATTGACTAACAACTAATTAGCATTGACCGCTCATGCAGTGTAAATGTTGAGTTCTCCCATTAATGGGGTATTCTTGCAAGTGATCCAGGTGAAAAGTGTACTTTTCATCAGTATTCACTCAGGAACAGGACACTGTTGCTGATGTGAATATGGAATCACAAATAATTAGAATGGATGCCCTGGAAATATGCAGGGAAGAGGTTTTGGGAATATTGGAAAGGATGAATATGGATAAGTCTCCTGGGCCTGATGGCATTTACCCCAGGATCCTATGGGAAGCTAGGGAGGAGATAGCAGAGCCATTGGCCTGGATTTTTATGTCGTCATTGTCAACGGGAATAGTACCAGAGGATTGGAGGATAGCGAATGTGGTCCCATTGTTCAAGAAAGGGAGTAGGGATAGCCCTAGTAACTATAGGCCAGTGAGTCTGACTTCAGTGGTGGGCAAAGTCTTAGAGAGAATGGTAAGGGATAAGATTTATGAACATCTGGGTAGGAATAACGTGATCAGGGATAGCCAGCATGGTTTTGTGAAGGGCAGGTCGTGCCTCACAAACCTTATTGAATTCTTTGAGAAGGTGACTAAGGAAGTGGATGAGGGTAAAGCAGTAGATGTTGTGTATATGGATTTTAGTAAGGCGTTCGATAAGGTTCCCCATGGTAGGCTAATGCTAAAACTTCAGAGGTATGGCATTGAGGATACATTAGAGGTTTGGATTAGGAATTGGCTGGCTGGAAGGAGACAGAGGGTAGTAGTTGATGGATTATGTTCATCTTGGAGCGCAGTTACTAGCGGTGTACCACAAGGATCTGTTTTGGGACCATTGCTTTTTGTTATCTTTATAAATGATCTAGAGGAAGGACTTGAAAGCTGGGTAAGCAAGTTTGCGGATGACACGAAAGTCGGTGGAGTTGTGGATAGTGAGGAAGGAAGTGGTAGGTTACAGCGGGATATAGATAAGTTGCAGAGCTGGGCGGAAATGTGGCAAATGGAATTCAATGTAGCTAAGTGCGAAGTCGTTCACTTTGGTAGGAATAACAAGATGATGGATTACTGGGCTAATGGTAGGCTACTTGGTAGTGTGGATGAGCAGAGGGATCTTGGTGTCCATGTACACAGATCTCTGAAAGTTGCCACCCAGGTAAATAGTGCTGTGAGGAAGGCATATGGTGTACTGGGCTTTATTGGCAGAGGAATTGAGTTCCGGAGTCCTGAGGTCATGTTGCAGTTGTATAAGACTCTGGTGAGGCCTCATCTGGAGTATTGTGTGCAGTTTTGGTCGCCATACTATAGGAAGGATGTGGAAGCTTTAGAACGAGTGCAGAGGAGGTTTACCAGGATGTTGCCTGGAATGGTAGGAAGATCGTATGAGGAAAGGCTGAGGCACTTGGGGCTGTTCTCATTGGAGAAGAGAAGGTTTAGGGGAGATCTGATAGAAGTGTATAAGATGATTAGGGGTTTAGATAGGGTAGATACTAAGAACCTTTTACCGCTAATGGAATCAGGTGTTACTAGGGGACATAGCTTTAAATTAAGGGGTGGTAGGTATAGGACAGATGTTAGGGGTAGATTCTTCACACAGCGGGTTGTGAGTTCATGGAATGCCCTGCCCGTATCAGTGGTGAACTCTCCTTCTTTATGTTCATTTAAGCAGGCATTGGATAGGCATTTGGAAGTTATTGGGCTAGTATAGGTTAGGTAGGACTCGGTCGGCGCAACATCGAGGGCCGAAGGGCCTGTACTGCGCTGTATCCTTCTATGTTCTATGTTCTATGAAAAGCTTAAGACAAAATACACCCATTTTTGGTAATACAGTATAACTTCAATTATCTGAACATCAATTATCTGAATTTCAGATTACCCAAACAAGATCTCAAGGTCCCAGCATTAAAAACAGCATTAGGCAACTCAGCATTCAGTTATCCATTAAACGGCATTATGATGTGCATTGCCAGATAACCAAGAAATGTTCGGATAACCTGCATTCATGAATTACCACTTGTTTACGATCAGGTCGATTATCTGAATGACTAATTATCTGAACAAAATGCTGCCCACCCGTCTCGTTCGGATAATCAAGTTCTACTGTACTTGGGAATAATAATAACACTGTGATCTCTTTCAGGTCATCTAACTCTGAAGGAGAGAGTGTCAGCATAAACCTTCTGGAGGTCAGTAACTTTCTGAGCTGAGTAAAAGTGAAACTAAACTTCTTTATAATGCAGCTAAAATGTGATGGCCGAATGCAAACCAAACACAGCTGATGGAGAGATTAGTGGGCAATGGTCCAAGTTCAGACAAAGGCCTGTCTGTGTTACAAATTTCCCATAAAAATGTTTAAGGCCCTGATAGCCAAGGATGAAGGAGAAACGTCCTGCGAGCTTTCTTATTGTGTTAAGGCAGGCACAGTTTGTGCACACGTTTCTTCTGTCTGTAATGAGCAGGGCTCTTCCTACCAATATGTAGTTTCCACAGTTTGTGAATGTTCCTCCCTGTAAGCCTGGCTAGCAATTTTAAATTGGTTGGAGCGGTCGTAATTCTCAGTGCACTGTGAGCAATATACAAGCTCTGTACGGAAGGTAAAAGATTCTTCACGCAGAGAGTTCCCGGGATTTCAAACCCAGTATCTGAAAAGAAGGTGGAATCTGGCTCCATAAGAACTTTCTAAAGGAGCCTGGGCAGGTGGATGATTGCACAGTGTA
This sequence comes from Hemiscyllium ocellatum, assembly GCF_020745735.1. Lineage (NCBI taxonomy): Eukaryota > Metazoa > Chordata > Chondrichthyes > Orectolobiformes > Hemiscylliidae > Hemiscyllium > Hemiscyllium ocellatum. The sequence goes on from NC_083406.1 coordinate 121,042,844, forward strand.
GTGCGGAAAATGCTGGGATTGGGACAAATGTGACAGCTCCTTGAAAAAGCTAGAACAGACGTGATGGGCTGAATAGTCTCCTTTTCTAAGAATGGACTGTCAGTCATGGTAACATAGGCAACAATTCATGCACAACAAAATCCCACAAGCAATAGTATGACAACCAGTGAACAACTTTTTTTGTGATATTGAATTGATTTTCTTTTAATTTAAATTCACTTGTGGGATGTGGGCATCACCAGTATTTATTACCCATCCCTAGTTGCCCCTTGAGAAGGTGGTGGTGAGCTGCCTTCTTGAACCGTTGCAGTCCATGTGCTGAGGGTTGGCCCACAATGCCCTTAAGGAGGGATTTCCAGGATTTTGACCCAGTGATAGTGAAGGAATGGCGACATATTTCCAGATCAGGATATTGAGTGGCTCGGAGGGAACTTGCAGAGGGTGGTGTTCCCCTTGTCCTTCAAGATGGAAGAGATTGTGGGTTTGGAAGGTGCTGTCTGATGGTCTTTGGTGAATTTCTGTAGTGCATCTTGTAGATGGTACACACTGCAGCTACTGAGAGTTGGTAATGGAGGGTTTGAACTGAATTAAATGCAATTAGCTTTAGGTTAGGTTAGACTTACAGTGTGGAAACAGGCCCTTCGGCCCAACAAGTCCACACCGACCCGCCGAAGCGCAACCCACCCATACCCCTACATTTACCCCTTACCTAACACTACGGGCAATTTAGCTTAGCCAATTCACCTGACCCGCACATCTTTGGACTGTGGGAGGAAACCGGAGCACCCGGAGGAAACCCACGCAGACACGGGGAGAACGTGCAAACTCCACACAGTCAGTCGCCTGAGTCGGGAATTGAACCCGGGTCTACAGGCGCTGTGAGGCAGCAGTGCTAACCACTGTGCCACCGTGCCGCCCACAGTCACACATATACTCAAATGAGTGCAGTGAAAAGTTTACAAGTCGCCAGTTACAGCACCATCTTAGGTACAAAGGTACCTAAGTACAAATTCTTAGGAAAAAAACAAAGAAAACATCTGAACAGCCACTGTTTCTGGGTTTGAGTGGAAGTAAGACATGTTCCATTCTGTTGCTCGTAGTTGTTCCTGTCAGTCACATGAAGAACACAGTCCCTTTGCCAGCATCATTATGATGTTCAGAGCCAACATTTGCAGCTAAGGATAAGGAGCAAAGGAGAGCTCTAAACTGTTCCTTTAAATTGGCCTCAATCTGAGACAGCATTGCTTTGTACGAAAATCCCCTCTCTCACATTATCCAGCAATTACGCACTGTCTGTAGATGCGGGTAGTTCAGCTCAGGACATGGCAATATTGACTTTCATTCACTGAGTTTAATAATGTTTTTAGTGCACTCAGGACTGCTTTACCATGTACTGTTGGAGTGTAGCCAGCAACTTGTTCACAGCAAGATCCCACAAACAGTAACTTGACAATCTAAGGGCAGCCTGTTATTCTGATGTTCAGTGAGTGGTCAAGAAAGGACCGGATGTTCATTAGGAGACCCCTCCTCTTCTTCAAAGTAGAGCCTTGGGATTTTCACATCTACCAGAGACAGAGTAAGTGAGAGCTTTTTTGGGATTTCTGGAGGGGAGGGGATGGAGTTTGACAGCAAGAGGGTTCCTTTGCTGGAATGGTGGCCGCGCAGGTGGCACTGGCAGCAACCTAGGCCAGGACAAGGTACTGTTCTGGCTTAGGGTGGTGGACCCTGAGCACGGTCAACATCAATGGAGGCAACTTGGCACCAAAGAATGGCAGCATGGTCCCAGAAACAGTAGCAGGATTCCAGGCTTGGCCCAGTACCTGACACAGGATGCAATGATGTTCCAGCTAGGGGTGGTGGGGGGCGGTGGGGGTATCTGTGAGCACTCTGCGAACCTGGGTGTTTGCAGACTGAGTGATGGGACTGTGTGGTTTTGTTTTTCTGGTGGTAAGGACTCACGGTGGAGACAGAGGAGCAGTTTGGACATTTCCTTTTCATTCAGCCGTTTATTTCCTTTCTGCTTCTGTTTTTAATCTCGTTCCTTCATATACGAAGGTGGCACCAGAGAACGATGACTTTGTACACTTTCCACTTTTTGCCTGTACTCGAGTACACGTGACAATAAAATCTAAAAACAGCAGCGCTGACAGTGCAGCACTCCCTCAGTTAAAAACAAAACACTGCAGATGCTAGAAATCGGAAGCAAAAGCAGAAAGTGCTGTAGAACGACAGCTAGGCTAGAGAGAGAAACAGAGTTAGCATTTCAAATCGAGTATGACTCTTTAAACTTCTGAAACTCTCAGTTTTTATTTATTCTGTTCAACCTATTGTCAAGGGTGATAGTGGAATGCTCAAGTGTCTGTTGTACTTGCACTTAAACTGAAAAGGCAACAGTGTGACCCACTGAGTTATGGCTGACCCTGCTGTCCTCTCCCAATTGATTGTGGCATATTAATTATAAATCCAAGCATTAAAATTTTTCTGAAAGATGTAGTATGCTCCTTAATGCACTGGAATTGAGATATGTTTTTTGCCAACTTGTTAAAAAATGATTTATTCTTTCCAGAATATAGTTTGTGATTTATTGCTGGCTATTTGGATGGAATTTTTCTAATTTTACAGAGATCACAAGATGACATGAAATAGGAGCAGCTGTAGGCAATTCAGCCTTTTGAACTTGCTTGGCCATTCAATAACACCATTGCTGATCTAATTGTGGCTTCAACTCCACTTTCCTGTCTATTGCAAACTCTCAACTCTCCTGTCAATCAAGAATCTAAGTCACCTTGAATGTAATTAATGACCCTTCAGCCTCCACTGCTCTTTGGGGAAGACAATTCCACGACTAACAATGGTCTAAAAGAAGAAATTTATTCTCATTCCCATCTTCAATAGTGTTTGCTCAAAAACAGAAATTGTTGGAGAAACTCAGCAGGTCTTACAGCACTTGTGGAGAGAAAACAGAGTTAACATTTGGCAGTCTATTGATCCTTCATCAGAACCCTTATTTTTAAACTGTGCACCCGAGTTCTAGATAATGCAATATTAAATTTAAACAACTCTTGGCAATTAACTGTCAGTGAGGAGAAAGTGAGGTCTGCAGATGCTGGAGATCAGAGCTGAAAATGTGTTGCTGGAAAAGCACAGCAGGTCAGGCAGCATCCAAGGAACTGGAAATTCGACGTTTCGGGCATAAGCCCTTCATCAGGAATGTTTGATGAAGGGCTTATGCCCGAAATGTCGAATTTCCTGTTCCTTAGATGCTGCTTGACCTGCTGTGCTTTTCCAGCAACACATTTTCAGCAATTAACTGTCAGTCATCACCTAACTGGTGCATTTCCCTGGCAATGTCTCTATCAAGCAGAGTCCAATTGCTAAACAATTACCTGCTCTTCTCAAACAGTATAACAATATAATGTAGCAATAAGATGGGCGAAGAGTCTCTCAGCATATACCCAATGAAGCCCAGGTCATGTTTCAATAAGATCACATTTACTCTTATAAACTACATTGAGAATGGGCCAAATCTGTTCAAATTAAAGCAAAATGCTGCAGTTGCTTAAAATCTGAGAAAAACATAGAGAGTGATGGAGAAATTCAGCAGGTATGAAACAAATAAAACATCTCCACAAATGTCGTGAGATATTTTGAGGTGTTGGACAATAATTTGGATAGGAATGATATGGAGGGATAGGGGGAATAGACAGGAGATAGGCACCAGTTAATAGAACCAGGGCTGACACAAAGGGCTGAATGGCCACCTTCTGCACTGTGACAATTCTGCGATTCTGTGCCTGGCTGAGTTTCTCCTGCATTTTCTGTGTCTGTTCCAATCTGATTGACCCTTCTTCAATGTTCTGGGGACATAGGTTCAAATCCCAACATGGCAAATGATAAAACTTGAGTTGAATTTTTAAAAATTCTAGGATTTTTTTCAGATTGTCGAATGGTGTGTCCATTGTCATGAGTAAACCTACTGATTCAAATACCATAGAACCCTTACAGTGTGGAAACAGGCCATTTGGCCCAACAAGCCACACTGACCCTCTGAAGAGTAACCCACCTAGATCCATTCCCCTACCTTATTACTCTACATTTCTCCCTGACTAATGCACCTAACCTACACAACCCTGAACACTATAGGCAATTTAGTATGGTCAATTCACCTCACCTGCACACCTTTTGGATTGTGGGAGATGCCCAGAGGAAACCCACGCAGACACAGGGAGAATATGCAAACTCCACACAGACAGTTGCCCGAGGCTGGAATCAAACTGGGGTCCCTGGCACTGTGAGGCATCAGTGCTAACCGCTGAGCCACTGTGCCACCCCAAATATGTTTCAGGAAGTAGGCTTTGAGAATCTCAGAGGTATGGGAAGAGTGTGGGAGTTTGGGATTGAAACAGTGGATCAGTCACAATTTTGTGGAGCAGGTTTAGTGGGCTGAAGCGGCCTTTTCTTGCTGTGAGTTTTTATGAACTTGGATGCTGCCAGTTTGGAGGCTGCTGCTGGGAAGATGATGCCAGTGGGTATTCCATGGCCAAGTACAGGATTGGTATCCTGAAAATGGTCTCAGCCCTGACCAAAACCTAGTCCTTGATAGCTTCTAAACCCTTTAGGTGTCTGGCCATTGGTTAAAGGCTTTGAGTCATAGAGATCTACAGCAAAGAGAAAAGGCCCTTCAGCCCATTAAACATGAGGTGTTCCGAAAAGATTTACAAGGATGTTGCTGGGGTTGGAGGAAGAGGCTGAATAGGCTGGGGCTGTTTACCTTGGAATGTTGGAGGCTGAGGGGTGACCTGATAGAGGTTTATAAAATCATGAAGGGCATGGACAGGGTAAATAGACAAGGTCTTTCCCCTGAGGTGGGGGAGCCCAAAACTAGAGGGCATAGGTTTCGGGTGAGAGGGGAATGATTTAAAAGGGACCTAAGGGGCAATCTTTTCTTGCAGAGGGTGGGACGTGTATGGAATGAGCTGCCAGAGGAAGTGGTGGAGGCTGGTACAATTACAGCATTTAAAAGGTATCCGGATGGGTATATGAATAGGAAGGGTTTGGAGGGATATAGGAAAAATGCAGACAAGTGGGACTAGACTAATTTAAGATATCTGATTGGGATGGACAAGTTGGACTGAAGGGTCTGTTTTTGGGCTGTACATCTCTATGACTCTGCGCCAGGCAAAAACAGACCCTCTTTTTACTTCCTCTACAGATGTGGACATAACTGGCCAGTGTTTATTTCCCAGTTAAAAGTCAACAACAGTGTAGTGAGTCTGGAGTCACATGTAGGCAAGACCAGGTAAGGATGGCAGATTTCCCATTAGTGAAGCAGTTGGGTTTTCACCTGACAATCAGCAATGATCTGCTGGTCATCATTAGACTCTTATTTCCAGGTTATCATTAAATTCAAATTTCATCATCTGCCATGTGCAGGATTTGATCCCAGGTCCCCAGAATGTTACCTGGCTCTCTAGATTAACAGGTCTAGTAATGATGTAATTAGGCCATCACCTCTCCTTAATGTGGAGCTAATCTAATCTCATTTTCCAGCGCTCAGCCCATAGTCTTATGTACCTTAGCATTGCAAGTGCGCATTAAATGCTTCATCGATGTGATGAGGGTTTCTGCCTCTCCCACCCTTACAGGAAGTGACTTCCTGATTCCCACCACCCTCTTCCTATTTGCCGATTTAAGTTAATTGAATAAAGTTAAAAACTTAACAGTCAAAGCAGTGCACAATTAACTGTGACACTTTTCCATCTTGTTAATCCAGCGAGTTAATGCAGTCTGAACACCCCTAGCCCCTTGTCCCCTTGTAAGAAAGTAGCCTGCATGTTCCCACATTGTGTTAGGGGATTCTGTCGTTAGAGGTACAGACAGACGTTTCTGTGGCCAGCAGAGAAAAAGCAGAATGGTGTGTTGTTTCCCTGGTGCCAGGATCAAGGATGTCTCAGAGAGGGTGCAGAATGTTCTCACAGGGGAGAGGGGCCAGCAGGAGGTCATTGTTCACATTGGAACCAATGACATAGGAAGGGAAAAGGTTGAGACTCTGAAGGGAGATTACAGAGAGTTAGGCAGAAATTTAAAAAGGAGGTCCTCAAGGGTAGTAATATCTGGATTATTCCCAGTGCTATGAACTAGTGAGGGCAGGAATAGGAGGGTAGAGCAGATGAATGCATGGCTGAGGAGCTGGTGTATGAGAGAAGGATTCACACTTTTGGATCATTGGAATCTCTTTTGGGGTAGAAGTGACCTGTACAAGAAGGACAGGTTGCACCTAAATTGGAAGGGGACTAATATACTGGCAGGGAAATTTGCTAGAACTGCTTGGGAGGATTTAAACTAGTAAGGTGGGGCGGGGGGCACCCAGAGAGATAGTGAGGAACAAGATCAATCTGAGACTGGTACAGCTGAGAACAGAAGTGAGTCAAACGGTCAGGGCAGGCAGGGACAACGTAGGACTAATAAATTAAACTGCATTTATTTCAATGTAAGGGGCCTAACAGGGAAGGCAGATGAACTCAGGGCATGGTTAGGAACATGTGACTGGGATATCATAGCAATTACAGAAACATGGCTCAGGGATGGGCAGAACTGGCAGCTTAGTGTTCCATGATACAAATGCGACAGGAAGGATAGAAAGGGAGGCAAGAGAGAAGGGAGAGTGGCATTTTTGATAAGGGATAGCATGACAGCTGTGCTGAGGGAGGATATTCCCAGAAATACATCCAGGGAAGTTATTTGGGTGGAACTGAGGAATAAAAAAGGGATGATCACCTCATTGGGATTGTATTATAAACCCCCCAACAGTCAGGGTGAAATTGAGAAACAAACTTGTAAGGAGATCTCAGCTATCTGTAAGAATAATAGGGTAGTTATGGTAGGGGATTTTAACTTTCCAAACATCGACTGGGACTGCCATAGTGTTAAAGGTTTAGATGGAGAGGAATTTGTTAAGGACGTACAAGACAATTTTCTGATTCAGTATGTGGATGTACCTACGAGAGAAGGTGTAAAACTTGACTTACTCTTGGGAAATAAGGCAGGGCAGGTGACTGAGGTGTCAGTGGGGGAGCACTTTGGGGCCAGCGACCATAATTCTATTTGTTTTAAAATAGTGCTGGAAAAGGATAGACCCGATCTAAAAGTTGAAGTTCTAAATTGGAGAAAGGCCAATTTTGACGGTATTAGGCAAGACCTTTCGAAAGGTAAAAAATGAGGTCTGCAGATGCTGGAGATCACAGTTGAAAATGCGTTGCTGGTTAAAGCACAGTAGGTCAGGCAGCATCCAAGGAATAGGAAATTCGACGTTTTGGGCATAAGCCCTTCATCAGGAATGAGGAGAGGGTGGCAGGCAGGTTAAGATAAAAGGTAGGGAGGAGGGACTTGGGGGAGGGCGATGGAGATGTGATAGGTGGAAGGAGGTCAAGGTGTGGGTGATAGGCCGGAGTGGGGTGGGGGCGGAGAGGTTAGGAAGAAGATTGCAGGTTAGGAGGGCGGTGCTGAGTTGAGGGAACCGACTGAGACAAGGTGGGGGGAGGGGAAATGAGGAAACTGGAGAAATCCGAGTTCATCCCTTGTGGTTGGAGGGTTCCCAGGCAGAAGATGAGGCGTTCTTCCTCCAGCCGTCGTGTTGTTATGTTTTGCCGGTGGAGGAGTCCAAGGACCTGCATGTCCTCGGTGGAGTGGGAGGGAGAGTTAAAGTGTTGAGCCACGGGGTGGTTGGGTTGGCACCCCCGTGGCTCAACACTTTAACTCTCCCTCCCACTCCACCGAGGACATGCAGGTCCTTGGACTCCTCCACCGGCAAAACATAACAACACGACGGCTGGAGGAGGAGCGCCTCATCTTCCGCCTGGGAACCCTCCAACCACAAGGGATGAACTCGGATTTCTCCAGTTTCCTCATTTCCCCTCCCCCCACCTTGTCTCAGTCGGTTCCCTCAACTCAGCACCGCCCTCCTAACCTGCAATCTTCTTCCTAACCTCTCCGCCCCCACCCCACTCCGGCCTATCACCCACACCTTGACCTCCTTCCACCTATCACATCTCCATCGCCCCTCCCCCAAGTCCCTCCTCCCTACCTTTTATCTTAACCTGCCTGCCACCCTCTCCTCATTCCTGATGAAGGGCTTATGCCCGAAACGTCGAATTTCCTATTCCTTGGATGCTGCCTGACCTGCTGTGCTTTAACCAGCAACGCAAGATCTTTCGAAAGCTGATGGGAGGCAGATGTTCGCAGGTAAAGGGACGGCTGGAAAATGGGAAGCCTTCAGAAATGAGATAATGAGAATCCAGAGAAAGTATATTCCTGTCAGGGTGAAAGGGAAGGCTGGTAGGTATAGGGAATGCTGGATGACTAAATAAATTGAGGGTTTGGTTAAGAAAAAGAAGGAAGCATGTCAGGTATAGACAGAATAGATCGAGTGAATCCTTAGAAGAGTATAAAGGCAGTAGGAGTATACTTAAGAGGGAAATCAGGAGGGCAAACAGGGGACATGAGATAGCTTTGGCAAATAGAATTAAGGAGAATCCAAAGGGTTTTTACAAATATATTAATGACAAAAGGACAACTAGGGAGAGAATAGGGCCCCTCAAAGATTAGCAAGGCAGCCTTTGTATGGAGCCACAGAAAATGGGGGAGATACTAAATGTATATTTTGCATCAGTATTTACTGTGGAAAAGGATATGGAAGATATAGACTGTAGGGAACTAGATGGTGACATCTTGCAAAATGTCCAGATTACAGAGGAGGAAGTGCTGGATGTCTTGAAATGGTTAAAAGTGGATAAATCCCCAGGACCTGATCAAGTGTACCCAAGAACTCTGTGGGAAGCTAGGGAAGTGATTGCTGGGTCTCTTGCTGAGATGTTTGTATCATAGATAGTCACAGGTGAGGTGTCGGAAGACTGGAGGTTGGCAAACACGGTGCAACTTATTAAGAAGGGCGGTAAAGACAAGCCAGGGAAGTATAGGCCGGTGAGCCTGACCTTGGTGGTGGGCAAGTTGTTGGAGGGAATCCTGAGGGACAGGATGTACATGTATTTGGAAAGGCAAGGACTGATTCGGGATAGTCAACACGGCTTTGTGTGTGGGAAATCATGTCTCACAAACTCGATTGAGTTTTTTGAAGATGTAACAAAGAAGATTGATGAGGGCAGAGTGGTAGATATGATCTACATGGACTTCTGTAAGGCGTTCAACAAGGTTCCCCATGGGAAACTGATCAGCAAGGTTATATCTCATGGAATACAGGGAGAACTAGCCATTTGGATACAGAACTGACTCAAAGGTAGAAGACAGAGGGTGGTGGTGGAGGGTTGCTTTTCAGACTGGAGGCCACAAAGATCGGTGCTGGACCCTCTACTTTTTGTCATTTACATAAATGATTTGGATGCGAGCATAAGAGGTACAGTTAGTAAGTTTGCAGATGACACCAAAATTGGAGGTGCAGTGGACAGCAAAGAGGGTTACCTCAGATTACAACAGGATCTGGACCAGATGGGCCAATGGGCTGAGAAGTGACAGATGGAGTTTAATTCAGATAAATGCAAGGTGCTGCATTTTGGAAAAGCAGATCTTAGCAGGACTTATACACTTAATGGTAAGGTCCAAGGGAGTGTTGCTAAACAAAGAGACCTTGGAGTGCAGGTTCATAGCTCCTTGAAAGTGGAATCGCAGGTAGATAGGATAGTGAAGAAGGCGTTTGGTATGCTTTCCTTTATTGGTCAGAGTATTGAGTACAGGAGTTGGGAGGTCATGATGCGGCTGTACAGGACATTGGTTAGGCCACTGTTGGAATATTGTGTGCAGTTCTGGTCTCCTTCTTATTGGAAAGATGTGAAACTTGAAAGGGTTCAGAAAAGATTTACAAGGATGTTGCCAGGGTTGGAGGATCTGAGCTACAGGAAGAGGCTGAACAGGTTGGGGCTGTTTTCCCTGGAGCATCGGAGGCTGAGAGGTGACCTTATAGAGGTTTACAAAATTATGAGGGGCATGGATAGGATAAATAGACAAAGTCTTTTCCCTGGGGTTGGGGAGTCCAGAACTAGAGGGCATAGGTTTAGGGTGAGAGGGGAAAGATATAAAAGAGACTTAAGGGGCAACTTTTTCACACAGAGGGTGGTACATCTATGCAATGAGCTACCAGAGGAAGTGGTGGAGGCTGGTACAATTGCAACATTTTAGAGGCATTTGGATGGGTATATGAATAGGAAGGGTTTGGAGGGATATGGGCCGGGTGCTGGCAGGTGGGACTAGATTGGGTTGGGATATCTGGTCGGCACTTCATGTTGTTGGACCGAAGGGTCTGTTTCCGTGCTGTACATCTCTACGAATCTGTCTGGTTGCTGTGAATGAAAATGCAATCATTCAGCTGCATTGCTAAAACCACAGCCACTGCTATTACTGTGATCAGTCCTAATTAGTTGGGAAAATGTTGGTGTGCTATGTAGGAAACAAGAACAGGCTTGAATGAAAATTGCTTTCAAGTATGCTTGAAGGTAACATGACTCCTTCTGGATATTTCATGATTCAACAGGGAGATTTCTTGAGCAAAGTGGTTTTGGGCCAATTCCCTTATTGTTCCCAGGATTTACTGTTCTACTCCAATTTTTCTTGAGAAGGTAAGGACGAGACTTGTTATTGAATATCTGCCTGAGGCAGTCCATGTGCTGCAAGTCGACTTTAAACGGAAGGGATGGAATTCCAGGATTTTGACTTAGCGGCAGTGAGGGAACGCTGATATATTTCCAAGCCAAGATGGTGAGTGGCTTGGAAGGAAACTTGCAGAAGGTGGTGTTCCCGTGTATCTGCTGCCCATGTCCTTTGAGATGGAAGTGACCGTGGGTTTGGAAGGTGCTACCTGAAGAGCCTTGATGAGTTGCTATGGTCCATGTTGTGGATTATTACAGGAATGTAGGAGCATAGGAACAGGAGGTGGCCATTCAGCCCCTTGGGTCTGCTCTGCAGTAGTAGTAGAGTCAGATACATGAGGGACATTTAAGTGACTCTTGGATAAGCACATGGATGATAGTAAAATGAAGGTAGACCAGTCCTGAAGAAGGGTAACATCCGAAACATTGACTTTCCCACCTCTTGATGCTGCCTGGCTTGCTGTGTTCTTCCAGCCTCTTGATTATTTACTGGCTGAGTTTCTCTGGCAATTTCTGTTTTTGTTTGTTTTGGACCACCAGCAAATGTGGTGGCAAGTGATCCACGGAATTCTTCCCATAGTTCTGCACATTCCTCATGCTCACATTACAGTCAAAATGCTGTTTGAATGCTTCAAGTGAACCTGCCTCTCCCACACTCTCAGACACTACATTCCAGGACCCATGAAACACCGCACCAGGAATATTTTCTTTGAGGTGAGGGACAGGAAACTCTGGAGGGAAAACAAATCATTAAAACCCATGGACAGCAATGACTCATCAATGTTTCGAGCACAGAAGAAGGTGATTCAGCCCCAAGCATGTCAACAAAGATCTGACAACACTATTCTTATGTTCCAGCATTTTGTCTACAGCTCTGGAGATTATGACAATATAAGTGAATATTTAAATACTGACTGAAATACAAAATTTCTGCTCAACCATCCTTTCAGGAAGTGAATTCCAGACTCCCATCTCCCCCTGTGTGAAATCTTAGCTTTTTACCTCTGACCTTAAATCTGCTTGTTGACCCCTCTACTAATAGGTAAAATGTTATCTTTTTCACCCTATCTATGCACCTCAAAATTTATCCACATCATTCAATTATATCATGGCCAATCTTCTACAGCAATGCCATTTTCCTCATAATATCTCCGTATCACTTCATGTCGTTAGAAATCTTAATTTTGTTCTCTGTCTTGAACAGACTCAATAACTGAACCTCCACAATCCCACAGGATGGAACTTTCCTAAGATTCACCAATCCTGAGAGAAGGGATTCTTCCTCATTCCAGTCTTAAATGGCCCACATTTTTATGTAGAGATTCTTCCACTCTTTCTCGAGTCTTCGAGGTCTAATGTACAGACAAAGACCCTTTGCCCCATTGTGTCAGGGCTGGCCAAATACATAAACCAAAACTCCCCAGTCCTCCCATTCCACCCCCAGTCAGGGAAGCTGCCTTTGTACATCTTTTCAGATCTGTTTGATCAAAGGGAACTGAGTTCAGTGATCAGCCATGATCGCATTGAATGGTGGAGCAGGTTTGAAGGGCTGAATGACCTACAGCGGCTCATATTTTCTGTGTTTCTATCACCTCCCAATCTTTGATTACAGGCCCAGTCTTGATATAGGACTGTCTCACCCTCCCAGGAATCAGGTAAAATGGTGCAACGTTAAAAATCTGAACTGGAAACAAAAAATGCTGGAGATAACAGTAGGTCAGGTAACATCCGTGGAGAGGGAGCAAGCTAACATTTCCAGTCTAGATATCTCTTCATCAGAGCTGAAGTTGGGAGGGGGCAGCATTTATGCAATAGGGGAAGCGGAGGGGTTAAGTGCTGGTGGGAAAGGATGTAGATAGCATGGATTTAAGCGCCTTTTGAATACCAGCAGTGAAATGGAAAGCAACAAAGATGTAAGAGACGCCTGGAATTCCAGTCGGAGAGAAGAGCAAAACTTCTTCACGGTATGCATTCCTTGAAGAGACATATCAATCGCTTAACCACAACGTAGGAACAAATGCTGGAATCTCTACTGAAAACAAAAAATGCTGGAGATCACAGCAGGTCAGGAGCATCCATGGAGAGCAGGCAAGCTAACATTTCGAGTCCAGATCACTCTTCGTCAAGTGTGGGGGGGGGGGGGGAGGGGGCAGCAAAATATGAATTTGTTCAAAGTGTTGCTTTTATGTTAAATGATGTTAATGATCTTGTATCAACATACTACAAGCTCAACATAACAGAGAACTCGAGAATGATTTCTTTCACTGCCATCTAGTGTATTAACCATTACCTGAATTCAAACATCCAGGATTTTAATGTATCTTTGAAATTAAGTCAGCTTGGTTCAAAAAGCTAGGTTTGTAGAGAGTGGTACATGAAGGAGATGAAAAATATGTCGCTGGAAAAGCACAGCAGGTCAGGAAGCATCTGAGGAGCAGGAGAATCAATGTTTTGAGCATGAACACTTCACCTGGAGTCCCCACTGTCTCCTGATACATGAAGGAGCAATGGCAAATAATATTGACAAAGTTAAAAATCACACAACACCAGGTTATAGCCCAACAGTTTATTTGGAAGCACTAGCTTTCAGAGCGCTGCTCCTACATGAAGTAGCTGATGAACAAGCAGTGCTCTGAAAGCTGTGCTTCCAAATAAACCTGGCGAATGTGAGGAATGCAGATGCTGGAGATTTAGAGTCGAGAGTGTGGTGCTGGAAAAGCACAGCAGGTCAGGCAGCTTCCAAGGAACAGGAGGGTCAACATTTTGGGCAAAAGGCATTCATCAGGAATCAAGCATTCCCGATGAAGGACTTTTGCTGGAAATGTCAACTCTCCTGCTCCTCGGATGTTGCTGGACCTGCTGTGTCTTTCCAGCACCGTACTCTCGCTTCTAAATAAATCTGTTGGACTAGAGCCTGGCGCTGTGTGATTTTTAACTTTGTCCACCCCAGTCCAAGATCGGCACCTCCACATCATGGCTACCATCAACACAAGTGGCAGCCTTATGGTATTGTCACGAGGATAGTCATTCGAAAGTCCAATGTTTGTCAATACAGGTTCAGGATCACAGTTTAAGAATGCAAGTTAGAGCAGTTGGGAACGAGATGAGGAGAAATGTTTTTACCCAGAGAGAGGTGAGACTGTGGAATTCACTACCAAAGAAAGAGGTGGAAGCCGAAACATTGAAAATTTTTATGAAATTGTTAAATGTAGTTCTTAGGGCTGTAGGAATCAAAGGGTATGGGGAAAAAGTGGGAACAGGAGACTGAGTTGGATGATCTGCCATGGTCAAACTGAATGGCTCCTCCCGCTTCTAGTCTCTATGTTTCTATCTTCCAAATCTCGCCACGGCTCTTGACAGAATTTGAATTCAGTGAATAACATCCAGAATAGTCAACTAGTCTCAATACCAAAGACCATGAAACTATCATCGATTGTTGTAAACACTCATAAGAACATAAGGACTAGAAAGGTGACATGTGGCTCAGTGGTTAGCATTACTATCTCACAGCACCAGTGACCCGGGGTCGATTCCATCCTCGGGTGACTGTCTGTGTGGAGTTTGCACATTCTCCCCATGTCTGCGTGGGTTTCCTCTGGGTGCTCCAGTTTCCTCCCACAGTCACAAAGATGTGCAGGATCAGATGTCACACAACACCGTTTTATAGCCCAACAGGTTTATTTGAAATCACAAGCTTTCGGAGCATCGCTCTTTCATCAGGATGAAGTGCAGGTTACATGGACTGGGGTTGCTCATGTTAAATTGTCCATAGTGTGCATGGTAAGTGGATTAGCCATAGGGATTGCAGGGCTACAGGGGCAGGATAAGGGGGTTAGTTCTGGGTGGAATGCTGGAGATTTGGTGTGGAGTTGAAGGGTTGCTTCCACACTATAGGCCCTTCGAGCCTGTTCCACCAACAGTACAATCATGACCAACCTCATCTGCTTCAACTCCGCTCTCCTGTCCATCTCCGTAACCATTTAACCCATTACTGATTAAAAATCTGTATATCTCCTCCTTAAATTTATTCAGTATCCAAAGCACTGTGGGGTAGTAATTTCCACAGATTCATAAACATAATAAGAAGTCATTTCTCCTCATTTCTGTTTTAAATCTTCCACCCCTTTTCCTAAAGTAATGACCTCTCACCCTGAAATCTTTTCCCCTTTTAATTCCTTTTGTAAATTGACCATTAAGTCTGTTTTCTCCACCCCATTGCCTTCCAGATCACAATGATTCACTGCCTTTTTTTGTCACTTTATCACTCTTCTGTGTCTTTTGCCAATTACATTTAATCCTGATCCCTCTGGTCACTGACCCTCCTATCATTGGAAATGTCAAAGCCCTACATGAGTTTTGAAAACCCCTTGATTAAACTTCCCCTTCACCTTCTCTGCTTTAAGGAAAATAATCACAATTTCTCTCCACGGAAGCCCCTCCTCATACCTCAGGGAAGGTGATGGCCAAATGGTATCACTGGACTGTTAATCCAGAGACCAAGGTAATGTTCTAGGGAGACAAGGACATGCAACTCCTGGGCCTTGTCCACTGCCAAATCCAAGCCCCCGCAACTGGAGGAAGAATGCCTCATCTTCCACCTTGGGACCCTCCAATCATGCAGCATCAACATTGACTTCACCAGTTTCCAAATCTCCCTTCCACCCACCTTATCCCAGATCCAACCATGCAACGAGGCACCATCCCCTTCACCTGTCCTACATGTCACCTTCCTTCCCTCCCAACCCCACAAACACCCCCCCCACCTGCATCTATCTATTGCCTTCCCAGCTACCTTGCCCCCACCCCCACCCTCACCCTCCTATTTATCTCTCACCCTCCTTCCTCCTCTCGCATTTCTGATGAAGGGCTTATGCCTGAATTGTTGACTCTCCTGCTCCTCAGATGCTGCCTGACCTGTTGTGCTTTTCCAGCGCCATACTTTTCAACTCTGATCACTTGCATCTGCCGTCCTCACTTTCTCCTAATGTCCTGAGGACCCAAGTTCAAAATCAATTTTTTAAAAATTAAGAGTCTAATGATGACCATGAATCCATTGTCAATTGTTGGAAAAACTTCATCTAGTTTACTAATGCCCTTTAGGGAAGGAAACCGTAGTCCTTGCCCTGTCTGGCCTACATGTGACTCCTGACCCACAGTACTGCGGTTGATTTTTAACTGCCCTTTGGGCAATTAGGGATGAACAATAAATGCTGGCCCAGACAGTAACATCCTCATCTTATGAATGAATAAAAAGAAAATCCTCATAAATCTCTATTATACCTTTTTCTGTCCTCATGGAACTCACCTGGACATGGTACTCCCATTAGGGGGCTGCTCAGAACTTTCCTTGTGGTGTAGCTACACGTCTTATAAAGGAAAATGCAATAGCCAATCTGTGCACAGCAAGCTTCCACAGACTACATAGAAACAGAAGAGGTAGGAGCACGAGGAGGTCATTCAGCCCATCCAACCTTCTCCACCATTTAATCTGATCACAGTTGACCCCCTATCTCCATGCCATGGTCTCACTCTCTCCCCATAGCCCTTGAAACCTTTAATGTCTATAAATACAACTGTTTCTTATTCATATTTGATGACTTGGCTGTCGCAGACTTCAGTGGTAGAGAATTCCACAGGTATATCATCTCAGTGGAAAAAAAACCCCTCTCAGTGAGAAGTAGCCTTCTCCACGTTCTAAGACTGGGACCCCTTGTTTTGGATCCCAGGCCAGGGTAAGTCTAGTCCCTGCATCCATACTGTCATGTTTCAATATAATCCCTCTCTTTCCTCTAAACTCCAATGAATATAGGCCCAATTGATTTAATTCCTCTTTGAACAATAAACCTGCTATCCCAGAAATCAGTCTGGTGTGTCTTCACTGCATTCCCTCTATGGCAAGTATGTCCTTTCACAGATAAGGAAACCAAATTGTAGACAATACTCCAGGTGTGGTCACACCAAGGCCCTGTACATCTATAGTGTGAGTTTCCTTGCTCCTTCACTCAAACTCTCTTACAATGGAGGCCATCATATTTTTTGCCTTCCTAACTGCTTCTTGCACCTTCATGTTTCCTTTCAATAACTGGTGTACAAGGACACCTGCATCTCTTTGTATCTCAACATTATAGAGTAAGATGAGGGCCAATTAAAGATAGCAGTGGAAAGTTGTGTGTGGAATCTGAGGAGACGGGAAAGCACTTAATGAATACTTTTTGTCAGTATTCACATTGGAAAAGGGCAATGTTATTGAGAATATGGAGATACAGGCTACAAGATTAGATGGGATTGAGATTGACAAAGACGAAGTTTTCGCAAATTTGAAAGATCTGAAAATAGACTCCTGGGCCAGATGGGATTTAACCTTGGATTCTCTGGTAAAGATTAGATAGGATGGAGGTTGACAAAGAAGAGGTTTTAGCAATTTTGGAAGATCTGAAAATAGATAAGACCCCTGGACCAGATGGGATTTAACCTTAAATTCTCTGGGGAACCAGGGAGGAGATTGCAGAGCCTTTGGCTTTGATCTTTATGTCATCATTGTTGACAGGAATAGTGTCAGAAGACTGGAGGATAGCATATGTTGTTCCCTTGTTTAAGAAGGGGAGTCAGGACAACCCTGGTAATTATAGGCCAGTGAGCCTTACTTTGGTTGTGGGTAAGGTGTTAGAAAAGGTTATAAGAGATAGGATTTATAATAATCAGGAAAGGAATAATTTGATTAGGAATATTAAACACGCTTTTGTGAAGGGTAGGTCATGCCTCACTAACCTTATTGTGTTTTTCAGGAAGGTGACAAAACAGGTAGATGAAGGTAAAACAGTTGATTTGGTGTATATGGATTTCAGTAAGGTGTTTGGTAAGGTTCCACACGGCAGGTTATTGCACAAAACACGGAGTTACGGGATTGAAGGAGATTTAGCGGTTTAGATCAGAAATTGGGTGGCTGAAAGAAGACAGAGGGTGGTGGCTGATGGGAAATGTTCATCCTGGAGCTCAGTTACCAGTGGTGTGTCGTAAGGATCTGTTTTGGGGCCACTGCTGTTTGTCATTTTTATAAATGATCTGGAGGTGGGCGTGGAAGGATGGGTTAGTAAATTTACAGATGATACTAAGGTAGGTAGAGTTGTGGATAGTGCTGAAGGATGTTGTGGGTTACAGAGGGACATAGATAAGATACAGAACTAAGAGGTAACAAATGGAGTTTAATGGGGAAAAGTGTGAGTTAGTTCACTTTGGTAAAAGTTACAGGAATGCAGAGTACTGAGCTAATGGTAAAATTGTTGGCAGTGTAGATGAACAGAGGGATCTCAGTGTCCTGATGCATAGTTGTCACCTGGGTTGATAGCGTTGTTAAGAAGGCAAATGGTGTGTTGGTGTTTATTGGTAGTGGGATTGGGTTTCGGAGCCATGAGGTCATGCTGCAGCTGTACAAGACACTGGTGCGGCTGTACCTGGAGTATTGCTTACAGTTCTGGTCACCGCATTATAGGAAGGATGTGGAAGCTTTAGAAAGTGTTCAAAGGAGATTTACCAGGATGTTGCCTGGAATGGATGGAAGGTTTTACCAGGAAAGGCTGAGGGACTTGAGGCTGTTTTCGTTGGAGAAAAGAGGGTTGAGAGGTGACTTAATCGAGATGTATAAGAGTTTCAGAGGGTTAGATAGGGTGGACAGAGAGAATCTTTTTCCTTGGATGGTGAAGACTAACATGAGGGGACTTAGCTTTAAATTGAGTGGTGATAGATTTAGGACAGATATTGGGGGTAGTTTCTTTACTCAGAGAGTAGTAGAGGCGTGGAACTGCCTGCCTGCAACAGTAGTAGACTCGCTGATGTTAAGGGCATTTAGATGGGCGTTGGGTATACAAATGGATAATAGTGGAATGGTGTAGGTTAGATGTGCATCAGATTAATTTCACAAGCCGATGCATCATCGAGGGCTGAAGGGCCTGTACTGTGCTGTGGCGTTCTATGTTCTATGGTTTATGTTCTATTCCCCAATCTATCTATAGTGCCTTGAAAATGGCATCACAGGACACAGAGTGTAGAAGAAGGTGTTGGCATACTTGTCTTCATCAGTCAGAGCACTGAATACAGGAGTTGGCGCATCATGTTATGGTCGAGAGTGTGGTGCTGGAAAAGCACAGCAGGTCCAGTAGCATCTGAGGAGCAGGAGAGTTGATGTTTCAGGCAAAAGCCCTTCAACAGGAAGGGCTTTTGCCCAAAATGTCGATTCTCCTGCTCCTTGGATGCTGCCTGACCTGCTGTGTTTTTCCAGCAGCATACTCTTGACTCTAAGTGCCAACATCTGCAGTCCTCACTTTCACCACATCATGTTATGACTGTACAAGATATTAGCAAGACCACATTTGGAGTACCATGTACATTTCTGGTTGCCCTGGTAAATGAGAAATGTTATTAAACTGGAAAGGGTGTAATAAAGATTGACAAAGATATTATCAAGACTGGAATATAAGAAGAGGCAGGATAGATTGGGACATTTTTCTCGCATAAATGCGAGGTGATGCATTTTGAAAGGTCAAATTTAAAGCTGAGTACAGGATTAAGGATAGGATCCTTGGCAGTGTGGAGGAACAGAGGGATCTTGGTGTGCAGGTACATAGATCCCTTAAAATGGCCACCCAAGTGGACAGGGTTGTTAAGAAAGCATATGGTGTTTTGGCTTTCATTAACAGGGGGATTGAGTTTTAAGAGTCGTGAGATCTTGTTGCAGCTCTATAAAACTTTGGTTAGATCGCACTTGGAATACTGCGTCCAGTTCTGTTTGCCCTATTATAGGAAAGATGTGGATGCTTTGGAGAGGATTCAGAGGAGGTTTACCAGGATGCTGCCTGGACTGGAGGGCTTATCTAAGAAGAGAGGTTGACTGACCTCGGACTTCTTTCATTGGAGAAAAGGAGGAGGAGAGGGGACCTAATTGATATATACAAGATAATGAGAGGCATAGATAGAGTCAAAAGCCAGAGATTATTTCCCAGGGCAGAAATGACTAACACAAGGGATCATAGTTTTAAGCTGGTTGGAGGAAAGTGAGAGCATGGAATGCGTTGCCAGCAGCAGTTGTGGAAGCGAGGTCATTGGGGACATTTAAGAGACTGCTGGACATGCATATGGTCACAGAAATTTGAGGGTGCATACATGAGGATCAGTGGTCAGCACAACATCGTGGGCTGAAGGGCCTGTTCTGTGCTGTACTGTTCTATGAGCTATGTTCTATTTTTCTCTGGAGCACAGGAGGCTGAGGTGGTGGCCTTATACAGAGTTAAAAAATCATGAGGGATATAAATCAGGAAAATAGCCAATGTCTTTTCTCCAGGGTAGGGGAGACCAAAGCTAGAGGGCATAGGTTAAAGTCGAGCAGGTAAAGATTTAAAAAGGACTTGAGGGGCAACTTTTTCATGCAGTGGGTGATGCATGTGTGGAATGAGCTGCCAGAGAAAGTGGTGGTACAATTACAACATTTAAAAGACATTTGGACTTGTAAATGGATAGGAATGGTTTAGAGGGATATGGACCAGACACAGGCAAATAGTACTAGTTCAGTTTAGGAAACCTGTTACTATGGACAAGATGGGCTGAAGGGCCTGTTTCTGTGCCGTGTACCTTGTTGACTCTATCACCACTTAAATAAAACACATTCCATAACAAGATGAAAGACTAGCTGACTTCTACCAAGTGGTGTTGGTTTGGAGATAAATGTTGTCCATAACATTGTTAAAAATTCTTTTCCTTTCTCCGACCAGCAGTGCTGAAGGGTCATTCGTGTTCATCTCAACACAGAGAGTGGACCTTGATAGCGATTTCAGATTTTGGGGATCCCCAGGAAGAAGGTGTGAAGGGATTGTTAGATTAGATTACTTACAGTGTGGAAACAGGCCCTTCGGCCCAACAAGTCCACACCGACCCACCGAAGCGCAACCCACTCATATCCCTACATATACCCCTTACCTAACACTACGGGCAATTTAGCATGGCCAATTCACCTGACCCGCACATCTTTGGACTGTGGGAGGAAACCGGAGCACCCGGAGGAAACCCACGCAGACACGGGGAGAACGTGCAAACTCCACACAGTCAGTCACCTGAGGCGGGAATTGAACCCAGGTCCCTGGCGCTGTGAGGCAGCAGTGCTAACCACTGTGCCACCGTGCCACCCTGCAAAGACTCTGTGAGAACAAAGATGACCGTATCTCTGTCTCGAATGGATGACCTCTTGCTTTTGAACAGTGACCCCCTAGTTCTAGATTGTCCTATAACAGAAAACATTCACCCCGTCAAAACCCCTCAGGATCTTGTTTGTTTCAAACAAGTAGCCTCCTACTTGTCCAAACTCTAACAGATACAAACGTAGTGTGTCCAACATTTCGCCAGAAGAGAGGATTATGTTCAAGCCGTGTGAGGTGAGTATAAAGCAGAGAGAGACATGTGGGAGAACGATCTGGGGCAGAACAATTTGGAGCTATGGATGGACAAGAGATAATTGCTCAGCTGAGGGCTGAAGGCAGGTTTAAAATAATAAAGGGAGTCAATAGAATCAAGCAACAGAGAGGATTCTCAGGTGAAGGCATGGGCTTAACCTCAAAATCTGAGCCAAGCAATTGGAGGGAGCAACCAGGAAGTGCTTCTTCACTTAAAGCAGAGTGGACATCTGGAATTTTCTCCCCTTCCCTCAAAATAATATTGGGTGTCAATTGAGCTCTAAGACTGATTAAAAAACATTGCGGATTTATGTAACGAAAGGCTATGGAACCAAGGGCAGTAGATGCAGTTAAGATACAGATCTCTCAAGGTCTAAAAGAATGAGACTGAATAGACACCTCTAATTTCTCAGTGAACTAAGTGATGCGCAACGTTGCGATTCGTACAGGGTTTGGATTGTCTTCTGGCGAAATGTTGGACACACTACGTTTGTATCTGTTAGAGTTTGGACAAGTAGGAGGCTACTTGTTTGAAACAAACAAGATCCTGAGGGGTTTTGACGGGGTGAATGTTTTCTGTTGTAGGACAATCTACAGCTAGGGGGTCACTGTTCAAAAGCAAGAGGTCATCCATTCGAGACAGAGATACGGTCATCTTTGTTCTCACAGAGTCTTTGGAAATCAATATTTTTAAGGCAGAGGTAGGGAGAGTCGTGGTAAGCACGGGAGTGAAAAGATATTGGGGTAGGCAAGATTTGAGGTTAGAATATGACCAGCTGTGATCTTATTCAATGGTGGAACTGGCTCAAGAGGCTGAATGGCCTACTCCGGCACCTTAGCTCACATTCTTGTCTGCAACAGTGTGAGGAGGTTCACATTAATCACATTGACGTGACGAAACATGTTCTCACCCAGAGGATGCTGGGAATGTGGAACTCGTGCCTGTGAGGGTGGGAGAGGCAAAAACCCTCATCACAGTTAAATATGTACTTGTGATGTCAAGCCAACAAGGCTATGTGTCAAAAATTGGAAAATGGGATTAGAATGGTGAGGTGGTTGTTTTTGACCAACGCAGACCTGATGGGCTGAAGGGCCATTTTCTGTGTTATAGATCTCTACGACCCCATAGCATTAGAGTAGGAGGTTCCCACATGACTGTAAATGTAATACACAGGACTCTAGTTAGGGTCTGAAAAATGTGTTGCTGGAAAAGCGCAGCAGGTCAGGCAGCATCAAAGAAGCAGGAGAATCGATGTTTCGGGCATAAGCCCTTCTTCAGGAATGAGGAGGGTGTGCCAAGCAGGCTAAGATAAAAGGTAGGGAGGAGGGACTTGGGGGAGGGGCGTTGGGACTGTGATAGGTAGAAGGAGGTTAAGGTGAGGGTGATAGGTCGGGGAAGGGGTGGGGGCAGAGAGGTCAGGAAGAAGATTGCAGGTCAAGAAGGTAGTGCTGAGTCCGAGGGTTGGGACTGAAAAAAGGTGGGGGAGGGGAAATGAGGAAGCTGGAGAAATCTGCATTCATCCCTTGTGGTTGGAGGGTTCCTAGGCGGAAGATGAGGCGCTCTTCCTCCAGGCATCATGTTGCCATGGTCTGGCAATGGAGGAGGCCAAGGACCTGCATGTCCTTGGCGGAGTGGGAGGGGGAGTTAAAGTGTTGAGCCACGGGGTGGTTGGGTTGGTTGGTGCGAGTGTCCCAGAGTTGCTTTCTGAAACTAGTTAGGGTCGGTCATCTCAACTCCAGGATATCTCTGTAAGAGCTCTTCAGGGCACTGTCCTAGGACCAACCATCTTCAGCTGCTCCAAGTTTGAACTGTGCTCCAGGAAGAATTTCGCTGGAGTTCAGACTTCCTCCCTGCATTTTGGAGGAAGCTCCGCCTCAAGGTGCTGCCTGACAATTTGGTTGGTCATCTCTCTGGTTGCAAAAGCAGCAGAAGTGGACAGGATTGGGGTTACAAAAAAATCATCCTGCGTATAAGTCCAGGACTAGGCACATGTGGAGATTTCAATGCAGACAAGGGAAGTTAGGTTGGGGCCGTAGTAGTGGGTATGTCTTTGTGTGTGTGTGTGTGTGTGAAATAGACAAAGGGAGTGGGGGAGGGGGTGGTGTGGGAGTTGGTGGTGGAGAGGGAGCAACCATGGAGAATCACACCTGTTTGTGTGGGTGGAGAGCAGAGCAGGCTTTGGGGTACGCCCTGTATTGAGAGAAGGTTGTTGACAGAGTAGTTGCCCCCACCTTTCCTGCACTAGGTCTGGGCAGGAAGAGTTTTCAGACCTACACCCAGCTCCCCCCCCCATCAACTGCATTTGAAATCCTCCTGCCAACCTGACAATTGAGACCAGCCAGGAAATAGCCCTTGTATGGGTCATTAATTGCCTGTTCAAGGGCCCCCTGGGAGAACAAATGTGAATTGGCATTCCTAAGCCTCGTTTGCCCCATCTGGAAATCTCAGAGGGCAGTGGGAAGGCCATCCGAAGAATTTTATATGCTCCCACACTGACACACATCCCCACCCACACGCCCATCTGACTTGCCTGTAAACCTTACTGTTAGGAGACAGCAAACTTCCACATGAAGGGAATTAAGCGATTGTGGAGATGGGGTAGGAAGATGGAGCTAAACTAGAAGATCAACCATGGAATGGTGAAGTATGTTGAAGGGGCCGAACGGCCTACTCCAGCTACTATTTCTTATGCTCTGACGTCATGGGTTCCCCGTTCTCACGCCCCCCCCCTCCCATTCTGGGTAAAAACAATTCTGTAAAACTTCCCATTGGATTTGACAGGAAGAAGAAAGTTCAATAACCTTTTATTTAATTTGTGTTCCTGATTGTGGCTCTGGGTAAGATATCTAAGATATCATTTCCTGAAGGGTTCCTGCTTCCTTTGGACTTTTGAGAAGATTCCTTTTCAATCACGTCATGAACAATTTCATGAATTTCTGGAGTTACTTGGAAATTACTTGTGCCATCGAATTTTAACAAATTTATTTTCCAGCACGTAGTCAGCTTTTGTTGTAAGCTCAGTAGTCAGCGCAGCACAGACAGTAAAACTGAATTCTATCATAACGTAACAGGCTTGTGCAGGAAAATAGGTTTCTACAATTCCCATCATTGGAGTTCGGAAAAATGATTTATTGAAACATACAAGACTCTTACAGGACTTAGTTAGAGACAAAGCGACAGCAGATGCTGGAATCCAAAGTCCCATTTCCCAACTCCCTTTCTAGCTCCACCTCCTCCTTTCCATTCCACCTACTGACCCCTCCTTCCAGCTACCAACCAGATTCATTCTTCCTTTCAACCAACCAGGTTGTATACACCACCTGTGTTCACCTACCAATGCCTCACTATTCTGCCCGCTCCCCACCCAAACCTTCCCCCACACTTTATCTAGCCCCTACCCCCACCTCCATTCCTGAAGAAAGGTTATACCCGAAATGTTGACTTCTCCACCTCCTGATGCTACCTGACCTGCTGTGTTCTTCTGCTTGTTTACTC
Organism: Hemiscyllium ocellatum; assembly: GCF_020745735.1. NCBI lineage: Eukaryota > Metazoa > Chordata > Chondrichthyes > Orectolobiformes > Hemiscylliidae > Hemiscyllium > Hemiscyllium ocellatum. The sequence goes on from NC_083406.1 coordinate 121,067,431, forward strand.
TTAGAGGACTTGGCAGCGTAAATATGGAAAGGTGGTTTCACATTGCGGGAGAATCTGGAACCAGAGGGCTTAATATCAAAATAAGGGGTCGCACTTTTAAGACAAAAATGAAGAAGTTTTTCTACTCTCTGAGCTTAGTGAATCTGTGGAATTCTTTACTGCAGAGGGCTGTCGAGGTTGGGTCATTAAGTATATTCAAGGCTGAGAGAGAGACAAAGAATCAAGGGTTTAGGGGAAATGGCAGGAAAAGTGGAGTTGAGGGTTATCAGATCAGCTAGGATCATATTGAATGGCAGAGCAGGCTCAGTGGGCTGATTAACATACTTTTGTTCCTATGTCAAAGGACCTTAACGCAACTCGTGCTTGTGGGCTTGATTCTGGAACTACAGAATCTGATTTTCCCTTTAGGGTGACACGGTGGCTCAGTGGTTAGCAATACTGCCTCACAACACATGGGATCTGGGTTCCATTCCACTCTTGAGTGGCTGTTTGCATGGAGTTCTCCCTGTGTCTGGGTGGGTTTCCTCCCACAGTCCAAAGATGTACAGTTAAGGATGGATTGGCCATGGGAAATCATCAAGGGATGTGTGGATGAGTTATGCAAAGTTGTTGCGTCTGGGTGGCATGCTCTTCAGGAGACTAGTATGGCCTGGTTCCACATTGTAGGGATTCTATGATTCTAGTCCACATCTTCCCATCCATAGTATTTGTGTTAAACTCTGTTTTTAGTGGCTGTTATGTTTGTGAATGCATATGTGCAGTTGTGATCCCAGCTGGTGCAATTACTGGGAGAAGCTATATTCTGGTCTGATATTCTGTTGGTTTACTGAGGTGGTCTTTCCCAGAAATACAAACATGAAACGCTGCAGATTAGGTTTTAACAATGAAATAAAGTTTATTACACAAAAGAAACAAAAAAGCTATTTACATATAACAGAATTCAAACGCTTTTGAAACACATGGGAAAAGACAACCCCATCTATTCCTAACGCCATCATTTACTCAACCACCAGAGAGAAGACCCTTGTCTATAACCTCTATCAGTTTGACTTAACCAGCTTCTTAACCCAGCTGGTTTCAGAAGGCAGCTCACCCACCACCTTCTCAAGGGCAACTAGGGATAAGCAATAAATGCTGACCCAGACAGTGACGCCCACATCTAAGGAATGAATAAAACAAAATCATTTCATTCAATTTTTTGTTATTCCTAGAATGTGGGCGTCACTGTCTGGGCCGGTATTTATTGCTTATCCCTAGTTGTGTTGAGAAGGTGATGGTGAGCTGCCTTCTTAAACCATTCCATTTGATTTAGATGCACCCACAATTCTGTTTGGGAGACAGTTCAAGGAATCCCAGTCCTGAGAGTTTGACAGCCTTTTACTGGATTAGTCACACAATTGAGCTAAACTTTCTTAGCTTCAATTAACATCTTAAAGGTTCTACTCAATCAGGTCTATTCTGAAGCTTTCAACTAAAATCATTGCCCTGATATAACCCATTTCCTAACTTTTCTGAACTAACTCCTTTCTCTCGGAGAAACTGTTTCATACATCTAACTTCAACCAAGACTTCTGCAAAATGAAAAGCGAATGTTGTCCAAGCTGAGGGTTTCTCCCCGAGCCAGAAAAAATCCTCATTCTTCGAACTGAAAGAAACCGTTCAAGTCTTTCTGCAGCCTCCCCACCTCCTCAACACTACCCACACTGACCCTCCTCCTATCTTTGTGTCAACTGCAAGATTAGCAACAATGCCCACAGATCTTTTGTCCAAATTATTAATATACAACATGAATAGTTGCGGTCCCAACAGAGACTCCTGCAGAACTCCACCAGTCACTGGCGGCCATCCTGAAAAAGACCCCTTTATCCCCACTCTCTGTCTCTGCCAGTCGGCCACTCCTCTATCCATGCCAATACCCTATCCCTAACACCATCAGTTCTTGTCTCATTTTGTAGCCTCCTGTGCAGCACCTTGTCAAAGGCCTTCTGGAAATCCAAACAGATCACATTCACTGGCTCCCCTTTGTCTAGCTTCTTCATTGCCTCCTCAAAGAATTCAAACAGATTTATCATGCATGATCTCCCCTTGACAAAGCTGTGCTGGCTCAGGCCTATTTTACCATGCACTTCCATGTACTCCGCAATCTCATCCTTAATGATGGACTCTTAAAATCTTTAGATTAGATGTCTTACAGTGTGGAAACAGGCCCTTCGGCCCAACAAGTCCACACCAATCCGCCGAAGCAAAACCCCCACCCAGACCCATTCCCCTACATTTACCCCTTCACCTAACACTACGGGCAATTTAGCATGGCCAATTCACCTGACCCGCACATCTTTGGACTGTGGGAGGAAACCGGAGCACCCGGAGGAAACCCACGCAGACACGGAAAGAATATGCAATCTCCACAGTCAGTTGCCTGAGGCAGGAATTGAACCAGGGTCTCTGGCACTGTGAAGCGCCAGTGTTAACCACTGTGCCACCATGCCGCCCACAACCAATCTTCCCATTAACCAAGGGCAGGCTAACCAGCCTATAATGTCTGCTGTCTCCCTCTCTTCTTAAACAGGGGTATTATACTGGCCACTTTCCAGTCCTCTGGGACTCTCCTCGACTCTAATTATTCCTGAAAGATCACCACCAATGCCTCCACAACCCCCTCAGCTATCTCCTTCAGAATCCGGGGGTGCAGTCCATCTGGGCCGGGTGATTTATCCACTTTTACACCTTTCAGCAACTCCAGCACCTTTGGTCACTACACTCACCTCTGGTCCACTGACTTTCTTGAAGTTCATTTGAGAGAGAGAGCTCATTAGGGCAGAAGGGAAATGTTGGGTTAAAAAGTAAGGTGTGGAGGTGGCGGGGGGGAGGGCACATGGAAGATATGTGTCTCATCAAGGGACACCACTGAGAGGGAGGGATGGAGGAGCTGGGGAAATCAGGGTGAGATGGCCTAGACTGGGTCAAAACCACTAAGGTCAAAAAGGACTTTCCAGAGGTGAGGTACCAAATGTTTGAGTTTATCTCATCTTGTGCTCCTACACCCTTCAGTCAGGTCCCTCACAACAGGCCCAAACCCAACACAACTTTCGAAATGAAGGAGGGACTGGAGAGTCGGGTTATCCTGCTTGACCATGGAGGGCTGTTGTTCAAAGTAACAGTCACCATTGGCCAATTAGTCTGCAATGGGATGGCCTACGTGCCTGACGGACACTGACCATTAGCCAACGAGTGCAGGGTTCAGCCCAGTTGGCACCACTCCTCTCCTGTGCTGTGCAGATATGTCCCTCTAACTGATGGGGACAGAAACTGCCAAGGTCCCTAATGGCTGGAGGACAGCTGCAGGTCAAAAGCCATGCCAAGGACCTCAGCTGATGGCCAGTCTCTGGGAATCAAAGTGGAGAGCCTTCCAATGGAAGAAGCAGACATCCAACCATTCAATGACATTGCAAGACCCAGGGAAAAATTAAAAACGAGTCTGGAAACAGTGCAATGAGGAGGAAGGCAATCTTCAGATAGATTTGTGAAATGGGAATAAAATACTGCAGATATGGAAATCGGAAACAGAAACAGAAAACGCTGGAGAAATTCAAAGTCTGGCAGCATCTGTGGAGTTCATGTTTTGAGTCGAGTGACCCTTTTTCATGAAATGAAGATAGCTGGGAAAGGGTGATATTTATCCACATGACATGGTGGGTTGAGGAGAATGAATTAAGTACGTGGAAACATTCCAATGGAAATCCTATTGGAGAGCAGAGCTTCTTCAAGGTAAGCACACTGAAAGAGATGTGACAATGAATTATAGAGTCATAGAGATGTACAATATGGAAACAGACCCTTCGGTCCAACCTGTCCATGCCGACCAGATATCCCAACCCAATCTAGTCCCACCTGCCACCACCAGGCCCATATCCCTCCAAACCCTTCCTATTCATATGCCCATCCAAATGTCTTTTAAATGGTGCAATTGTACCAGCCTCCATCACTTCCTCTGGTAGCTCATTCCATACACTTACCATCCTCTGCGTGAAAAGGTTGCCTCTTAGGTCTCTTTTATATCTTTCCCCCCTCACCCTAAACCTATGCCCTCTAGTTCTGGACTCCCCAGGGAAAAGACTTTGTCTATTTACCCTATCCATGCCCCTCATAATTTTGTAAACCTCTATCAGGTCACCCCTCAGCCTCAGATGCTGCAGGGAAAACAACCCCAGCTTGTTCAGCCTCTCCCTGTAGCTCACATCCTCCAACCCTGGGCAACATCCTAGTAAATCTTTTCTGAACCCTTTGAAGTTTCACAATATCTTTCCGATAACTTAAAACAACAAAGGGTCACTGGACTCCAAATGTTAACTCGATGTTCCTCTCTTCATAGATGCGGCAGAATGTCTCCAGCTTTCTCTTGTTTGTGAAATGTGAAACGGGGCATGCAGTTTAGTGCAGAGACGAATGAAAGTTATCCATTTGGTTATTGGATCACGGAGACGGTACAAAATAAAATAATCCAAAAAGTGATGCAGAAACAGAAGGTCCTGTCAGGTTAATCCATCACAGGAGGTTGATCATTGGGCGGCACGGTGGCACAGTGGTTAGCACTGCTGCCTCACAGCGCCTGTAGACCCGGGTTCAATTCCCGACTCAGGCGACTGACTGTGTGGAGTTTGCACGTTCTCCCCGTGTCTGCGTGGGTTTCCTCCGGGTGCTCCGGTTTCCTCCCACAGTCCAAAGATGTGCGGGTCAGGTGAATTGGCCATGCTAAATTGCCCGTAGTGTTAGGTAAAGGGGTAAATGTAGGGGTATGGGTGGGTTGCGCTTCGGCGGGTCGGTGTGGACTTGTTGGGCCGAAGGGCCTGTTTCCACACTGTAAGTCTAATCTAATCTAAGGAGAGATGTCAGGACCTTTAAATCACAGCTCCTTTGTTATAAATTAAGGAACTACGCAGAGCTATCTATAAAGCCATTATAGTCTCCTCACAGGTCACTCTGATGTCTGATCTATTACATCATCACTATAAGACTAAAAGACCATAAGGAGAAAGTGAGGTCTGCTTCCTGAGCTTATGCCCGAAACGTCGAATTTCCTGTTCCTTGGATGCTGCCTGACCTGCTGCGCTTTTCCAGCAACACATTTTCAGTAAAAGACCATAAGAACTAGGAGCAGGGGTAGACCATTCAGCCCACCGAAGCTGTTCTATCATTTAATGAGATTATGGTTGATCTGTTAATCCCCAATATAAACCAAAAGAACTGCAGATGCTGTAAATCAGAAACAAAGACAGAATTTGCTGGAGAAGTTCAGCAGGTCTGGCAGCATCTGTGGCGAGAAGTCAGAGTTAATGTTTCAAGTCAAGTGACCCTTCCTCAGAACTGTTCTATTGCTGCCAGACCTGCTGAGCTTCTGATAATCCCCGACTCTACTTTCCTACTTCATCCCCATAACCCTTCCTGATTACAAATCTGTCTCAGGCTTGAATATACTTAATGACCCTGCCTCAAATGTCCCCTGTGGTAAAGAATTTCATAGATTCACTACTCTCTGAGAGAAGAAATTCCTCCTCATCTCTGTCTTAAATGTGTGATCCTTCATTCAATTGGAAGGGCTATGCACAACGTTCCTGACATTAACTCTTTCAAACCCCTATCCTTCAGGTTTGTATATGTACATACAACGTTGAAAGTGGCAGGGCTGATGGAGACAGCAGGTAATAAACCATACAGTGTCCTCAGCTTTATTAATAGGGTCATAGCCTACAACAGCAAGGAGGTGATGTTGAACTTGTACAAGACACTGGTTAGACATCAACTGGAGTATTATGTACATTTGTGGGCGCCACATTATAGGAAAGAGAGAGTGCAGAAATGATTTACAAGAATGGGACGAAGAATGAGAAACTTCAGTGATGAGGATAAACTAAAGAAGTTGAGATGATTTTTCTTGGAGCAGAGAAGGCCGAGAGGAAATTTGAGGTTATCAAATCATGGAAGGTCTGAACAGAGTAAGTGTTCCCACTAGTGGAAGCATTGAGGGCCAGAGGATGCAGATATAAGAAAATCTGCGAAAGAGTTATTGTTGGCAGGAGGAGAATTTTTTTCTCGCTGTGAGTGGGTCCAATTCCTGCACCAGCTGTGATTACCATGAAGGACTCACCTCTCAACCTCTCCCCTCACTTAAGACGTGCTGACCCTCAGGTTAAATGCAGCACCTGTCCTCTCTCTCCCTCTCTCTCTAGTGAGAGAGCAGCCCTATGGTCCTCTGCAACAATGGTAACTTTAACTTTTCCCTTTACAGATAGAGTTTGGATTCAATTGAGGCATTCTGAAATCTGCAAATGAAGAATATAAGGCTACAGAGAAAGGCAGGGAAATAACCATTCTGTGTGAAATCACAATATTGCAACTGTGGTGGAAGACAGTTGTCCTTTAATGTCAGGAAGTGTGCTGGGATTCAAAGCAATAATCCAATCGCTGAAACTCACTCCAAGAGATAATCCCATTACAGGTTCTTAATTCCAAAGCAAAATATTGCAGAGAATGACATAATGTGCAATCATCATCCAGCAAATGTGTACACAACTACGTAAGTAAGCATGGTGACCCCAGCTGATTAAGTAAAACAGCCCAGCTCCCTTTTGTTCTCAATCCAGTTTGGATAAAATCTGATTGAATTATAGGCACAGTGTCCCTTGTTATCACAATAATTAGCGCCCTCTTCAAATCCATTGCCTATTTTACATTGTTAATTGCCATCTGCAAACTCACAACTCCATTTACCTTCAGGACATATTTACTGCTCTGTTATATTTCCTGATCTTTGAATCCTTCACAGAAATCTCAGCAGAATAAATTAGGAACAGGATTAGGCCATTAGGCCTCTCAAGCCTGCTTTGAGAAGCCTGCATGAGAATATAGCTGATCTTCTCCCCCCGTTCTACCTTCCCACATTATAGAAACAGGAATGGACCATTCAGCCCTTCGAGCCTGTTCCACCATTTAATGAGAAAATGGCTGATCTTCATACATCTGCCTCTGGTCCATATCCCTTAATGCCTTTGCTGAACAAAAGGACTTCAAATTAACAACTGATCCAACATAAACTTTGTGTAAGAGACTTCCAAACCTCCCCCACCCTTTGTGTGTCAAAGTGCTTCCGACGTCTCTCCTGAATGGTCTGGCCCTAATTCTCAGACTATTCCCCTAGTTCCAGAATCCCCAACCAGTGGAAATAGTTTATCTGCCCCGACCTTTCCTGTTTATACCTTGTAGACTTTGATAGCCTTTTAACTTTCTAAATTCTAGAGAAAATAGGCCTAACACAACTCTGAAGTCCAGGTATCATTCTTGTAAACCTAACTTATACTCCCTCTGAGGCCAATTTATCCTTCCGAAGGTGGTGCCCAGATCTGCTCATAATACTCCAAGTGGAGTCTAACCAGGGTTTTGTATAACTGCAGTATAACCAATGCATCCTTAGCTTTCTTGATTATTTTCTGCATCTGTTTGTGACATTTTAAAGATCTGCACCTTACCCTTAAACGTCTTTGGGCATCTACTGTATTTAACTTCATTTCATCTGGAGAGATCCCTGATCTAGGGGATGAAGGGGTCTTGCCCGAAACATCAATTTTCCTGCTCCTCGGATGCTGCCTGACCTGCTGTGCATTTCCAGCACCACTCTAATCTTGACTCTAATCTCCAGCATCTGCAGTCCTCACTTTTACCCAGGTCCCTGATCTAGCCTTTCTCAGTCCAAAAATAAAGGAGATATTGGGGTACTTTTCAGATGGTATTATCTCCACATCCCTTATTTGCTCTATCAAACCTGTACCTTGCACACTAGCATCCAAAGGTCTCTGTCATAGAAATATTACTCTCTGACTGAAGACGTTTCCCCTCATTTCAGTCCAAAATGGCCGACTGTTTTTCTTACTGAGACAATTTCCACTAGTCCTGCAGCCCTCACTCTCCCCTGGGTACTCAGGATCCTAGAGCCAGGATGAACATCCTCAACAGCTATCCGTCAAGGCCGCTTTGAATTCTATAAGTTTCAATTAGATCACTTCGGATTTTTCTAGATGCTAGGGAGGACTTGTCAAGTACTCAAGATCTCCGCGTAGGACAATTATGGCTCCAGGAACCAGTGAGCCCTCACTGCACTCCTGCTATAGCATGTCAATGCTGTTGTACCATAACGTGCCTTTTGAAAGGATGTGAACACATCGGAGAAAGTGCAGAACAGGAATAAAAGAATTTTTTTCAGGAAGAGAGCCTTCAGTTATGATGATATATTGAAGAAGTTGGGATTGTTCTGCATGGACAGGAGAAGGCTGAGAGGGGATTTGATAAAGGTTTTCAATAATCATGAGCAGGCTGAATGGGTTAGAAAGAGGAAGCTATTCCCACTCATAAGGCAAGCAAGAGACTGGATGGTTAATAAAGGGAACTGTAAATAGGATAACTGTAAATTCGATTAATTCAATCTGATCTTTGTAATGTTAAGACATGCAATGTATATATCTATGAACGACATGACAAACTGTACAGGTACCAAAGATTTACTTCTATGAATAAAGTATATTTTAAAATAAAAAAATAAGGCATGCACGAACAAGAGAGCATGGATTTAAAGTGATGTGAAAAAAATATTTTTCACACAATAAGTAATTAGAATCTGGAATGACCTACCTGGAAACGGTGGGGGCAGTTTCAGTTGAGGCATTTAAGAGGGACATTGAATGGTTATTTGGATCGAAATGGTGTGCAGTGATATGGGAAAAATACAGGAGACTGGAACGAGGTAATGATGTTTGTTTAAAAAGCCAGGGCAGGCACGATGGACCGAATGGATACCTTCGACATCAACAATTCTGTGGGAGGCTGGTTGTGTTACCATGACATCATGGGGTATAGGAGCAGAATTACACCATTCAACCCATCAAGCCTGCTCTGTCATTCGAACATGGATGATATGTTTCTCAATTCCGTTCTCCTGTCTTCTCCCTGTAACCCTTGATCCCTTTTCCAATCCAAAATCCATCTATCTCTGTCTTAAATACACTCAGTGACTTGGCCTCCACAGCCCTCTGCGGTAATGAGTGACACAGGTTCCCCACCCTCTGGCTGAAGAAATTCCTCCTCATCTCAATTCTAAAGGGTCATCCCTTCACCCTGAGCTGGGCCCTTGGGTAAGTCTCTCCTATTGGTGGAAACATTTTCTCCACGTCCACTCTGTCCAGGTCTCTCAATAGTCTGTAAGTTTCAATCAGATCCCCCCAACATTTTTCTAAACTCCATCAAGTACAGACCCAAAGTCTTCATCCACTCCTCATATGACAAGAACTTCATCTCTGGGATCATTCTTACAAGCCTCCTCTGGACACCCGTCAAGTCCAGCACATCCTTCTTTAGATATAGTGCCCAAAACTGCTCACAATATTCCAAATGTGGTCTGAGCTAATACAGCCTCAGCAGTACATCTCTGCTCTTGTATTCTAGCCCTCTTGAAATGCATGCTAACATTCCATTTGCCTTCCTCACTGCCAACTGAACCTGCATGTTAACCTTAAGAGAATTCTGAATTCAGACTATAAGTTCCTTTGTGCTTCAGATTTCAGAAGCCTTTCCCCATTTAAAAATAGCTGAAAATGTGTTGCTGGAAAAGCGCAGCAGATCAGGCAGCATCCAAGGTGCAGGAGAATTGACGTTTCAGGCATGAGCCCTTCTTCAGGAATGATGAAAGTGTGTCCAGGAGGTTAAGATAGAGGTAGGGAGGAGGGACTTGGGGGAGGGCCGCTACCTACATTCCCTGCAAACCTATTGCATTTCCAACGCCCCTCCCCCAAGTCCCTCCTCCCTACCTTTTATCTTAGCCTGCTGAACACACTTTCCTCGTTCCTGATGAAGGGCTCATGCCCGAAATGTTGATTCTCCTGCTCCTTGGATGCTGCCTGACCTGCTGCGCTTTTCCAGCAACGCATTTTCAGCTCTGATCTCCAGCATCTGCAGTCCTCACTTTCTCCATTTAGAAAATAGCCCACGCCTCTATTCTTCCACCAAAATGCATAACCTCACACTTTCCCACATTGTGTTCCAAATGCTACTTCTTTGCCCACTCTCCCAGCCACGTCCATCTGCAGCCATCCCACTTCCTCAACACTACATTTCCCATTTTTGTCTCATCTGCAAACTTAGCAATAGTGCCTTCAGTCCTTTTGTTCAGATCATTGATAGTTGAGGTCATGAATTGTTGCAGACCCAACATGGATTCCTGCAGAGCTCAACTTGTCACCACTGCCAACTGAAATTGACCCCGTTACCCCCTCTCTCTGCCTTCTGTCAGTCAGCCAGTACTCTATCCATGTCAGTATCTTGCCCCTAACACCTTGGGCTCTTATCTTATTTAGCAGCCTCCTGTGCAGCACCTTGTCAAAGACTTGTTAAAGTCTTACCCAAATAGATCACATCCACTGGCTCTCTTTTGTCCAAATTGTTTGTTAGCTCCTTGAAGAATAGTAACAGATTTGCTCGACACCCTTCCCTTGTTGAAGCTGGGCTGACATAGCATTATTTAACCATGCACTTCCCAGTACTCCACAATCTCATGCTTGATAGTGGACTCTAAAATCTTACTTACAATTGAAGTCAGGCTAACTGGCCTATAGTTTCCTGTCCTCTGCCTCCCTCCCTTCTTAAGCAGATCCATTACACAGGCCATTTTCCAGTTCTCTGGGACCCTCTTTGACTCCAGTGATTTCTGGAAAAACACTGCCAATTCCTTTACAATTTCCTCAGCTATCCCTATCAGAACTCTGGGGTGTAGTCCATTTGATATGGGTGATTTACACACTTTCAGACCTTTCAGTTTCTCCAGTCCCTTCTCCTTAGTAATGGTCACTATACTCACCTCTACCCCCCGACTCTCCGGAAGCTCTGGTATGCTGCTGGCGTCTACCACTGTGAAAACTAATTAAAAGTATCAATTCTGTTCCGCTGCCATTTCTTTGTTCCCATTACTAATTTTGCAGTCTCATATTCCACTGGTCCAGTGTCTATTCTTGCTGTCTCTTACATTTTAGATATCTAAAAATCCTTAGTAATCTTCTTTTACATTTCTATGTAGTTTACTCCCATATTTTATCTTTTTCTCCTGTAATTGCTTTTTTAATATCCTCTGCTGGTTTTTAATGTTTTCATAATCCTCTGGATTCCCACTAATCTTCATGGGATGAGTTCATATTGGCGTCATGTTATAAGCCTCACCTGATTTCCTCTTCGTTGAAGATTATCCTCTGGAGGTGGCTTCACACTCTTTGTCCAAACCTTGCAACATTTTAGACCATTAGACTCCTGTCCCACATTGTGCATTGATATTACATGTTCAAGGAGATGGTGGCATATTGGTAATATCATTCAAATAGTAATACAGTGGCCCAGACTAATTTTCAAAGGGCTTGGGTTGAAAATCCCACCATAGCAGCTGCTGGAATTTAGTTTAGTTGTGTGAAATCTGTGTTGAAAGTGTTGCATTGTATAATGTCCTGAGGTCATAGTTAATCCATTAAATCTGATGATGCCAAACACAGTCAAGGTGAGGTTTATTAGCTTTCAGAACAAATGTACTCCCTACAGCTCCTAAGAGTCATAGAGTCATAGAGATGTACAGCACAGAAACAGAGCCTTTGGTCCAACTCATTCATGCTGACCAGATATCCTCCTTAACACTTATTTCTGATGAGAACTATGATTTGCAATTTGTACAATTAAGCAATGACCATCTTGTTCCTCAAAGCAAGTGTCCCTTCCGTCGCTTCATCACAGAAAGCTACAATAAAAATATTATTAATTTCTGTAAAAGACCCAAATGGGTCACTGCTGTCTTTTAGAGAAGGAAATCTGCCATCTTCACCCTGTCTGGCCTGCATGTGACTCCAGACCCTTAGCAGTGTACTTGACTCTTAACTGCCCACTGAAAACCACCGAGAGAGACAAGCAGTTCAGGCATAATTAGGAAGGATCACTAGACCCAAAATGTTAACTCTTGATTTCTGTTGAAAGATGCTGCCAGATCTGTTGAACTTTTCCAGCAATTTCTGTTTCTGTTGCAGGCGCAATTAGGGACGGGTAGCAAATGCTGGCTTTGCCAGTGACATCCTCATTCCATGAAAGAAATTTGAACAATCTTGCCTTTTGGAATGGGGGACTACGGTCTCCTTAGCCTCAGTGTATAAAACCATCACACTGACCTCCAGAGAGATTACAAATACAGACGGGTAAGGAAAGTGTTAAGAAACTGAACATAAACAATTCAAAGGTTGGAGAGCTTTGCTTTCTATACCTGAAAGAAAATTGCTTTTAAAATACCAAATTCTAAATTCCGTGCACCTAACATGCCCAGACAATGCTGGCCATTTTTCACGGAGAGAAAGTGAGGACTGCAGATGCTGGAGATCAGAGCTGAAAAATGTGTTGCTGGAAAAGCGCAGCAGGTCAGGCAGCATCCAAGGAGCAGGAGAATCGACGTTTCAGGCATAAGCCCTTCTTCAGGAATGAGGAGAATGTGCCAAGCAGGCTAAGATAAAAGGTAGGGAGGAGGGACTTGGGGGAGGGGCATTGGGAATGCGATAGGTGGAAGGAGGTTAAGGTGAGGGTGATAGGCCGGAGAGGGAGTGGGGGCGGAGAGGTCGGGAAGAAGATTGCAGGTCAAGAAGGTGGTGCTGCACTTCTTCGACTGACTGAACTAGGTCCCCAACGCCTTATCTTCACGATGGACATCCAGTCCCTATACACCTCCATCCCCCATCACGAAGGCCTCAAAGCCTTCCGCTTCTTCCTTTCCCCCCGAACCAACCAGTACCCTTCCACTGACACCCTCCTTCGACTGACTGAACAGGTCATCACTCTGAACAACTTCTCTTTCCAATCCTCCCACTTCCTCCAAACCAAAGGAATAGCCATAGGCACCCGCATGGCCCCCAGCTATGCCTGCCTCTTCGTCAGATATGTGGAACAGTCCATCTTCCGCAACTACACTGGCACCAACCCCCACCTTTTCCTCCGCTACATCGATGACTGTATCGGCGCTGCCTCGTGCTCCCACGAGGAGGTTGAACAGTTCATCAACTTTACCAACACCTTCCATCCCGACCTCAAATTCACCTGGACTGTCTCAGACTTCTCCCTCCCCTTCTTAGACCTCTCCATCTCTATCTCGGGCGACCGACTCAACACAGACATTTACTATAAACCGACCGACTCCCACAGCTACCTAGATTACACCTCCTTCCACCCTGCCCCCTGTAAAAAACTCCATCCTATATTCCCAATTCCTTCACCTCCGATGCATCTGCTCCCAGGAGGACCAATTCCAATACCGAACAACCCAGATGGCCTCCTTCTTCAAAGACCGCAATTTCCCCTTAGATGTGGTTGACGATGCTCTCCACCACATCTCCTCCACTTCCCGCACCTCCTCCCTTGAACCCTGCCCCTCCAATCACCACCAGGACAGAACCCCACTGGTCCTCACCTACCACCCCACCAACCTCCGGATACATCGTCATTTCCGCCACCTCCAAACAGACCCCCACCACCAGGGATATATTTCCCTCCCCTCCCCTATCAGCATTCCGGAAAGACCACTCCCTCCGCGACTCCCTCATCAGGCCCACACCCCCCACCAACCAACCTCCACTCCCGGCACCTACCCCTGCAACCGCAGGAAATGCAAAACTTGCGTCCACACCTCCCTCCTCACCTGCTGCGCTTTTCCAGCAACACATTTTTCAGCTCTGGCCATTTTTCACGGCCAGGATACTAACACAACACTTCATCAGGATTGCCTGGGTGAGCTTGTTGTATTTTGGAAGAAACAGGAATCAAATTTCCTGACCAGGCTGCATTTCAAACATAGAGAGTAAAACCTTACATTTCAGAATGAGTCCAATCAGCCCCTCCTGCCTGTGTCAGCTCTGCGGTCAAAATTGATGCAAAATACCTGTTCAATATATCTGCTAACTCCTCATTTTCTATCACTAATTCCCCATACACACTTTTTTTTAATTAAATATTGAGAGAAAGTTTCCCAAGTGGCTCGATATTTCTAGCTAGCTTTTCCTCATATTCTTTTGTTGTTCATCATGTCGGCCTTTTCAGAGGACAACAGCATCACTGTGGATGTGGAGTCACAGGGAGGCCAGACAGGGTAAGGATGGCAGATTTCTTTCCCTGAAGGATATTAATGAACCATTTTTACAATGGTTAAACAGCAATTGCAAATGGTTACACGGTCACCCTTCAGATATTTTTTAGAAATGGCATTAAACTTTCACCATGCCATGGTGGGATTCAAACTTATGTCAAAAGAACATTAAAAAATGAAAGAACTGCTGGCACCGTAAATCAGAAATAGAAACACCTGGAAAAGTTCTATGGCAGGACCTATGGAGAGAAATCAGAGTTAGCATTTCATGTCCACGGAATCTCTACAATTTGGAAACAGGCCATTTAGCCCAACAAGTCCACACCAACCCTTCAAAGATTTTCCCACTCAGATCCATTTCCCTACATTTGCCCCTAACTAATGCACCTAGGAAAAAGTGAGGACTGCAGGTGCTGGAGATCAGAGCTTAAAAATGTGTTGCTGGAAAAGCGCAGCAGGTCAGGCAGCATCAAAGGAACAGGAGAATCGATGTTTCGGGCATGAGCCCTCCTTCAGGAATGAGGAGGGTGTTCCAAGCAGGCTAAGATAAAAGGTAGGGAGGAGGGACTTGGGGGAGGGGTGTTGGGAATGCAATAGGTGGAAGGAGGTTAAGGTGAGGGTGATAGGCCAGTGAGGGGGTGGGGGCGGAAAGGTCGGGAAGAAGATTGCAGGTCAAGAAGGTGGTGCTGAGTCTGAGGGTTGAGACTGAGAAAAGGTGGGGGGAGGGGAAATGAGAAAGCTGGAGAAATCTGCATTCATGCCTTGTGGTTAGAGGGTTCCTAGGGGGAAGATACACCTAACCTACACATCCCTGAACGCTATGTGCAACTTAGCATGGCCAATCCACCTAACCTGCACATCTTTGGATTGTGGGAGAAAACTGGAGCACCCGGAATAAACGCACACAGACATGGACAGAATGTGCAAACTCCACACAGACAGTCACCTGAGGCTGGAATCAAACCCAGGTCCCTGGCGCTATGAGGCAGCAGTGCTAACCACTGTGCCACCCAGTGGCCCTTCCTCAGAACACCAGAACATCCTTAGTTAGCCGAAATGCTAACTCTGATTTCGCTGCACAAATGCTTCCAGACCTGCTGAGTTTTTCCAGCAATTTCTGTTTTTGTCCCAGAACATTACCCTGGCTCTCTGGATTACTCACCCACTGACTTTACCACCACATAACTGTCTCCCCACAACTTCCCCAATTTTTCCCTCTTTATGAATCCTTTAATCATTTTTTTTCTTCTTTTTTTACTTTGTGTCTAATCTGCTGATGTGCTCCCTACCTTTTTTGTAAGGTAAACACAGGAAGGATGTTCCTGATGACCAAGAAATCCAGAACCAGGATTCAGAGTCAAGGGATATGGGGTGAGGAGAAATGTCTTCCCAGAGAGTGGGGAACCTGTGGAATTCTTTGTTACAGAAAACAGTTGAGATCAAACAGTGAATATTTTCAAGAAGGAGTTAGATATAGTTCTTGGGGCTAGAGGTATCAAAGAGTATGGGGATAAAAAAGGGGAACAGGGGACTGGGTTGGAGGATTGGCTATATTATTTTGGGCAGCACGGTGGCACAGTGGTTAGCACTGCTGCCTCACAGTGTCAGAGACTCGGGTTCAACTCCCACCTCAGGCAACTGTTTGTGTGGAGTTTGCACGTTATCCCCGTGGCTGCGTGGGTTTCCTCCCACAGTCCAAAAACATGTAGGTTAGGTGAATTGGCCATGCTAAATTGCCCTTAGTGTTAGGTGAAGAGGTAAATGGGTGGGTTGCTCTTTGAAGGGTCGTTGTGGACTTGTTGGGCTCAAGGGCCTGTTTCCACACTGTAAGTAATCTAATCTAATCATACTGAAAGGTGGAGCAGGTTTGAAAGGCCAAATAGTCTACTTCTTTAAGTTTGAAATTACCTTTAATTTTCTTTTAGTTCATCACAGATGGTGGATACTTTTTGGAATTTTGTTTATCTCACTGAAATGTATCTAATCTATGTATTTGAAATATCTCCCAGGGCGGCACGGTGGCACAGTGGTTAGCACTGCTGCCTCACAGCGCCAGAGACCCGGGTTCAATTCCCGACTCAGGCGACTGACTATGTGGAGTTTGCATGTTCTCCCCGTGTCTGCGTGGGTTTCCTCCGGGTGCTCCGGTTTCCTCCCACAGTCACAAAGATGTGCGGGTCAGGTGAATTGGCCATGCTAAATTGCCCATAGTGTTAGGTAGGGGTAAATATAGGGGTATGGGTGGGTTTCGCTTCGGTGGGTCGGTGTGGACTTGTTGGGCCGAAGGGCCTGTTTCCACACTGTAAGTCTAATCTAATCTAATATGTGTCAATTTATTGATACACCCTCAAACCTAACTCACCCAGTTCACTTTAGCTTTCTCTGCTTTTATGCCCTCGTATTTACTTTATCCTTATTTTAGCTCAGTTGGCTGGATTGTTGGTTTGCAGAGCAGTGTGATGCCATCAGTGTGGGTTCAATTCCCATCACTGGTTTGAGGTGAATCTGAAGGGCTCTCCTTTTCAATCAGGTTAAGTCACCACCAGTCACTTCTCTCCAATGAGAGAGCAGCTCCTGTGGTCTGGTGAGACTGTGGTGACTCATCAATCTTATTTACACTTAAAATACGAGGCTTAGACCCACACTTCTTTCCCTCAATGTGAACGCAAAGTTCAATCATATTATGATAAAACAAAGAACTGCAGATGTTGGATATCTGGGAAAAAAACAGAAATCACTGCAGAAACCCAGCTGGTCTGGCAGCAACTGTGGAGAAAAAGCATAGTTAACATTTTGAGTTCAGTGACCCTTCCTCAGAATATTATAATATGATCGCTTTTACTTAGTGGTGCCTTAAATATGAGCTAATTAAGTATTCCTACCTCATTGAACAATACCAGGTTTGTTACAGCCTGTTGTCTCGTTGGCTCCAGAATCTCAGAAACTATTCGCAAAACATTGTCTAGTCTCTGAATCTAGGCTACCTTTGCCAAGCTATTTTTTTCCCCAGTTTATATGGAGATTAAAATGTTCCTTGATTGTTGTCATACCTTTCTGACAAGCTCCCAGTGTTTCTTCATGTATACTCCATCCTATGATGTGGTTACTGTTACACCACGGACTCGTTCAATTCTAGCCTTGGGCAAGTGTCAATATAGAGTTGGCACATTCTCTCTGTGTCTGTGTGGGTTTGCCACAGTCCAAGAATGTGCAGATTAGGTGGATTGGCCATGCTAAATTGCCCTTAGTGTCCAAGGAAGTACAGTCTAGGTTAACTATGGGAAATCAGCTGCAAATGTGTTGCTGGTCAAAGCACAGCAGGTTAGGCAGCATCTCAGGAATAGAGAATTCGACGTTTCTAGCCTAAGCCTTTACTCGAAGATTTTAACTATGGGAAATGTAGGGATAGGGTACAGGGGGTGGGCCTGGGTAGGATGCTCTTCAGACAGCTGGTGTACACTTGATGGACTGAATGGCCTGCCTCCACACTGTAGGGATTCTGTGGCATTTGTACATCAGTACAACAGAAGATTACTTGCCTTTCTCATTGCCTATCTCTATCTAAGCTGCTTCTATATACAGGTTTCCTGTACCTATGTCACCTCTTTCTATTTCACAAATTAATTAACAGATCCACCTCTACACCATTTTTTTCTAGCCTCCTGTACTTCCTAAATGTCATGCAAGCTCCAATATTAAGGTTTCAGCCCATGTCATTCTGTAGCCAATGGCTATCAGAACATTCTGATTCATTTCTATTTGTGCTATCTGTCTCATTTCAAGTGTTGCATGCATTTAGATACTGGGCACTTAGTTTTGTCCATTTATTATTTTATTAACCTGTCGCCTTATCTGTTGATTTAGTCTTTAACTTGTACTTTGTATCCCTTCTTGTCACAGTCTGTTAATCATTTCCTTGTCTTATCACTAGTCTTTGATTGACCATATCTTCCAAAATTTGATTATCTGCCCTCACTATTTACTTTAAAACCCTTTGTAGTTCAATAGCTACACAGCTCACTAAAACACTGACCTCATGATTCAACATCGCCCCAAAATTACAGATCCCACTATCCCCAATACTGGTGCCTATGCTCTCTCAAACAGGAACCCACTTCTACTGCACCATTTTGTAAGCCACACCTTCATCTCTCTGTAATCTGACTGTCATTTGATAATTTACATGTAGATCAAACTTTTGAGGACCTTCTTTCTAAATTAGTGCCTTGCTCCCCATCCTCTTTCCTTCTCCTGCCTCTGCCGTTGTCCCTAACATGGACCCCAACCTTCCCCTTTCTATTGAAAATGGCCTCCAGCCCTGAGCAGAGGTGTCAAATCCAGACACCAGGTAGACAACACAGCCATATGGACTCTTACTATTTGCTGAAAATGTGTTGCTGGAAGAGCGCAGCAGGTCAGGCAGCATCCAAGGAACAGGAGATTCGACGTTTCGGGCATAAGCCCTTCAAGGGCTTATGCCCGAAACGTCGAATCTCCTGTTCCTTGGATGCTGCCTGACCTGCCCCTAAACGTCGAATCTCCTGATCCTTGGATGCTGCCTGACCTGCTGCGCTCTTCCAGCAACACATTTTCAGCTCTGATCTCCAGCATCTGCAGACCTCACTTTCTCCTCTTACTATTTGCTGCAGAGAACAGTGTTAATCCCTCTCAGCACATTGTATCTTACCACCATTATATTCCTTATTGGTCCCCTCATTTGATTTGCTTCCTACACAAGTGCAATGGCTAGCTAGCTCATCCATCATGCAGTCCCTCTACATTCCTCTATATCTAAATCTGAAAGAACCTCAAACCCATTGGGCAATTCCGTCACTGCAGACACACCCTCCTGTGCCTGAAAACCAACCTTCCATCCACTGACTTCATCTACAATTCCTGCTGCCTCTGGAAAGCATCCAACATCATCAAAAACCCTCTTACCCCGGTTGTATTCTCTTACCCCCTATTCTACCAGGTAGAAGTTACGAAAGTTTGAAAACATGGACTAACAGATTGAAGAACAGATTCTTCCCCACTGTTATCAGACTTTTCAATGGACATCTCATATAATAGAGTTTATTTTTGTCTGAACCTTCTCTGTAGCTGTAACATTATATTGTGCATTCTGTTATAATATACTGAAATTCAGGGAATGATTCAGATTTTTTTGGGGGGAGTGTTTATTTTTTATCCACAAGCCCACGACCACCACCACCTGGAAGGACAAAGGCAGCTGTACATGGGAACGCCAGCACCCATAAGTTCCCTTGGGACATATTTTTTAAAATAGATGGGTGCAGTGGTAACCTTGAGACAAGTGTGAAGGAGGAACCTCTTATATATAAATGTTAGCAGCCACACTTTTCTGCAATGTGGTTCTGTGATTGGGCGGTTGGACCTCCATCGGCTTTGGGGAGACTCCTTCATGGATTTCCCAGGCTCCAGACTCAGTGTGTGGGAGACCACCTGGTAATGAGGATATTCAGTCAGCATTAGTGGGATCGGACCTTAGTTTTGACATTTTTTTAAAAGAGTCTTTGCATTGGATATGTGCACGTTATTGGCAAGACCAGAATAGAAATTTCCAAGGAGTCTCACAGGAGCACTATCCAAAATTAGGAGATATTAAGGCTAAAGATTCGGTTAAACAAGTAGGTTTTTGAGAAGAATCTTAATTGGCGGTGGAGAGAGAGAGAGAGGGAAAGAGACAAAGAGACAGAGAGAGAAAGAGAGAGAGAGACAGACAGACAGACAGACAGAGGTGACAGGTTTGGAGAGAGAGAGAGAGAGACAGAGACAGAGACAGTGAGAGAGATGACAGGTTTGGGGAGAAAGAGAGAGAGAGACAGATGGAGAGAGAGAGAGAAAAAAAGAGAGAAAGATGACAGGTTTGGGGAGGGAACATCACTGGCAAAGTCAACATTTGTTCCCTGTTCCTAAATGGCCTTGAACTGAGCAGCTTGTTCAGTCATTTCAGAGGGCAGTTAAGAGTCAACCACATTATTAAGGTCAAAAGTAAGACCGAAAGAAAAAGGAATATCAGTCGGCCATTCAGCCTCTCAATCCTGTTCCACCACTCAATAGCATCATGCCTGATCCAACATTCTCCACATCCAGTTTCCTGCCTTTTTCCTCATAACCCTTGATTCCCCGACTGATCAGCAGTCTACATAGCCCAATCCTAAATGTACACAAGGAATCTGCCCCACAGCTCTCTGAGGTAAGGAGTTACAAAGACTCACAACCCTCTGTGAGAAGAAATTCCTCCTCATCTGAAAGGATTCAGAAAAGATCTACAAGGATGTTACCAGGGTTGGAGGGTTTGAGCTATAGTGAGAGGCTGAATAGGCTGGGACTGTTTTCCCTGGAGCATCGGAGGCTGAGGGGTGACTTTAGAGAGGTTTATAAAATCATGAGGAGCATGGATAGGGTAAATAGACAAAGTCATTTCCCTGGGGTTGGGGAGTGTAGAACTAGAGGGCATAGGTTTAGGGTGAGAGGGGAAAGATATAAAAGAGACCTAAGGGGCAACTATTTCACACAGAGGGCGGTACATGTATGGAATAAGCTGCCAGAGGAAGTGGTGGAGACTGGTACAATTGCAACATTTAAAAGGCATCTGGATGGGTATATGAACAGATATGGGCTGGGTGCTGGCAGGTGGGACTAGATTGGGTTGGATTATCTGGTCAGCATGGATGAGTTGGACCGAATGGTCTGTTTCCATGCTGTACATCTCTATGACTATGACTCTATGGCTATCTCAACCTTAAATTGGTGCCCCTTTATTCTGAGACTGTGCCCTCTGGTCCTCGATTCTCCCATGAGGGGAAACATTCTCTCAATATTGACCCTGTCAAGACACTTAAGAATCCTACATGCTTCATTGAGATCCCCTTGAACTCCCCCTTGAGATAAGGGCCAACATTCCATTAGCCTTCCTAATTCCCTGCTAGTTTTCTGTGTTTCATACACAAGTCCCCCTAGTCTCTTTGTGTTGCAACTTTCTGCAGCTTTTATCTATTTAAATAATACTCTGTTCTTTTGTTCTCCCTTCCAAAATGAACAACCTCACATTTTTCCACATTATACCCCACCAGTCAATGTTTTGCCCCATAAATAACCTATCAATATCTCTCTGTAAAATTCTGTATCCGTCTTGTTAGCAAATTTGGCGACACTACACTCACTTCCTTCCTCGAAGTCATGAATGTATATTATAAACAGTTGCCGTCTCAGCACTGATCCCTGTGGAACCCCACGAGTTACAGGTCACCAACCTGAAAGAGAACCCCTTATCCCCACTCATTGTTTCCTGCTTATTAGCTGATTCTCTACCCACAGCACTATAAATACCTCAGGCTCTTATCTTATGACTTAACCCTTTATGAAGAATCTTGTCAAATGTCTTCTAGAAGTCCAAATACAACACATCTACTAGTTCTGATGAGCTTTTGCCCGAAATATCGATTTTCCTGCTCCTCAGATGCTGCCTGAACTGCTGTGCTTTTCCAGCACCACTCTAATCTAGACTCTGGTTTCCTGCATCTGCAGTCATTGTTTTTACCTACATTTACTGGTTGCCCTATATCCACTCTGGTTGAGACTTCCTCAAAAAATTCTAATACATTAGTCAGATACGATTTGCTTTTCTTGAAGCTTGATTAGATTGTGATTTTTCAAATGTGCTGCTATTACTTCCTTAATAATTGATTCAAACATTCCACACTGTAAGTCTAATCTAATCTAATCTGATGTTGCTGTGCATCTGGAATCACATGCAGGCAAAACCTGGTAAGGACAGCAGACATCTTTCCCTAAGAGACATTAGGAAACCAAATGGGCTTTCATAACAGTCAACAGTGATTATGTGTTTGGCATTAGACTAGCCTTTAATTGCAGATTTTATTCACCATCTGCCTTGGTGGGATTTGAACCGTAGAATATTAAATAAAAACAGAATTTGCTGGCAAAACTCAGCAGGTCTGGCAGCATCTGTGGAAAGAAAGCAGAGTTCATATTTCAAGTCCAGTAACTCTTCATCAGAAACTGTCCCTCATAATGATTGTGAGTCCCCTAATAATGTCACTATGGCATCACCTCCCTATTCTCACATAAAAGAAAACACTGCAGCCACTCTGTATACTGCAAGTTCCCACAAACCACAGTGTGATAATAATTGAGTGATGCTGATTGTGGGACAAATACTGACCAGGACACAGGGAAGCTGTGGTCCTTCTAATTTTCTTACCGGCCACGTGACCATTGATGTCAATACCATGATTGATGTGCTGATGTTGATGGCAGTACACAGAACCACAAAGCAGCTATAGTTCATGCAGTTTAGAGGGAATATTGCCAGGGATATCTCCCCTGCTCTTCTGCAAATCCCAGTGCCATGGGATTTAGACAGTGCCCTAGTTTTCCAGGAGACAGCACCTCCAGCATTCCCTCTCTGCTGGCACTGGGAATGTCAGCCTCAATATACAGCTGAGGTTTCAGGAGACTCCTGACTCCTCAGGGAGAATGCAGCTCTCCAGGTCATGGCTGACTCAGATAGAGTGCAGATAGACATGGAAGCCTCATTCGGATATGATTTATATTGCTCTGGTGTTACTGAGTGAGGCACCCGGACAGCCCAAGGGTAGGAAATAAATCATTACTCTCTCTTATCGCCTTGTCAGGGTCACCAAGACAGGATGGTGTTGTTTATTGATGGCTTCATCTATTCTGAAGATACTGCTCTGGCCTGCTGCCTGCTGAAAGGAAGGAAATAAATGGAAAGTGTTTGTTTTGAATACTTGTTCTTGTCACCCGTATTGATAAAGGAGAGCCAGGGATGCTGGGCCATGCAGACCCTGCCAACAATGGCAGTCATTGTGTTGGCACAGACTGCATGGTTCTTGAGATATCTCCATCTCTCTGCTCAACAGATTGACAGGTATAAAATAACGGACAAATGTCACACTCACGATTTATTGATGATGGTTAATCACTCATAGAAGGAGGTGAGGTTTAAAGTGGATTATAAGTTTTCCTATCTTATATATTTGGGAATTTTGTCTGGGAGTGAGGCTGAATGAGAAGGAGTGTGTAGGTTCCTGTTATAGAGTCATAGAGATGTACAACATGGAAACAGACCTCTCGGTCCAACTCGTCCATGCTAACCAGATATCCCAAATTAATCTAGTCCCATTTGCCAGCATTTGGTCCATATCCCTCTAAACCCTTCCTAATCATATACCCATCCAGATGCCTTTTCAATGTTGTAACTGTACCAGCCTCCACCACTTCCTCTGGCAGCTCATTCCATATACGCACCACCCTCTGCATGAGATCCCTTTTAAATCTTACTCCTCTCACCTTATGCCCTCTGGTTTTGGACTCCCCCACCCCAGGAAAAAGAACTTGTCCATTTAGCCAATCTATCCCTCTCATGATTGTATTACCCTCTCTAAGGTCACCCCTCAGCCTCCAATGCTCCAGGGAAAACAGCTCCAGCCTATTCAGCCTCTCACTATAGCTCAAACTCTCCAACCCTGGCAGCATTATTGTAAATCTTTTCTGAAAACTTTGAAGTTTCACAGTATCTTTCCTTTAGCAGGGAGACCAGAATTGAATGCAGTATTCCAAAAGTGGCCTAACCAATAGTACAGCTGCAACATGATCTCTCAACTCCGATACTCAATGTACTAACCAATAAAGGCAAGCATACCAGATGTCTTCCTCCTATCCTATCTACTTGAGACTCCACTTTCAAGGAACTGTGAACCTGCATTCCAAGGTCTTTTTAGGAGAAAGTGAGGACTGCAGATGCTGGAGATCAGAGCTGAAAATGTGTTGCTGGAAAAGCGCAGCAGGTCAGGCAACATCCAAGGAAAAGGAGATTCGACGTTTCGGGCATAAGCCCTTCTTCCCGAAACGTCGAATCTCCTGTTCCTTGGATGCTGCCTGACCTGCTGCGTTTTTCCAGCAACACATTTTCAGTTCCAAGGTCTTTTTGTTTAGCAACTTTCCCATTGCTGCTGGGGGCAGCTTTATTGTGAATCCCTAATTTCCCTTGAATTCAGCGGCTTGCTCAGCCATCTCTGAGGCCAGTTGCAAGTCAGCCCCATTGCTGTGGGTCTGGAGTCACATGCAGGGCAGATCGAGTAAGGACAGCAGATGCCCTTCCCTAAAAGGTGCTAGTGAACCAGACGGGTTTTTACAACCATTGATGATAGGGTTGGTGTCACAATTGCTGAAACTCATTTCTAGATGTTGATCATTTTATTAAATAAATTTAAGTTCCACTAGCAGCCACAGTGAGATTTAAACCCATGCCCTTACAGCATTAGGTTAGGTCACAGGATTACTAGCACAATGGCATGAGGTACTAGCCATAACCCAAAATGCATTGACTGAAAGGATGGTGTTAACAGATCTTAACATCTAGAAGATAATTGAACAAATATTCAAAGGAGAAAGATTCAGAGGACCATGGGTGAATAGTAGGGGAGTGGGACTAACTGGAGAACTCTTTCAAAGAATAAACACAAGCTCAATGGGTAGAATGGCCTCATTCTATGCTGTATGAAGATTCCTTTCCTCGTACAATCTCCAAAACCCAAACCTGACGTCAGACTTAGCTTCACCTCGTCCTTTCTGACTGACCTTTCTCCCTCCATCTCTTATTGGTGTATCACCAGCAGTTTTATCTCTCCATCCTGGAGGCTCCCTGCCTCCACTCCTGAAGAAGGGCTTTTGCCCGAAACGTTGATTTTCCCGCTCCTTGGCTGCTGCTTGACCTGATGTGCTTTTCCAGCACCACTCTAATCTAGACTCTGGTGTATCACTCCTACTTATTCGGGTCCTCAGTCAATCCATAATGAACACAATGTAAGTCTTCATTCCTGAAGAAGGGCTTATGCCCGAAACGTCGATTCTCCCGCTCCTCGGATGCTGTGTTTTTCCAGCACCACATCTTTCAACTCTGGTACTCCAGCATCTGCAGTCCTCACATTCTCCTACACAATTTAATTCAGCCCCAATTCCTTACTGGTAATATAACCTGATCTCCAAGTGTAATATATCCAACTAGAAATACCCCAGAAACCTCTGGATCACTTGCCAGCTTAAAATTGCAATTACTGTCTGTGATTTAAACACAAGATCAACTTAATTGATTTTGTCCAGTGCAGTGGGAGGGGGTTTGTCTTCCTGATATTGATGGGGGATTTATAGCTGGTTTGTGATTTGGTATATTGACATCCATCATTAACCTGTCACTGATGATGATGCAGTCAAGCAATCAAATATTACAGCTAAGCATGATGGCGAGAGCACCTGGTAATTACTTACAGTTTTCCAAAAGAATCTTAGACAGGAATTTGCTGAAATGACAGTTGACTCTGATTTATCCCCCTCTCATGTAGCCCAATCTAATTTTATGATGTTTCTGATTAATCCTTCACTCCTTAACTTTCCCAATCATTGTTAAAGACAGCCTTTTAATTAACTTTTTAATTTGTTTGTGGGACATGGGTGTCGCTGGCTGCGCCAGCATTTATTGCCAGTTACTAGTTGCCCTTGAGAAGGTGGAGGTGAGCTGCCTTCTTGAACCGCTGCAGTCTGTGTGGTTTCGGGACACCCGCAGCTTTGTTTGAAGGCTGTGAAAGGTGCTATATAAATGCAGGTGCATATTCTTATTTTGAATCAGAGATTTTGCTGATACTTGGAATCTGATGTCTGTGAGTCACATTAGCTTTGAGTTAAGGACAAGCAAAACACAGCAACAATCCCGAATTGAAATCAAAACGTGAAGATTGTAAACAACAAGGTCATTTTCTGAAAACAATGCAAGTATTTATTACCCCTTGAGAAGGTGGTGATGAGCTGCCTTCTTGAACCACTGCAGTCCATGTGCTGTAGGTAGACCCCCCCCTCCCCATGCCATTAGGGAGGGAGTCTCGAGATTTTGACCCAGCGACATTGAATTGAATTGAATTGGACTTATTATCGTGTGCACTGAGGCACAGTGAAAAGCTTTGTCTTGCGAGCCACACAGGCAGATCACAGAGTTAAGGAGCATCGATAGTAAATAATAGGCAAACAGCAGCAAAAACAAAAACACAGGTACAGGCAAATGTTAAGAGTTTGTGAGTCCATTCAGTATTCTAACAACAGTAGGGTGGAAACTGTTTCGAAACCGGCTGGTGTGTGTGTGTTCAGGCTTCTGTACCTTCTCCCTGATGGTAGAGGTTGTGGAAAAAACATTGCCAGGATGGGATGGATCTTTGAGAATGCTGGCGGCCTTTCCCTGACAGCGGGGCCTGGGAGATGGATTCTATAGATGGGAGGCTGACCTTTGTGATTGTCTGGGCCGAGTTCCCCACTCTCTGTAACTGTCTCCAATCTTGAACGGTACAGTTGCCATTCCAGGTAGTGGTACATCCAGACAGATTGCTCTCAATGGTGCACCTATAAAAGTTAAGTGAAAGTGAGGACTGCAGATGCTGGAGATTAGAGTCAAGATTAGAGGTGGTGCTGGAAAAGCACAGCAGGTCAAACAGCATCCGAGGAGCAGGAAAATCGATGTTTCGGGCAAGAGGCCTTCATCGGGAATGATGAAGGGCTCCTGCCTGAAACGTCGATTTTCCTGCTCCTCGGATGCTGCCTGACCTGTTGTGCTTTTCCAGCACCACCTATAAAAGTTGGCAAGGGTATTCGCTGTCATGTCAAATTTCCACAGCTGCCTGAGAAAGAAGAGATGTCGTTGGGCCTTTGTAACCAGTGCGTCCACATGAAGAGTTCAAGAAAGCTTGTTGTGGATGACCACTCCCAAGAGCTTGACACTCTCCACTCGTTCCACCTCTGTGCTGTTAATTTGTGTGTGTGTGCGCGTGTGTGTGGGGGGGTATGTTAATAATGAGTTCCTTGGTTTTGCTGGCATTAAGAGCTAGGTTGTTCTCAGTGTACCATTTTTCCAGGTCTTCCACCTCCCATCTGTAGTCTGTTTTGTCACCATCTGAGATTTGACCGACTATGGTGGTGTCATCAGCGAACTTGTAAATGGCATTAGTCTGGTATTTGGCAATGTAGTCGTGGGTATACAGTGAGTACAGTAGGGGGCTAAGTATGAACCCCAGTGTTGAGTGTTAGTGAGGATGAAACATTGTCCCCAATTTTCACTGATGGTGGCCTGTGGGTCAGAAACTGAGGATCCAGTTGCAGAGAGTGGGGCTTAGTCCAAGATCACTAAGTTTAGGAAACAGTCTTGAGGAGATAATAGTGTTGAAGGCTGGATTGTAGTCAATGTGTAGGATTCTTATGTAGCTGTTCTTGGTGTCAAGATGTTCTCAGGAGGAGTGAAGGGCAAGTGATATGGCGTCTGACATGGATCTGTTGGTCTGATGAGCAAATTGGAGTGGGTCAAGTGTAGTGGGGAGGCTGGAGTTGATTAATGCCATGACCCGCCTTTCAAAGCACTTCATAACCACTGAAGTTAGGCCCACTGGGCGGTAGTCATTGAGACATGCTGCATGAGCCTTCTTAGACACAGGGATGATGTTGGGCCTCTTGAAACAGGCAGGGACAGTGGCCTGCTGCAGGGAGAAGTTGAAGATGTCCGAGAAGATCTCTGCCAGTTGATCTGCGCAAGCTCTGAGTGCACAGCCTGGTAGTCCATCTGGTCCCATCGCTTTCCTTGGATTCACACGACGGAAAACTGATCTGACCTCTGATGCAGTGACTGTTGGAATAGGTTCGTCAGGACTTGTCGGAATAGGTGTTACCTCTCCGCCGAAATTCTACTCAAAGTGATCATAGAAGGCGTTGAGATGATCTGAGAGGGATGTGTCATTGTTTGCTATCTTGCACTGTCTCTTTGTAGAAGCTGTGATGTCATTCAGTTCTTGCCATAGTCTCTGGGTGTCTGTCTGGGTCTCTGGTTTGGATCAGTATTGGTCCTTGGCTGTCTTAATGGCTCTGCGAAAGTCATACTTGGATTCCTTATATTTAACTGTGTCTCCTGATCTGATCCCATGGCTAACCCACCTAGCTTGCACATCCCTGGACACTATGGGCAATTTAGCATGGCTAATTCACTCGACTAACACATCTTTGGACTGTAGGAGGAAACTGGAGGATCCAGAGTAACCCATGCAGACACAGGGAGAATGTCCAAATTCCACACATAAGACCATAAGATCATAAGACATAGGAGTGGAAGTAAGGCCATTCGGCCCATCAAGTCCACTCTGCCATTCAATCATGGCTGATGGGCATTTCAACTCCACTTACCAGCATTCTCCCCGTAGCCCTTAATTCCTTGTGACATCAAGAATTTATCAATCTCTGCCTTGAAGACATTTAGCGTCCCTGCCTCCACTGCACTCTGCGGCAATGAATTCCACAGGCCCAACACTCTCTGGCTGAAGAAATGTCTCCTCATTTCTGTTCTGAATTGACCCCCTCTAATTCTAAGGCTGTGTCCACGGGTCCTAGTCTCCTTGCCTAATGGAAACAATTTCCTAGTGTCCACCCTTTCTAAACCATGTATTATCTTGTAAGTTTCTATTAAATCTCCCCTTAATCTTCTAAACTCCAATGAACACAATCCCAGAATCCTCAGCCGTTCCTTGTATGTTAGACCTACCATTCCAGGGATCATCCGTGTGAATCTCCACTAGACACACTCCAGTGCCAGTACGTCCTTCCTGAGGTATGGGGACCAAAACTGGACACAGTACTCCAAATGGGGCCTAACCAGAGCTTTATAAAGTCTCAGTAACACAACGGTGCTTTTATATTCCAACCCTCTTGAGATAACTGACAACATTGCATTCGCTTTCTTAATCATGGCCTCAACCTGCATGCTTACCTTTAGAGAACTAGCACTCCAGATCCCTTTGTACTTTGGCTTTATGAATTTTCTCACCGTTTAGAAAGTAGTCTATGCTTTTATTCTTTTTTCCAAAGTGCAAGACCTCGCATTTGCTCATGTTGAATTCCATCAGCCATTTCCTGGACAACTCTCCCAAACTGTCTAGATCCTTCTGCAGCCTCTCCACTTCCTCAGTACTACCTGCCTGTCCACCTAACTTTGTATCATCCGCAAACTTCGCTAGAATGCTCCCAGTCCCTTCATCCAGATCATTAATATATAATGTGAACAGCTGCGGCCCCAACACTGAACCCTGCGGGACACCGCTTGTCACCGGCTGCCATTCCGAAAAAGAACCTTTTATCCCAACTCTCTGCCTTCTGTCAGACAGCCAATCCATACCAGTAGCTCACCTCGAACACCATGAGCCCTCACCTTGCTCAGCAGCCTCCCGTGTGGCACCTTATCAAAGGCCTTTTGGAAGTCTAGATAGACCACATCCACTGGGTTTCCCTGGTTTAACCTACTTGTCACCTCTTCAAAGAATTCCAACAGGTTTGTCAGACACGACCTCCCCTTACTAAATCCATGTTGACTTGTTCTAATCCGAGCTGAAAATGTGTTGCTGGTTAAAGCACAGCAGGTCAGGCAGCATCCAAGGAACAGGAAATTCAACGTTTCGGGCCAGAGCCCTTCATCAGGAATTGCTCGCAGCTCTGATCTCCAGCATCTGCAGACCTCACTTTTTACTCTTGTTCTAATCCGACTCTGCTCTTCCAAGAATTTAGAAACCTCATCCTTAATGATGGATTCTAGAATTTTACCAACAACCGAGATTAGGCTAATTGGCCTATAATTTTCCAGACCGTTGTCTGAGGCTGGAATTTGTTATGGAGAAGACCAGGCCCTCTCAAGATATTTTGAGAAGGTAGCTTAAACTTTAACTTTTTCTTATTTTAAAGGCAGGTGTAAAGTGCATGTTCCAGATGTGATGTGACTGGTCAAACCACTCAACGTTCAGCAAAACACAATTTATTTAAATACTGTTGTTAAAACACAAACAAAAGAAAGAGGAATCTAGAATAACTTAACTATTGGAAAACTTAACCGAATAATAGGTACAGTAACAATTACTAATTAACTGTTCCAATGTAGCAACATCCCATGAACAAACACCCCTTTGGCAAAAAGGTAAATACAGTCACAGATTTTGACATGCAGTTCAACATTAAGGGAGATGTCAGGGAAAGTCACAGTTAATCATTCCGGGGCCCAAACAGTTTCTGACTACTCTAGTTAAGAAAGTGTAGAATGTCTGACCTGGGAGAACTGGCCACTCCCCTTCCATTCTTACAACCGCTTTTTAAAAAAAAACTAAAGGCCTCTTAAACTATTGACTTCGGCTGGCTCTAGTGTAGCCCCTCTGCCTTTACAAACTCTCTTAAAAAAAACCCAGGACAAAATATTCTTTCCAAGCTGACAGCATTGTCACAAATTGAACCCGAGTCCTTGGCACCATGAGGCAGCACTGCTAACCACTGAGTGGAGCCCATCTTGATCGTAACCCTTACATTTATGTCTGAATCATTACCGCAAGTAGCAAAGACCCCAGCACCAAACTCTGCGGGACCCCACGGGAAACAGACTTCCAGTGACGTTGGTGAGGCCACTGTTGGAATATTGCATGCAATACTGGTCTCCGACCTATTGGAAAGATGTCATGTAACTTGAAAGGGTTCAGAAAAGATTTACAAGGATGTTGCCAGGGTTGGAAGATTTGAGCTATAGGAAGAGTTGGATAGGCTGGAGAGGTTGAATAGTTTTCCATGGAGCATTGGAGGCTGAGGGGTGACCTTATAGAGGTTTATAAAATCATGGGGGGCATGGATAGGGTAAATAGACAAGGTCTTTTCCCAGAGGTGGGGGAGTCCAGAACCAGAGGCCATAGGTTTAGGGTGAGAGGGGAAAGATATAAAAGAGACCTAAAGGGCAACTGTTTCACAGAGAGGGTGGTACGTGTTTGGAATGAGCTGCCAGAGGAAGTGGTGGAGGCTGGTACAATTACAACTTTTAAAAGACACCTGGATGGGTATATGAATAGGAAGGGTTTGGAGGGATATGGGCCGGGTGCTAGCAGGTGGGACTAGATTGGGTTGGGATATCTGGTCGGCATGGATGAGCTGGACAGAAGGGTCTGTTTCTATGCTGTACATCTCTATGACTCTATGACTCAAACATCACATCCCTCCACTGTCACCCTCTGCTACCTGCCTCTCAGCCAATTTTGGATCCAATGTGCCTCTTTGCCTGGGATATCTTGCGTTCTTACCTTGGGACATTAATAAAAGCGTTATTAAATCCATGTCAAACATGTAGTCTTCAAGCTTCCTCAGCCATTCATGGTGCTGTCTAGAAGGGCTGAATGGCCTACACCTGATGCTATATTCCTTTGTTTCTAGGCGTAACTGTGTTCTTTTGTAACTTTCATTGTGGGATTGTCTTCATGAAGAAAAGATTTTTGTCACACTATTTTGGAAACTAGTGGGATGGGATTTTCCCCTCTCTGGGATGTGTCAAGGGAGGTCATGAGAAGGGGAAATCATTGGACAGGTTTAGCCTGGAGAAATACTCCACACCGTCTCACCACTTCAACAACATCTTCCAAACCCATAACCACTTCCATCCACAAGGTAAGGGCAGCAGATACATGGAAACACCACTCCCTGCAGGTTTATCTTCACTCACCTTCACTTGGAAATTTCTTGCTGTCACTGGGTCAAAATCCTGGAATTCCCTCCCTAAGGGCATTGTGGATCTATCCATGACACATGGACTGCAGCAGTTCAAGAAGGCAGCTCACCCCCATCTTCTCAAGAGGCAACTAGGGACGGGCAATAAATGCTGGGCCCAGCCATTGATGTCCATGGCCCACGAATGAATAAAAGAAACAGTTCGGTGGGTAGTCATTGAACCTTCAAGGCTGTAAGTCTAAGACTCCCTTAAAACGCCAGCTCTTTTTCTGAAGGACTATCGCACAGTCCAAGATGCAGTGTTGAATAAGACTGAAACCGGATGAGGTCTGTCCTTTCAGGTCGAATAAAACCAAGATACATTGGCTTGTTTCTTCCCTGTATCCTAGTTGCCCTCGAGAAGGTGGGGGTGAGCTGCCTTCTTGAACCACTGGAGTCCTGTGCTGTAGGTAAACCAGCAATGCCCTGGCAATTCCAAGATTTTGACCCAGTGGCAGTTGTATATTTCCAGGTCAGGATGGAGAGTGGTTTGGAGGGGAACTGCCAGCGGGTGGTGTTCACTTGTATTTGTTGACTCGCCTCCATCTCAGCCCAGTGTATAATGGCTGGGAGGCAGGCTTTCTCAGCATGTGTCAGTTTCTGACAGTCTTTCCTTCTAAGTCAGTGTACATTGTAAAATGAAGCCTATATCCTCCCTACAACTTAGTATTTTAATCAGCAGCAAATCTGTGTTCAATCTCATCACCCAGCTCATTGATATAGATTGCAACTGATTGAGGACCTAGCACTGTTCGCTATGGCACTAGATTTCCCATTTATATTGACTCTGTTTTCCAGTTGGTTAGCCAGTTCTCTATCCAAGCGAATAGACCAACACCATGAGTTCTTGTTTCCTGCACCTTTTAATGTGGCACCTTATCAATTACCTGTTGCAAAACCAAATACACCACATCTACTGGTTCCCCATTATTTATCCTATTTGTTACATCCTCCAAGACTTTAATCATTTTTTTCTGCCACAGTTTCCCTTTCATGAAACCATTTTTACTCTGCCTGATTGTATCATGATTTTCAAAATGTTTTGCTAATACATCCTTGACAATGGATTCTGGTATTTTCCCAATGGATGTTGGACTAACCAGCCTATAGTGTTCCACTTCCTGTAGCCCTTCTTTCCTGTACAGTGGTGTTACACTTGTGGTTTTCCAATCAAATAGGACCATTCCAGATCCAGGGAACTTTGGAAAGTTACAACAAATGGATCCACTGTCTCTTCAGACACAGAAAAGGGATGGGACGCAGAGTAGATATAAAGTTGTGAGCAAGGTCCAATCAGATTTAGAAAGAATGCTAGGACAGTCCAGTAGATGGAGCAGACATGGGCAGATTAAGCATGTGGAGGTATGGATAGCTAAGCTGTATCCACTTTAATGCAAGGAGCTAGACTGGGAAGGTGGATGAATTAGTGCATTAATCAGCACTTGGGAATGTGTGATATTGTTGCAATCACTGAGTCATGGTTGAAGGAAGGACAGCATTGGTAGCTCAACATTCCAGGGTTTAGACACTTCAGGAGTGATAGGGGGCTAAATAACAGGGGTAGGGGGCATTATGTTATTGATAAAGAAAACAATCAATGTAGTAATGAGGGAGGACATCCTAGATGTTTTCAAATGAGGCCATCTGGTCGGGCTTAGAAATAAAACAAAGGGTGATTACCTTGCTGGAGTTATCCCACAGGCCTCCCGACAACCAGAGTGAGATCGGGAGCTGATATGTAGGCAAATCACAGAAAGGTGTGAGAAAAACAGGGTTATAGTCGGGGATTTTAACTTCGCTAGCATTGAATGGAATTGCCGTAATGTGAAAGGTTTGGGTGGGGTGGAATTTTTAAAGTGCATCCAGAAGCTTTTTGTGCCAGTACGTAGAGATGGGGCAGAGCTAGACCCAATCCTAAGGAACGAAGTTGGTCAAGTGAAGTGTCAGTGAACATTTTGAGGACAGTGATCACAACTCTGTAAGTTTCAAAATCATTATGGAAAGAAGTAGGATAGTGCAGAAGCTAGTACATCAGACAGGATCTGGCAAACATAGGCCAGGACTGGTTACTTGCAGGTAAATCTACATCTGGAAAGTAGGGATCCTTTAAAAATAGTGTAGTGGGAATTCAAGGCCAGTTTGTTCCTCTAAGGATGAAGGGCAAGGACAGCAAGTTCAGGGAATCCTGAATGTCAAGGGATAGAGTGAATCTGATAAAGAAAAACAAGGAAGTATATGTCAGGTACAGCACGGTAGCACAGTGGTTAGCACTGCTGCCTCACAGCGCCTGAGACCCGGGTTCAATTCCCGATTCAGGCGACCGACTGTGTGGAGTTTGCACATTCTCCCCGTGTCTGCGTGGGTTTCCTCCGGGTGCTCTGGTTTCCTCCCACAGTCCAAAGATGTGCGGGTCAGGTGAATTGGCCATGCTAAATTGCCCGTAGTGTTAGATAAGGGGCAAATGTAGGGGTATGGGTGGGTTGCGCTTCGGCGGGTCGGTGTGGACTTGTTGGGCTGAAGGGCCTGTTTCCACACTGTAAGTAATCTAATCTAAAAAACACATTAAAATCAGGGGAGGCCTTTCAAAAGTATAGAGAGTGTAGGAGGTTGTTTAAGAAGGAAATTCGAAGGACAACAAAATATCTTTGGCTTTTTTTTAATAAATATTATTAAGAGTAAGAGGATTACCAGGGAAAGAGTGGGACCTAGTGGACACCAAAGGGACAACTTGTGGAGCTAGTGGATATAAGTGAGGTCTGAAATGAATACATTTCATCTGTATTTACAGAGGAGGAAGACTTTCTAGTCAGGGATTTCAAATGGGATGGTGAGGTTTTAGAGCATGTTAAGATTAATAAATAAGGGGCATTTAGTGGGCATAAAGGTGAATAAATCCCCAAGGCTTGATGAAATGTATCCCAGACTGCTACGGGAGGCAACTGAAGAGGTTGCTGGGGCCCTGGTGGTGCAGATATTTAATACTTTGCTGGCCACAGGTGAAGTGCCAGATGACTAGAGGAGAGTTAATATGGTTCCTTTGTTCAAGGGAAGCAGGGATGGGCCAGGTAATTACAGAGTCATCAGTCTGGTGTCAGCGGTCAGGAAATTACTGGAAAAAAATCTGAAGGACTGGATTAATCAATAGTTGGAAAGGCAGGGATTGATCAGTGATTGATAGCATAGGAGCAAGGGAGGTCCTGACTGACTAATTTAATTGAGTTTTTTGAAAAGGTAACTAATTATATTGATGAGGGTCATGCAGTCCGTGTGGTTTACATGGAGTTCATTAAGGCTTTTGACAAGGTCCCACATGGAAGCTCATCCACAAGCTCAGAGCCCATGGGATACAAGGCAAATTGGCAGACTGGATCTAAAATTGGCTTATAAATAGGAAACAAAGGGGGATGGTGAAGGCTTGTGTGATTGGAAGATTCTGACCAGCAGTGTACCACTAGGATTGATGGTGGGACCCTTGCTGTTTATTATATACATTTTGCATTTGTATATAGAAGGTATAATTAAAATAAATTTGCAGATGACATGAAAATTGGTGATATTGGTGATAACAAGGAGGCTACAGCCTGATATTGATCAGCTGGTAAATTGGGCAGAGCAATGACAGATGGAATTTAACCCTGAGAGGTCTAATAAGAGAAGACGACCTATAATATTAAAAATCACACAACATCAGGTTATAGTCCAACAGGTTATTTGGAAGCACTAGCTTTCAGAGGGCTGCCCCCCACCTGATGAAGAAGCTAGTGCTTCCAAACAACTCTGTTGGATTATAACCTGGCGTTGTGTGATTTTTAATTTTAATTTCACGGCTCATTGGATGCTGCCTGAACTGCTGTGCTCTTCCAGCACCACTGATCCAGAATCTGGTTTCCAGCATCAGCAGTCATTGTTTTTACCTAGATGATTTTTAATTTTGTTCTCCCCATCAGCACCTCCAAATCATGAGATCCATTATGATTAGATTCCCTACAGTATGGAAACTGGCCCTTTGGCCCAACAAGTCCACACAGACCCTCCGAAGAATAGCCCACCCAGACTCATTCCCCTACCCTATATTTACCCCTGACTAATACACCTAACACTATGGGCAATTTAGCACAGCCAATTCATCTGGCCTGCACATCTTTGGATTGTGGGAGGAAACCAGAACACCCAGAGGGGACCCACACAGACACAGGGAGAATTAGATTAGATTATTTACAATGTGGAAACAGGCCCTTCAGCCCAACAAGTCCACACTGACCCGCCGAAGCGCAACCCACCCATACCCCTACATTTACCCCT
Source organism: Hemiscyllium ocellatum (assembly GCF_020745735.1). NCBI lineage: Eukaryota > Metazoa > Chordata > Chondrichthyes > Orectolobiformes > Hemiscylliidae > Hemiscyllium > Hemiscyllium ocellatum. Next base: position 121,103,576 of record NC_083406.1, read on the forward strand.
TACCTAACACTACGGGCAATTTAGCATGGCCAATTCACCTGGCCCGCACATCTTTGGACTGTGGGAGGAAACCGGTGCACCCGGAGGAAACCCACGCAGACACGGGGAGAACGTGCAAACTCCACACAGTCAGTCGCCTGAGACTGGAATCGAACCCGGGTCCCAGGCGCTGGGAGGCAGCAGTGCTAACCACTGTGCCATCATGCTACTCCTGAAAGAGAATAATGAAAGGGAGATCTCTGGGGAGTACTGAGGAATAAACAGCCTCGGTGTACAAGTCCATTGAGCCCTGAAGGTGTCAGCACAGTACACCTGTGGAGCAAGGAAGTCTAGTTACAGGCAACATGGTGGCACAGTGGTTAGCACTGCTGCCTCACAGCGCCAGAGACCTGGGTTCAAATCCCACCTTGGGCAACTGTCTGTGTGGAGTTTGCATATTCTCCCTGTTTCTGCGTGGGTTTCCTCTCACAATCTAAAAACGTGCAGCTTAGGTGAATTGGCCATGCTAAATTGCCCATAGTGTTAGGTGAAGGGGTAAATGTAGGGGTCTGGGTCGGTTGCTCTGTGGAGGGTCGGTGTGGACTTGTTGGGCTGAAGGGCCTGTTTCCACACTGTAAGTAATCTAATCTAACCTACGAACTTTATAAAACATTGGTTTGGCTGCAGAGGGAATATGATGTGCAGTCCTGGTCACCACATTATTGGAGGGATGTGATTGCATTGGAGAGTGTGCAGAAGAGATACACCAGAATGTTGCCCAGGGTTACGAGGAGAGACTGGATCGGCTGGGGTTGCTTTTCCCTGGGCCAGAGGAGGCTGGAGGATGGAACCTGACTGGGGTGTACAGAATTATGAGAGACACAGACAGAATCAATCATGAGAATCTCTTCCCCTCAGCAGACGTGTCTAAGACCAGAGGAGCACAAATGGAAGGTGAGGAGCAAGTGGCTTAGAGGAGATCTGGGGAAAGATATTTTCACCTGGAGGGTGGCAGAAACATGGAACATGCTGCCTCAGAGATTGGTGGAAGCAAGTAGGCCTCACAGCGTTTAAGAAGCATCTAGAAAAGTGTTTAAAATGCCGAGTAGGCTATGGACCAAGTGTATGTAAATGGCATTAGTGTAGTTTGGTGTTTGTAGGTTGGCATAGACTTGGTGGGCTAAAGGGCCTGTTTCTATGCTGTACACCTTAAATGCCTTAGGGGATAGGCATTAAGTCCTGGGGACTTGTCAGTTTTAGTCCCATCAGTTTTTCTATAACTTTGCTCCACTGATTCTGATTATTTTAAATTCCTCCCTTTCCTTTGTCCCCTGCTTTACTCTTATTGAGATGCTTACTATGTCTCTAATTGTGCAGATAGATACAAAATACTTGTTCAAAATCCCTGCCATTTCTTTCCTTCCAAATATTTATTCATAACTCTGACTCTCTCAAGGACCAATATTCACTTCCTTTCCGAAATAACTCTACCAGATTAACAGCCCCAATCAGGGAACTCAGATTCTATGATTATGCACCGGCTGGCCTCATAACAGTCACTATATTTTCGACACACCTGTTGAAGGTTTCACTGTCTGTTTTAGATTACTTGCTAGGTTTCTTTCCTGATGAAGGGCTCTGGCCCGAAACGTCGAATTTCCTGTTCCTTGGATGCTGCCTAACCTGCTGCGCTTTAACCAGCAACACATTTTCAGCTCTGATCTCCAGCATCTGCAGACCTCACTTTTTACTACAGGTTTCTTTCAAGCACAACTTCTCTCTCTCCCTTTATTGTTTTATTGTTTGGAATTCTTTGTTGGTTTCTTCGATTTTCCCAACCTTCTGGGCTACCACTAATGTTTGCGGTATTATACAAGACCCTTGAATCAGATGGACAATTGTAAAAGCTGAGGTTCCTCCATTTCTAAAATCACTTCCAAACCTGTTTTGCTCATAACCATACCCTCATGGCTGTGATCATGGACAAACTCAGAGGTCTAAGGTGTGTGATGGCCTCCTAGAACAATGTGGGTAGGTAAGTCTCTCTTCCCTGATGCATTGGAGTGTTTACCGTTCAGACACCAGCTCATTAACTCTTGAGTCAAACTTTTTTGAGCCACAGACACTTATTGCAGATGTAAATCACTTCAGTGTCCAGTAGGTCCCATAAACTATGGATGCAACACGTCACCTGCCTGTAGTGATTGCAATGAGTACAGCCAGCAGAACTTCATGGAACGAATACCTTGATTGGGGATATTAAGTTGGTCCGATCAGGGAGCCTTGGCTGACAGATGAAAAGGAGAGTGCCTCCTCAGTGGAGGGCTCTCTACGTAGGGGTCCTCCCCCTTTCTCTCGGGGACTTGGGGTGGCGAGTGCTGCATGCAGCGTTCCCCTGCAATTGCAGATTGCGGTGGTTCACGGACTCCCAGCCCAACTGCTTGTTCTGTGGTGCTGTGGAGTCTGTGGACCATGTGGGTGTGGGCTTTTGCAATCCCTTTTTGATTTTCTTTAAAAACCTCCTTCTCTGATTTTGGTTGCACTTCAGTCCCACGCTCCTGATCTTCGGATACCCGGTACGGAGGAGGGAGGGCAGGTCTGAAGACCTCCTCGTGGGTCTGCTCCTGGGCCTGGCCAAACTGGCCATAAACAGGTCCAGGCAGCGGGCCGTGGAGGGGGTCATTAGGGCCGACTGCCTGCCCCTCTTCCATGGTTACGTTAGAATCCAGGTGTCTCTGGAGAAGGAGCACGCGGTATCCACCGACAACCTTGAGCTGTTCAGGGAGAGGTGGGTGCCGCAGGGAGTGGAGTGCATTATTTCTATTTTGATTTATTTTGATTTAGTCCCTGCCCTCCCCTTCACTGTTTGATCATACAGCATTGCCCTTTGATGTGAAGGGCACTGCTTGTCACTGGCCACTCAGGTGTTTCCTTTCTTCCCGGTGGTGGAAACTGATCAAAGATTTGTACACCTTGTGTCTTTCACTGTGTCTCACACCTGCAATGAAGAAAAAAAAACAATAGAAAGAAAAAAAGAAAAGAAAAAAATGAAAAAAATACAAAAAGGGAGGTGTCCACTTCCTCAGAACAGTTTTGAGAAGGGGTCAGTGGACCTGAAACGTTGACTTTGGTTTCTCTTCACAGATGCTGCAGGACCTGCTGAGCTTTTCCAGCAACTTCTGTGAAAAAAAAGGGGGACTGTCAGGGATACTGCCACTCTGAAAGCCGACTCTGAATGAGGCAGTACTGAAGTCAAGGATGATTCATCTGTAAAAAGGTGACTTTGTAAGGTGATACCAGCTTCCACGGAGTTATTTCACTGCTATGCCATTTTTAAAGTAAGTTATTTAATGAACAGATTTCAAATGTAAAGATATCACTCAATTGTTTGTGGTTATATTAAGTCACTTAATGAATTAAGCTATTAATTTAGTGTAATGCTTATATCTCCGCATGATTGGTTTAAACTATGGCCCATATTTATAGGGGAAAAATCTTAAAAGCATACCAAACAATCACCTCAATAATATCTTTCAATATGCACCGGCCTCTGGAGGCTGCAAAAGATATGAAAAGCAGCACCCCTCTCGTGGTGCCATTCCCCACCTGCACCAAATTCCCAAGTTAGCACTCATATCTCCAAGGACACAGTCCTCAGCTCGTTCTGTGCTGTCAGATTCCTAATGACACCCTACAAAGTGGCTCAGCAGAGATCAGCTGATTTCACACAGGCTCGAAACTCAGCTTAACAAGATTCTGGTGCAGTGTGGCCTGTCGCAACTCTTTAAGTCAATTTGAACGAACGAATCATTTTAAACTATTTGAAACAAAATACAAAATATTTACATTGACAGATCTGCTCCATACCTCATTTTGCAGCTACTTTTAATACATGCAAATTTGATAGTGTGCACTCGCAATTGCTACATAATCGGTAAAAATACCTAACAACTAAAACATGATGGGCATAAATAAGATGAATAGTAAAGGTCTTTTCCCGAAGGTAGGGGACTTCAAAACTAAAGGAAATAATTTTAAAGTGAGATGAGAAAGATTTAAAAGGAACCCGAGGGGCAACTTTTTCACACTGAGTGTGGTTTATATATGAAATGAGGAAGTGGTGGATGCAGGTACAGTTACAACATTTAAAAGGTGTCTGGACTGGTACGTAAAGAGGAGAGGTTTAGAGGGATATGGGCCAAACAAAGCAAATGGGACTAGTTCTGTTTGGGAAACTTGATAGGCATGACCATGTTGGACCAAAGGGCTTATTTCCACGCTGTATGACTCTATGACTCTATAACTGATGCAATATGCAAACAAAGACTTTCAGATTGTCCAAAAAACATTTGAACTTCTTTTGAAGTGTAGTCAGCATTGTCACATTGGGAAAGTGGCAGTCAATTTGCAGTCAGCAGCGTCACTGTTCCTGACACTCGGATTGAGGGTAAATATTGTCTGGGACATCGGGAAATAATGGATGTTGAATCTTTCACATGTTTAATGTCTCTTCCAAAAGATGGCATCACCATTAGCACTCCCTCGGTATTATTTATGTAGCAAATGCAGATCAATGCACCAGTCTTCACACTGCTAAGACATCTCCCCCCCCCCACCCACCCCCCGCCCCCCTCTCCCCATCTGTTTTCCATCTTTTGGTATGTTTGGTACACTTGCCATTATAGGTCAGTGCGTTGAGTATAGGAGTTGGGAGGTCGTGTTGCGGCTGTGCAGTACATAGGTGGATTAGAGTGGTGCTGGAAAAGCACAGCAGTTCAGGCAGCATCCGAGGAGCAGGGAACTCAACGTTTCAGCAAAAGCCCTTCATCAGAGCACCTGAAGGGTGGAGAGATAAATGAGAGGAGGTTGGGGGTGGGGAGAAAGTAGCATAGAGTACAATAGGTGAATGGGGGTGGGATAGGTCAGAGAGGAGGGTGGTGTGGATACGTGGGAAGGAACATTGTACAGTACATTGGTCAGGCCACATTTCAAATACTGTGTTCAGTTCTGATCTCCTGGCTATCAAAAGAATGTTGTGAAACTTGAAAGAGTTCAGAAAAGATTTACAAGGATGTTGCCAGCGTTGGAGGGTTTGAGTTATAGGAAAAAGCTGGGGCTATTTTACTTGGAGCGTCAGAGGATCAGGGATGACCTTATAGAGGCCTATAAACTCATGAGGGGCATGGATAAGCTAAATAGACAAGGTCAGGGAGTCCAAAACAGGCATAGGTTTAACTTGAGAGGGGAAAAATTTACAAAGGACCTGAGGGGCAACTTTCTTACAGAGAGGGCAGTGTGTGTCTGGAATGAGCTGCCTGAGAAAGTGGTGGAGTTTAGTACAATTATAACTTTGTTTTAGATTGGATTCCCTACAGTGTGGAAACAGGCCCTTCAGCCCAACCTACCCTCCAAAGAGTAACCCACAGAGACCCATTCCCCTCTGACTAATGCACCTAACACTATGGGACGATTAAGCATGGCCAATCCACCTGCACAGCTTTGGACTGTGGGAGGAAACCCATGCAGACACAGGGAGAAACTCCACACAGACAGTCACCCGAGGCTGGAATTGAACCTGGGACCCTGGTGCTGTGAGGCAGCAGTGCTAACCACTGAGCCATCATGTTGCCCAAAGGGAGATCTCATTCTTAAACGAGTTCTAGATATTTTTGAATCAACCTGTTCAGACATGTGATGACACTGATCTGGAGCAGGTGGGCTTCTTATTCAGAAATAAAGAATCACCATTGTGCCACAAGACTCCTTGTCTCAATTCTTGTCATGTCCAAACTAGACTGGTTCACATTTTCCAATCAACCTGTTCACAGATTACACATATCTGGAGATTACACTTGAACCCAGGTCTCCTGGCTCAAAAACAGGGACACCACCACTATGCTGGATGGGCACATGAATAGGAAGGCTTTAGAGTGATGTGTGCCAAATGCTGATAAATGGGACTAGATTAATTTAGGATATCTGGTCGGCATGGACGAGTTGGACGAATGGGTCTATTTCTGTACAGTACATCTCTATGACTCTATCTCCTTAGTTGCCATTTCCAAAAACACAATCCCATACCTTAAAGTGTTCATCCTGCAAAGCACAATTCAGTGAATGATTTTATTCCAGTCATTTACAGTTAATAGCATCAGCAGCAGTACATTTACAAGCTGTGGAAATATCCAGTGCTGTCTACCATCCAGATAAGTAAAAACCAGACTTCCTTAGTCTGCTTCTGAAAATAAGGAACAGACCAGGAAGATTTCAGCCCATTGTTACACCGAGTGAAATCCTACATGCTCCAGTATGTTTACAGAATGACATGGTAAGGGGAGAAAATCTCCTGGCATGTTTACAAAATTGTTAACACAGAATGAAGAGGAGAAATATTAAAGCATGTTGCAACATAGCAATCAGAGGCAGCCTAGAAGGTTTGCAATGTTGTACACAACAAGCTGAGGAAACTGGCTCCACACTGTAACAACAACAATGACTGGGCTCTTGTATATAATTGGAGTGAGCTACCATCAACAGGAGAACCTGGCAAATTTGTTGCATGCACCAATCCAAATATTACACAGAAGAAACGTACAAAATAATACCTTAGAATACACAAAATGTTGCTTGACCTTATTTCAATGTTGCCTTTCTGATAGAGATATATTCTGCTGTAGTTGGAATTCATTTACACAACGGTGAGGAATACTACCCACACTTCATAGTAAAGTGCCCCACCAGTCTCTCCTCCTGTGGCTAGGCTAAATTATAGCTGTGACACGGCCCAGCCTGGGCTCAGGATCCTGCTCGTATCTGTACTGGTAGCCATCCATCTGGTCGTGGCAAGCGTATCGGAAATTTCTGGCCCATCTCTTCAAGCCTCTCCTGTTCAGGTACAAGACCATGACAAAGGTGGCTGCGATAAGAGCCAAGACAATCCCGAGGAAGACGAAGGAAGCTGCTGTGTCCTCCTGACACACGAGATCATCAGGTCTGAGCTGGCTGAGGATACTTCCATTCAAGGTACCGGGGCCGAAGCAGGTGAGCAGCTGCCCATCACCGATCTGGGACGTGTTCCTGAGCCACCAGTACACAGGCCGAAGCTCACAGTCACACACCCATGGGTTGGAGGACAAGTAAACCTTCAGGTTGTGGTGGCTTTGCCAAAGGGTGATGGTCTCCTTTCTGATACGCTGCAACAGGTTGCTCCTTAGATCCAACAGTTGCAAGCTGGAACCGATGGACACTGCTTCTTCTGAAAGCTTGGTTAGGTAGTTCCCGGCCACATGGAGCTCAGTCAGGTTGGGGAGATTACTGGGACGCAACGCGATCCACAGCTGATCCTCTACTGATGGCTCCAGAGCGTAGTTCATGCTTAAACTTTGCAGCTGGCAAAGACCAAGGAATGCATCTGCAGCAATGGACGCTAAGGTGTTGTAACTTAGGTTCAAGGTCCTGAGGTTGGCCAAGCCTTCAAAGGCAGAGGGCTCGATGCCTTCAATCTGGTTTCCTGGGAGAGAGAGAGTTCCCAAATAGATGAACCCGGATCCATTGCCCTCAAAAGCCGACCTCCTCAGGAGCGAGATGTTGTTGCCAGTGATGAGCAGGTTCTGGGTGCTCGGAGGGATTCCCCATGGGATCTGGGTCAGGTTGGTGTTCCTGCACTCCACCGACCTCGACCTGTCTGTGCACTCACACTCCGACGGGCAGGGGCACGCTCCAGGCCAGGACACCATCACACTGAGCACGGCCACGGAGAAGGGCCACGTTCTTGACCAGGGGGGCACTCGGATTTGCCCGAGGTAAGTGCTCCACTGCTGCACTCCGCTCATCATTCAGCAGTTTCAGCACAAAAAAACAACCAAGGATTTGGCAAACCCCCGGTACACAAGGGAGAAACAAAAACACTTTGCCTGTTCAGGGCTCTGTCCCTGAAGAGAAGCAAAGAAAATTTAACCCGAGTGAGGCTGCTGCTTCTGACAAAGACCAGCTCTGCAAAGACCAACTCTACAAAACTGAACCAGCTATTCATTCCACTTCCTCATTCACACTCTAACCTTCTCAGCCACATCTTTGAGTGATTTTGTTGATTCATTACACCACTCGGCACAGAGAGAGTTCCCTTGAAAAGGGTTCGGATGCTCCCAGCTCTATTTCCAAGGCTTTGACAGATTTGCTTCTGCAAAGGTTTTGTTGTTGTTGATGAACAGATTGCTTTGCTGCCTGCTTGATGACCCAACTCCACCTCCTTCAAGTCATATATCAGAACTATTAGATTTTCTCCACAACTGATTTATTCACCAGCTTCTCCCCTGACGCACATTCAGAGGATTCATCAATGGCAATTTTCTATGAATCCAAGATTGATAACAGACCGCTGAATATTTATAGCACAGCACCAGGCCATTCATCCCCTCTAATCCATTTTGGTACTGCTAATGGATGTGAGTCTCCTCCACCCTATCTTACCTGACCCCATCAGTACATCCTTCTAGTCTTTACTCTCTCATGCACTTTATTCAGTTTTAGGTTAACTCAGTGACATAGGAAGGTGGATGGAGATTGGATTTGGATCAAACATGTCATCCAAGGATACTATAAGGCTTGCATTTGTATAGCATGGAACACAGGTTCCGAGGAAGGGTCACTGGACCCTAAATGTTAACTCTAATTTCTCTCCACTGATGCTGCCAGATCTTCTGAACTTTTCCAGAAATTTCTGTTTTCCTTTCTGATTTCAACATTTGCAGTATTGGGTGTTTTTTGCTAGCGCAGGAATTGGTTTCAGTGAACAGTATCGGTATATTCAAGGGGGAAGCTGGATAAATGCATGAGGGTGGTGGTGTTGAGTTGAAGGAATACAAGAATATGTTGATAGGGTTAGATGAGGTAGGGTGCTTCCAGGAAAGATGTGGGGAGCGGTGATGTGACTGGACCTGAGGTTCAGGCTAAAGCTTTGCGGACCCTAGTTCAAATCCCAACGCAGTAGGGGACAGAATGTAAATTCAAATAATAACTCGAATGGAAAATCAGTCTCAGTGATGATGACCATTAAACGTACTCTATTTGTTGTAAAATTGTATCTGGTTCAGTCATGCCCTTTAGGGAAGGAAAACTGACCAACATGTAACTCCAGACCCACTGCAATGTGTTTGACTCTGAAGTGTCCTCTGAAATTCCCGACTGGAAATGAAAATGGCAAAGCAGCCTGAACAAACCTGTAAAGTCCTGCTCGGTATTATAAGGGACGAGTGCCAACATTGGGAGGCCTGTCTCACAGACTGGTCAAGCCGACGCCTGACACAGTCATACACACAGAATCATATCAAAGTCCCAGACAGCACAATCATCACTATCCCTGAGGTGTCCTGTCCCACCTGCAGGATAGACCTTGCAGATATAGCCGGCCTGTGGGGTACAATCAGGTGGACGTTGCCCTGGGAGGTCTCAACATTGATGCCAGACCCCACAAAGTCTCTTAAGGCAAGGAAACCTTCAGCTGATTACCACAGACTGATGAGTCAGTACTTCATCATGTTGAACAACACTTCGAGGAAACACTGAGGGTGGCACCAGCACAAAACGTACTATGGGTGGGGGATTTCAATGTCCAGGCAGCATCCAACGAGCAGTGAAATCGACGTTTCAGGCAAAAGCCCTTCATCAGGAATAAGGCTTTTGACCAAAACGTCGATTTCACTGCTCGTTGGATGCTGCCTGAACTGCTGTGCTCTTCCAGCACCACTGATCCAGAATCTGGTTTCCAGCATCTGCAGTCATTGTTTTTACCTCGATTTCAATGTCCAACCTATGCCCTCTCATTTTGGATTCCCCCATCCTGGGGAAAAGACCTCGACTACTCCCTTTATTCACATCCCTCATGATCGTACAATCCTCAATAAGATCACCCCTCGGCCTCCGACGCTCCAGGGAAAATAGCCCCAGACTATTCAGCCTCTCCCTGTAGCTCAAACCCTCCGATCCTGGCAACATCCTTGTAAATCTTTTCTGAACCCTTTCAAGTTTCACAACCTCCTTCCTACAGCAGGGAGGCCAGAATTAAATACAGTATTCTAAAAGTGGCCTAACCAATGACCTTACACTTGCAACATGACCTCCCAACTCCTATACTCAATGCATAGACCAATAAAGGAAAGCATACTAAATGCCTTCTCCACTATCCTGTCTACTAATGACTCCACATTCAAGGAACAATTAACTTACACTCCAAGGTCTCTTTGTTCAGCAACATTCCCCAGGACCTTACTATTAAATGCATAAGTCCTGCCTTTCCAAAATGCAGCACCTCGCATTTATCTAAATTAAACTCCATCTGCCACTCCTCGGCCTGCTGGCCCATCTGATCAAGACCCTGTTGAATTCCAAGGTAACCTTCTTTCCTGTTCACTATACCTCCAATTTTCTTGTCATCTGCAAACTTACTAACAGTACCTCCTATATTCACATCCAAATCATTTATATAAATGACAAAAAGCAGTGGATCCAGCACCAATCATTGTCACACATTCCTGGTCACAGGCCTCCAGTCTGAAAGGCAACCCTCACCGCTACTGTCTGTCTCCTACCTTTGAGCTAGTTCTGTATCCAAATGGCTCGTTCTCCCTGTACTTCATGTGATCTAACCTTGCTAACCAGTCTACCATGAGGAACCTTGTCAAAAGCCTTACTGAAGTCTATATAGATCACATCCACAGCTCTGCCTTCATTAATCCTCTTCATTACTTCTTCAAAAAACTCAATCAAGTTCATGAACAAGATTTCCCACACATAAAGCCATGCTGACTATCCCTAATCAGTCCCTGCCTTTCCAAATACATGTAAATCCTATCCCTCAGGATCCCTTCCAACAACTTAACCACCACCAATGTCAGGCTCACTGGTCTATTATTCCCTGGCTTGTCCTTGCCACCCTTCTTAAACAGTGGCACCAGCTTTGCCAATCTCCAGTCTTCCAGCACCTCACCTGTGACTCTCAGTGATATGAATATCTCAGAAAGCAACCCTGTAATCACTTTCCTAGATTCCCACAGAGTTCTAGAGTACAGCTGATCAGGTCCCAAGGATTTATCTACCTTTATGTGTTTGAAGGTGTCCAACACCTTGTCCTCTGTAATATGTGTTGCTCTTTATTTCCCCAAGTTCTCTAGGTTCCATACCCTTCTCCACACTAAACAGTGATGCAAAATGATATCAAGAAATGGTTGAAAGTATGGGGGGTAGGGGGTTATTGCAAAGACTTTGGGCTCTGACAACATTCTGGCAATAGTACTTAACACGTGCTTTAGGACTAAAATAAATCTGGACTAACTATTCAGTACGATCAAAGTGAGTACTGCAGATGCTGGAGATTAGAGTCCAGTGTGTGATGCTGGAAAAGCACAGCAGGTCAGGTAGCATCCAAGGAGCAGGAGAGTCGATGTTTCAGGCACAAGTCCTGAAGAAGGACTCCTGCTCCTTGGATGCTGCCTGACCTGCTGCGCTTTTCCAGCAACACGTTTTTCAACACTAACAATTCAGTACAGTTATTGCCATAAAGCAAAAAAGTAGGATAAATTCAACCCAACCAATTACTTAGCCAGATCTGACCAGTCACTTAGTCTGAGCCATCAACATCCTTCCAGCCCCAACACTACAACCTCTCCCTCACACTGTTGCATAACTGCTGCCCCCTCCACCTTTCACCTCAGCTCTGATGAAGAGTCATCTAGACTCGAAACCTTAGTTTGCTCTCTCTCCACGGATACTGTGTGGCCCACTGTGACCTCCAGCATTTGCAGAACTTTGCTCCTGCAGCTACTATCCCGTCTGTCTTCTTTCGATCCATCGTGAGGTCTGATGTTCACTGATAATTGCACTGTGTTCAGCACCATTCATGACTCTTCTGATCATGAGAATGTGTTGCTGGAAAGGCGTAGCAGGTCAGGCAGCATCCAAGGAGCAGGAGATCGACGTTTCGGGCATAAGCCCTTCATCAGGAATGAGGGAAGTGTGTCCAGCAGGCTAAGATAAAAGGTAGGGAGGAGGGACTTGAAGGAGGGGCATTGGGAATGCGATAGGTGGAAGGAGGTCAAGGTGAGGGTGATAGGCCGGAGTGGAGCCACTCCGGCCTATCACCCTCACCTTGAACCCCACTCTGGCCTATCACCCTCACCTTGACCTCCTTCCACCTATCGCATTTCCAACGCCCCTCCCCCAAGTCCCTCCTCCCTACCTTTTATCTTAGCCTGCCTGGCACACTCTCCTCATTCCTGAAGAAGGGCTCATGCCCAAAACATCGATTCCCCTGTTCCTCGGATGCATCCTGACCTGCTGCGCCTTTCCAGCAACACATTTTTCAGCTCTGATCTCCAGCATCTGCAGACCTCACTTTCTCTTCTGATAATGAAACAGTTCAAATGCAGTATGCCCTGGACAATACCCAGGCATGGGTTAATAAGTACCAAGTAACATTTGCACTGCACAAGTACCAGGCAATGACCATCTCCAACAGCAGAGAATCTAACAACTTTCGTTTGGCATTCAGTAGTGTTAGCATCACTGAATCTCTCATCATCAATATCCTGGGGGTTATCATTGACCAGAAACTGAACTGCTCCAGATATATAACAACAGTGGCAATAAGAGCAGGTCATTGCTAGGAATTCTGCACTGAATAACTGGCCTCCTGGCTCCCCAATGCCTATCACCATCCTGACTTGGAAATATATTGCCAGTCTTCAAAGTCCTGGAACTCCCTAACCAACAGCATTGTGTGGTACCCACACCACGTGGATAGCAGTGGTTCGAGAAGGCAGTTCACCGCCTTCACCAGGGCAATTAAATGTGCACCAATACTGGCCCAGCCAATGATGTCAACATCCAGTGAATGAATGAAGTTACACTTTCTCCTGTTGCAGGATACCCCCAGTGGCCAATTTGCACACAGCAAGCTCCAAGAATCAGCAATGTGATGACTAATGCATCCTTAATCCTAAAGTGGATTGAAGAATATTGGCCAGGGCACTGGGGACGACTCTCCTGCTTGGTTCCCATTTTAGCTTTGTCTTTGGTGCTTTACAATTGAAAGATGTTTCAAAGGATTTATCTGCATTGCTCCCTGTACCTCTTCTTCTTTATGTATATAGAACCATAGTTAGGATATAGAAGCAGCAGTAGGCCATTCCATGTGATCCATATGGCTGATCATCCAACTCAAGACCCTGTTCTTGCTTTCTCCCTCATACCTTTTGGATCCTTTTAGCACTAAGAACTATATCTAAATCCTTTTTGAAAGCATTCACTGCTTTTTGTGGCAGAGAATTTCACAGGCTCATCGCTCGTTAGGTGAAGACATTTCTCATCTCCGTAGGCATCTGGCCTACTCCGTGCCCTTAGAGAGTGACCCGTGATTCTTTACCAATATACCTCTTTGACCAAGTTTTGCTCATTTGAATAATGTGCTTGGGTATTAGAATTAATTCAATAATGCTTCTGTGAAATGCCATGGGATGTTTTACAATGGGATGGGCATTCTATATACTTCTTGTTTAGTTGCAACTAATATCTGAACCCCTGCTTCCAACTAGTCCCAGGTCTACAGCTTATGTATGTCTCTGTGAATTGGAAACATCACAGAATTAAGAGGTTAAAAATCACACAACACCAGGTTATAGTCCAACAGGTTTAATTGGAAGCACACTGGCTTTCAGAGCGAGGCTCCTTCATCAGGTGACAGTGAAGGGCTCGATCCTAACACAGAATTTATAGCAAAAATTTACAGTGTGATGTAACTGAAATTATACATTGAAAAGTTGATTGTTAAGTCTTTCATCTGTTAGAATACAGTGATGATCTCACTTCTTTCATGTGTAAGAGGTGCAGAGTGGGTTAATTTGAAAGAGGACTACCAGCTCTCTGAATCAGTGGGGCAATGGGATTGAGTTGGAAGTCCCAGGACTAGAACTCATATTAACTGAGACTGCCATCCAACTGTCTTCACAATGTGATTTGAGAGTACAGGCAGGTGGTGCAGAAATAGCGTCTCTGGCTCATCATCGCCACCCAGTGGTTTGGATTTTAAATCCTCCCCCACACTACCACGTAAAGCGGTAATGCTTATTTTACCCAGCAACTATGTGGCATGTGTGAGCAGGTACAGGACACAGTGAAGAACATCAAGTGTATAAACCTTTATTTATATTCCACAACCAGGAAGAAAGGAAACACCAGAGTGGCCAGTGACACGCAATGCCCTTCTTGACAAAGGGCAATGCTGCATGATCAAAAAAGTGAAGGGGAGGGCAGAGATTAAATGAAAATAGAGTTAGAGTGGGAAAAAAAATCATCCCCTGCGGTGCCCACCTCTCTCTGAATAGCTGAAGGGTGTTGGTAGACACCTGGGCTCTAACATAACCATGGAAGAGGGGCAGGCAATCGGCCATTCTAACCTCCTCCACGGCCCGCTGCCTGGATCTGATTATGGTTTGGTTTTAATTTTACCTTTCATTTTTGGAACATGGACATCCCTATTGGTCCTCAAACTGAGCAGCTTGTTCAATTATTTCAGGGGGCAGTTAAGAGTCAACCATATTTATTTAAAAAATCACGGGAACTGGTGTCACTGGCTAGACCAGCAATTATTACCCATCTCTAATTGTCCAAAGGCAGTTCAGAGTGGACCCCATTGCTGTGGGTCTGGAGTCACATGTAGATCAGATTGGGTATGGATGGCAGCTTCCTTCCCTATAGAGTAATAGTGAACAAATGGGGTTTTCCCCATCAATGGCAACATGGTCATCATTAGATTCTTAATTCTAGATTGTTACTGAGTTCAAAATTCCACCACCAATTTGAAACCAGGTTCACAGAACATTACTACTTCAGTAACAACACCACCAAACCATTGCCATGTCTTGACACACTGCTATGGGGCTGTAGTCAGATGCACCAGACTGGCAGATTTCCTTCCCTAAAGGAGTTCAGTAATCAGATGGGTTTTTATAAAGATCATGATAACTTTCATTGACACCATCATTGAGACTTGCCTTCAATTCCAGATTTTTTACTCACTGAATTTAGCCGCAGTGCTGGGATAGGACACTATGTTCTCAGATCATTAACATGGGCCCCTGGATTATTCCAGTGCCTGTACCACTGCATCATTATGGTTCTGTTCCATCAGTCACATGGACTCCCCTTCCCTGCAACTATATCATTGGGACTCCCTTCTTAACGCATTCCATCATTGATGCTGCCAATAAACTTTGCAATCACTTCCCACTCCAGTTAGCTATCAGGTTTAGTTGTGAGCTACTGTGTAGGAATAACATCACTGTCTCACCCCCCCAAAAAAAATTAGGAGCCACCTGACCTCTCAAGCCTGTTCTCTCACACAAGACCACAACTCATCTGACAGTGACTTAAACTGCACTTCCCTGTACCAATCCACCTGGAATGTCGGAGTCCTGTAGAACCGGGCTCACAACTGCCGGAAGTTCCTGGCAGTGTTTGTATTTCATCTTGGCAAAACTGAAGATGGTCGCATACCAAAACCAAAGATGATTCATAGTCATAAACAGAGAAATGTCGGTGAGGTGGAGCAATGAAGGGGCCTGTTCCAGGACTTTTGGGCTAAGGTTAGTGCAGATGGAGCGCTGAGGGAATCCTACACTGTTTGACAGGCATGACTGAGACAGTGCTGCACTGTCATTGGGTCAGTACTGATGGAGTGCTGTTCTGTCACAGGGTCAGTAATGATGAAGTGCTGCACTGTCATTGGGTCAGTACTGATGGAGTGTTGTTCTGTTCCAGTGTCAGTACTGATGGAGTGCTGCACTGTCATTGGGTCAGTACTGATGGAGTGCTGTTCTGTTACAGGGTCAGTACTGTGGGAGTGCTGCACTGTCATTGAGTCAGTACTGATGGAGTGCTGTTCTGTTACAGGGTCAGTGCTGTGGGAGCGCTGCACTGTCATTGGGTCAGTACTGATGGAGTGTTGTTCTGTTCCAGTGTCAGTACTGATGGAGTGCTGCACTGTCATTGGGTCAGTACTGATGGAGTGCTGTTCTGTTACAGGGTCAGTACTGTGGGAGTGCTGCACTGTCATTGGGTCAGTACTGATGGAGTGCTGTTCTGTTACAGGGTCAGTACTGTGGGAGTGCTGCACTGTCATTGAGTCAGTACTGATGGAGTGCTGTTCTGTTACAGGGTCAGTGCTGTGGGAGCGCTGCACTGTCATTGGGTCAGTACTGATGGAGTGTTGTTCTGTTCCAGTGTCAGTACTGATGGAGTGCTGCACTGTCATTGGGTCAGTACTGATGGAGTGCTGTTCTGTTACAGGGTCAGTACTGTGGGAGTGCTGCACTGTCATTGAGTCAGTACTGATGGAGTGCTGTTCTGTTACAGGGTCAGTGCTGATGGAGTGCTGCACTGTCATTGAGTCAGTACTGATGGAGTGCTGTTCTGTCACAGGGTCAGTGCTGTGGGAGTGCTGCACTGTCATTGGGTCAGTACTGATGGAGTGCTGTTCTGTCACAGGGTCAGTACTGTGGAGTGCTGCACTGTCGGAGGGTCAGTACTGAGGGAACTCTGCACTACTGAGGGAAGAAACAAGGAAATTGCTAGAGAAACTCAGCAGCTCTGGTAGCATTGTGGAAAGAAATAGAGTTAATGCTTTGAGTTTGGTTCGAGTCTTCTTCAGAACTCTGACATTTGAATGACAGCACCTCCAGCACAGCAGGTTCACTAGACTGATCCTGGATATGGAGGGACTCTCATGAGAAAAGGCTGAGTAGGTTGGGCCTGTACTTATTGGAGTTTAGAAGCACGAGGTGATTTTTTTTAAATATACAAGACTTAGTTTTAGGGTGTAGGTTTGCTCGCTGAGCTGTAGGTTTGATATCCAGACGTTTCATTACCTGGTTAGGAAACGTCTGTGATATCAGGCCTACAGCTCAGCGAGCAAACCTACACCCTAAACCTCAACCTGAGCTACAAACCTTCACAAACCTTGCAAGACTTAGTTTTGCTAAGATGAAATACAAACACTGCCAGGAACTTGCCCGGCAGTTGTGAGCCCGGTTCTACAGGACTCCGACATTCCAGGTGAATTGGTACAGGAAAGTGCAGTTTCCGTCACTGTCAGATCAGTTGTGGTCTTATGTGAGAGAACAGGCTTGAGAGGTCAGGTGGCTCCTAATTTTTTTGGGGGTGAGACAGTGGTGTTTCTGACACAGTTTGGCAGGATGGGCCTAAACACATTGAAGTTCAGGAGAATGAAGTGATCTTATTAAAACAAAAAATTCTGAGAGAGATTGGATGCTGAGCAGATGTTTCCCTTGTAAGGGAATCTCGAAATAGGGGCACTCAGTTTCCAAAAACACTCGAGAAGTTTAACACTGACCAGGACAAAGCACTTGATTGGTGCATCCATCTCAACCAAAACCCAGTGGCAGCAGTGTTTTCCATCTGTAAGATTCACTGGATAAGTTGACTAAGGCTCCTCAGACAGCACATTCCAAACCAATGGCCACTTCCACCTAGAAGGACAAGTCAGCAGATAGATGGGAACCCCACCCCCTGCAAGTTCCCCTCCAAGCCACTCTCCATCCTGACTTGGAAATATATTACTGTTTAAAGTCTGGTTGAAGATTTGTAGCTCGGGTGTCCGTTGTTGTGGTTCTGTTCGCCGAGCTGGAAGTTTTTGCTGCAAACGTTTCGTTCCCTGGCTAGGGAACATCATCAATGCTATTCGAGCCTCCTGTGAAGCGCTGCTTTGATGTTTCTTCCGGTATTTATAGTGGTTTGGTCTTGCCGCTTCCGGGTGTCAGTTTCAGCTGTAGTAGTTTGTATGTGGGGTCCAGGTCGATGTGTCTGTTGATGGATGTTCTTGCCATTTCCGGGTGTCAGTTTCAGCTGTAGTGGACACATCGACCTGGACCCCACATACAAACTACTACAGCTGAAACTGACACCCGGAAGCGGCAAGACCAAACCACTATAAATACCGGAAGAAACATCAAAGCAGCGCTTCACAGGAGGCTCCAATAGCACTGATGATGTTCCCTAGCCAGGGAACGAAACGTTTGCAGCAAAAACTTCCAGCTCGGCGAACAGAACCACAACAATATATTACTGTTCCTACTAAGTGATGTTAGGCCAAAATCCCAGGACTCTAGTAAATTTGTGGATGAATCTTCTGCAGCAGTTCAAGAAAGCAACTCACCACCAGCTTCTCAAGGGCAACTAGGGACGGGCAATAAATGCTGGTTCATCCAGCAACACTCAGGTCCTGTGAATAACTACAATAAAATGCTCATCCAATGAAGACAAAGACAGAACAATTTCTTCCCTCGGAGAGGTAGTTTATGGAATTCTCGATCGACAAGGCAGTGGAAGTTGTCACTGAATACATTCGAAGTTGAGTTAGCTAGGTTTCTGATAATGAGGAAGCACAGACAGGAACATGGAGGGAAGGCAATCATCAGATCAGATACCATTTTACCAAAGGGTGAAGAAGGCACAACACTCGCCGTCTGCTTCTAGTTCTTGTGTTAAATATCTGAAGTATCACTTTGCTTCCTCAGAATAGAAATAGAGTTTCCGTGCTGCATAACTCTTTGACTCTATGTCGAGTCTGAAGAAGCAGATTTTGGCACTTTTTTTTAGATTCCCTACAGTATGGAAACAGGCCCTTCGGCCCAAAAGGTCCACACTGACCCTCCAAAGAGTAACCAACCCAGAGCCATTCCTCTGCCCTATATTTACCCCTGACTAATGCACCTAACGCTATGGGCAAATTCAGCATGGTTAATTCACCCTAACCTGCAGACCTTTGGATTCTGGGAGGAAACCGGAGCACCCAGAGGAAACCCACACACACATAGGGAGAACGTGCAAAATCCACACAGACAGTTGCCCGAGGCAGGAACTGAACCTGGGTTCCTGGCACTTTGAGACAGCAGTGCTAACCACTGAGCCACCATGTCACCCTGAAATGTTCCAGAAATATGATGACACTGGGCACAATTTCAGCTCGGTACAGATTGCAAACCAGCACAGCACAAACGTAGGAAACATTGAGGAGCTTTATTCACCATGGGAGACTTGGCATGAAGCAATATGTCAGCATTTTATTCAAAAAAATCAGTTCATTTAATGCTGGGTCTTCTAGGTCTCAAAGAACATTCTCTGATCACTGCAATTTTCCATTTGCCCTTGTCCAATGTAAGATGCAAATGAAGGCAACTTGATGTAAACTTACATTTCAATTCACCTGCTTCAAGCCTCCTCCATCAGCAATGACAGGTCTGAATTATCAGGATTTTATTCCCTGTCCTCTACCCCAGACTGAGGCCAGGCTTTGAGGGGCTGAATCTAGCGCTACAATTATAAAGTGCAGTACTTCACACCTCAGACTCTGTTGAAAAGCAGCACTGCACATCCCTTAGAATAGGGACCCATAACTGAATGGTATATCATGTTCGCTACATTCATACTTTTTAGACAGGCACAGGCTGCAGGGGCTTGTGTGGAGCTCAAATGGCAGGTTCTGCACTGAAAAAGGCACAAATGTTCACAGCTTCAGCCAAAGTCTTTGCAAAACACAAAAATAAAACAGTTCTGACAAAGAGCCATCAGACTCAAAACGTTAACTGTTTCTCTCTCTCCTTGAATACTGCCACCCCTGCTGAGTTCATCCAGCACTTTGTGTTTTATCTGGCATACTCCAATCAGGGATTTATAAACAAAAACAGAAATCTTCACTGCTGAGTCTTCAGAATTTTTTTTATTTTTGAAAGTATCTGAAAGAACAAAACGAACTAAAGAGGTTGTTGATTCGCCCAGATTTCAGCTGCCAGCTGGGCTAGGCTGGTGTTGGCCAAGCTGGTTAGCTCGCAGTCGCTGGTATTCTGCCATGCACTGTTTGAAGTCATGCACAGAGCGCTGACACTGCCGCCAGTCCTGGTGTTCTGCCATACAGTCCTGTACAGCTCGATGGAAGCTAGCACACCCCGTCCTAGAAATCATCTGATCCACAGGATCCTCCTCCTCCTCCTCCTCTGACTTCCTGCTCCAGTTGTGACCTCGGGAGTTAGGAGCCGTCATTTCTGGAAACCCCTGCAGCCTGCAAAAGTTAAATATTGTTTTTTATTCATCAAAATGAATAGGGCCACTCACAGCTCATACCTCTCCTGCTTCACCACCTCATGGGAGCCCCATAGACCGTGGCTCAAGGATTGAAATGTAGGGTCAGGGTCAAACGGTAGGCAGATTTGAGGTGAGAGATGGGGGAAGCAGAGTTACAAATCGAAATTAAGTGTTCAGTCATTATTAGGAGTTCAGTTTAGAGGAGGTTAGGGGTTACAAGTTAACCAGGAAAGCCCTAAAGAGAGAGCTAAGAAGAGCCAGGAGGGGACATGAGAAATCACTGGCAGATAGTATCAAGGAAAACCCGAAAGCTTTCTATAGGTACATCAGGAATAAAAGAATGACTAGAGAAAGATTAGGGCCAATCAAGTTGTGATTGTACGCAGAGTCCGAGAGGTAGGGGATGTGCTAAATGAATATTTTTCATCAGTATCCACACTGGAAAAAGACAATGTTGTTGAGGAGAATATGGAGATACAGGCTATTAGACTGGACAGGATTGACATTCATGAGGAAGTGTTAGCAATTCTGGAAAGTGTGAAAATAGTTAAGTTCCCTGGGCCGGCTGGGATTTATCCTCGGAAGCCAGGGAGGAGAATGCAGAGCTTTTGGCTTTAATCTTTATGTCATCACTGTCTAGAGGAATAGTGCCAGAAGACTGAAGGATAGCAAATATTGCTCCTTTGTTCAAGAGGGGGAGTAGAGACAACCCTGGTAATTATAGGCCAGTCAGCCTTACTTCAGTTGTGGGTAAAGTGTTGCAAAAGGTTATAAGAGATAGGATTTATAATCAGCCAGAGAGGAATAAGTTGATTAGCGATAGTCAACACGATTTTGTGAAGGGTAGGTCGTGCCTCACAAACCTCATTGAGTTCTTTATGACGGTGACCAAACAGGTGGATGAGGGTAAAGCAGTTGATGTGATGTATATGGATTTCAGGAAGGCATTTGATAAAGTTCCCCATGGTAGGCTATTGCACAAAATACAGAGGCATGGGATTGAGGGTAATTTAGCAGTTTGGATCAGAAATTGGCTAGATGAAAGAAGACAGTGGTGGTTGATGGGAAATGTTCATCCTGGAGTTCAGTTACTAGTGGCGTATCACAAGGATCTGTTTTGGGGCCACTGCTGTTTGTCATTTTTATAAATGACCTAGACAAAAGCGTAAAAGGCTGAGTTAGTAAACTTGCAGATGACACTAAGGTCGGTGGAGTCATGGATAGTGTTGAAAGATGTTGCAGGTTACAGAGGGACAAAGATAAGCTGAAGACCTGGGCTGAGAGGTGACAAATGGAGTTGAATGCGGAAAAGTGTGATATGATTCAATTTGGAAGGTGTAACAGGAATACAGAGTACTGGGCTAATGGTAAGATTCTTGGTAGTGTGGATGAACAGAGATCTCGGTGTCATGTACATAGATCCCTGAAAGTTGTCACCCTGGTTGATAGTGTTATTAAGAAGGCGTACAGTGTGTTAGCTTTTATTGGTAGAGGGATTGAGTTTCGGAGCCATGAGGTCATACTGCAGCTGTACGAAACTCTGGTGCGGCCACACATGGAATCTTGCGTACAATTCTGGTCAGTGCATTATAGGAAGGATGTGGAAGCTTTAGAAAGGATTCAGAGTAGATTTACTAGGATGTTGCCTGGTATGGAGGGAAGGTCTTATGAGGAAAGGCTGAGGGACTTTAGGCTGGTGTGCGTTAGAGAGAAGGTTGAGAGGTGACTTAATTGAGACATACAAGACAATCAGAGAGTTAGATAGGTGGACAGGGAGAGCCTTTTACCTCGGATGGTGATGGCTAGCACGAGTGGACATAGCCTTAAATTGAGGGGTGGTTTCCTTACTCAGAGAGTAGTATGGACACGGCACACCCTGCCTACAACTGTAGTAGACTCACCAACTTTAAGGGCATTTAAATGGTTATTGGATAAACATGTGGATGATAATGGAATAGTGTAGGATAGATGGGCTTCAGATTGGTTCCACAGGTCGGCACAACATCGAGGGCCGAAGGGCCTGTACTGCGCTGTAATGTTCTAGGTTGTTTTGGGAGGAGTTAGGCTTAAGGTTAATGTCAAGAGTTGGGAGTCAGAGGTAAGGGCTGAAGTGATGGTCAGGGGTTAGAGTTCATTAACAGAGGTTCGGGGAGAAACCAGGGTTAAAGATCTGTAACCCACCTCTGGAAGACGGGCTGAAGAATCACTGACCTGAGGCCCAGATCTGACCCGGTGTTACTTTAAATTTTTACCCGCCCCAGGATGCGGGTGTGCAACAGCAGAAATGCTCCGAGTAAACGGTATGTGCAATATTCGGGTAGCCGCGTGTACTTCCGGTACCAAGGAATATAAAATCAGCAAAACAAACCATTTTTGATAAAGTTAAAAATCACAAACACCAGGTTATGGTCCAACAAGTTTATTTGGAAGCACTGCTTCTTCAGCAGGTGGTTGTGAAGCAGCTTTTTGAAAGATAGTGCTTCCAAATAAACCTGTTAGACTATAAACTTTGTCCACCCCAGTCCAACACCGGCACCTCCACATCATTTCTGATAAAGAGTAATCACAACTGTGTTTTCTCTCTCTACAAATGCTGCCGCACTTGGTGCGTTTGTCCAGCCCTTTGTGTTTTATTTGGCAAACTCCAGTTGGGGCCCAATTAGGGATATATATAAATTAAAAGAGAAATTGCTGGGGAAAATAACTCTGACAGCAGCCGTGGAGAGAAGGCAAGGTTAATGTTTCACGTTTAGTCAGCTTTCTTCAGAATTGATTTTAGTCCTGAAAAGGCTGGTGTTTGCGCTGACGATGGCGGGGCGGGAGTAAGGGGTAAATAATAGGTGGGGATGGAGCCCACAGAGACAGAGAAAAACAGAAAAGGTCAGTTTGGCACACAGACCTCGTTGTCTCATTTCTACATCTTCCCAACTGTGTTTTTTTTCCTCCACCTATCGTTTATTCTTCGCCTCCACATCTTCAGCATAAATAACAACCTTTAACATCAGTTCTGAGGAAGGGTCAATCGACCCGAATCTTTAACTCGGAATTCTCTCCAAGATGTTGCCAGATCTGCTGCAACTTCTGCTTTTGTTTCTGAACCGAGAATAAAATGGACTTTCTCAGGTAGAAAAGGCGCCAATAGTCTGCTTTCTTTTTGCCCGTCCCGTCCCGTCCCGTCCCTATTGTCTCTCCCAGGCCACTGGGGAGCACATTCTGGGGCCTCAGGCTCTGGGCATCAATGGAAGGCGGCTGTTCCCAGAGAGCACCGCGGCTGGGAAAGTCGTCTATCTCCGGTGCAGGAGGCGCTACTCCCGGGGACCTGCCGCCGCACCGAGCGATCTCACCTCAAAGAATCAAATACCGAAAGGTTCCGGCGACCGAAACCAAAGTAGCCTTCTTCTGACAATCTCTCGGTTTCGGTTTAAAGAAAAACACACCCCCGTCAACAACAATGGCCGACAAACATTATGACTTCCGGTACTACCACCATCAAGTTCCCTGCCCCACCGGAAACATGAGTCTCCGGAAAAAGAGTCCGGGTGACAGTGTGAAACCTTGGTCATTCACAGCTCCTAATCTCCCTATAATCTCTCTATGCACTGTCATTATTATCTCTTTATTGCTACCTTTGCTTCTGGAGCCTTGACTCACCTTCTCTCAGCCTAGTATAAATACCTCCCCATTTCTCCCCTTTTTGTTAGCTTTGACAAAAGGTCAGTTAGACTCAAAACATCAGCTTAGTGGGCTAGTGTAGGTTAGGTGGGCTTGGGTTGGCGCAACATCGAGGGCCAAAGGGCCTGTACTTTTCTATGTTCTATGTTCTTTTCTCTCCTTACAGATGCTGCCAGACCTGCTGAGATTTTCCAGCATTTTCTCTTTTGGTTCTGGGTGACAGTGTGTTAAGAGTTTTTTGGACAACAGGCACAAACAGATGACAAACACACTCTTGATGGGCCGTCTGCTGTAATGAATTGGGATATTAACTTAAATGGTGTGTCATTGGATAAATATAAACCAAGGATTGCCAAAGACCTGAAACAAAAACAGAAACCACTGGAGAACCCCTCAGCGGGTCTGTGGAGAGAGAAAGCAGAGTCTGTTGAGCTATAACCTGGTGTTGTGTGACTTTTAACTTTGTAAAAGTGAGGACTGCAGATGCTGGAAACCAGAGTTTAGTTCAGAGTGATGCTGGGAAAGCACAGCATCCGAGGAGCAGGAAAATCAACATTTCAGGCAAAAGCCCTTCATCAGGAATAGAGGCAGGGAGTCTCCAGGGTGGAGAGACTCATCTGACCCTTTAACTTTGTCCACCCCAGTCCAACACCTGCACCTCCACATTATGACTACCATTCTTGCAGTGAGACTCTCCTCAGCTTCAACGTCTGAGGGTGGAGTTGCTGCGGTAGGCAATGTAGATCCAGAGGTCCCATAGTCCTCTGAATCGTCCAGAGCAGAGATTCCTGAGGGGCCTAGAGGTGGGTCTTCCTCCATCTGGGTACTTCCTGGCACTGCCCTCTTTCCTTGTGGGAGGGGGGCATCTAGAGTGTGCACCACATTTGCCATCACCTTCCAGCTGTGCACACCCCAGAATAGCAGTATTTCTGCGAAAATATCATTAAAAGGGGGGAATGGGAAATTAAAACAGAATTTAAGACAATGTCCACTTAGTCCATTTCACGTCTCTGAGTTCGAGGGCCTGATCCCCATTAGATAGATAATTTAGATATTAAGATGCCTCAAAATGGAACCCCCATACTTATCCATGTTAAACTCTTATCTGCCAAAATTTGGCTCATTCACCTGGTAAGAAGACTCTAAGCATGTCTGCCCTCCCCCCACCTTATCCCAGTTCTAACCTTCCAGCTCAGCACCATCCTCATGACCTGTCCTACCTGCCAATCTCCCTTCCCACCTATCCGCTCCACCCTCCTCTCTGACCTATCACCTTCATCCCCAGCCCCATCCACCCATTCTACTCTCTACTACCTTCTCTCCAGAACCGCACCCCCCCCCCCCCCAACCACCACTTATCTCTCCACCATGGAGGTGCCCTACCTCCATTCCTGATGAAGGGCTTTTGCCTGAAATGTCAATTTTCCTGTTCCTCGGATGCTGCCTGATCTCACTTTCTCCTGTTTAAAATATAGTCTCTTTCCAAACACAATTAATCACTTCCCATTTCTCTGCATTAAATTTCATCTGCCACCCATCTGCCCATTTCACCAATCTACCAATGTCCTTTTTAAAGTTCTACATTATCCTCCTCATTGTACATATTACATGCACACTTCATACCAACTACAAAATTCAGAATCGTTCCCTGGACACCAAGATCTAGGTCTTGATTTTAAATGAGAAAAGCAAGAGGAGCAGCACCAACTCGCAGAGAACTCCAAAGCTTGTTCTTGGCTGAAAACTATCCACTTGCCATTACTTCCTGTTTCCTATTCCTCAGCTGTCCCAATTACTGTCCCAATGTGGCCTCCTCTACATTGGAGAAACCAAACGCAGACTGGGTGACTGCTTTGCAGAACACCTCTGGTCCGTGTACAAGCATGGCTCTGACCTTCCCATAGCCAGTCATTTTAACACAGTGACCTGCTCACATGCCCATGTGTAGTCCTCAGTATGCTGCAGTATTCCAGTGAATCACAGCGCAAACTGGGAGGAACAATATCTCATTGTTGTGGTTCTTTTCGCCGAGCTGGGAATTTGTGTTGCAGACGTTTCGTCCCCTATCTAGGTGACATCCTCAGTGCTTGGGAGCCTCCTGTGAAGCGCTTTGGTTCCTGTACAGAAGCACTTCACAGGAGGCTCCCAAGCACTGAGGATGTCACCTAGGCAGGGGACGAAACGTCTGCAACACAAATTCCCAGCTCGGCGAACAGAACCACAATGAGCACCCGAGCTACAAATCTTCTCCCAAACTTTGAACAATATCTCATCTTCAGACAGGCACTTTACAATCTTCTGGACTTAATATTGAGTTCAACACCTTTAAGTTGTGCATCCCCTCCCATTCCTTCCCTTTCTTTTACCTTTACTGGATGTAGGGGTGGCATGGTGGCACAGTGGTTAGCACTGCTGCCTCACAGCTCCAGAGCGCAGGGTTCAATTCTCACCTTGGGCAACTGTCTGTGTGGAGTTTGCACATTCTCCCTGTGTCAGCATGGGTTTCCTCCGGGTGCTCTGGTTTCCTCCCACATTCCAAAGATGTGCAGGTAAGGTGAATTGGCCATGCTAAATTGCCCACAGTGTTAGGTGAATGGGGTAAATGTAGGGGAATGGGTCTGAGTGGGTTGCTCTTTGGAGGGTCAATGTGGACTTGTTGGGCCGAAGGGCCTGTTTCCACACTGTGAGTAAGTAATCTATTCTCTATCGCCATTCCACTCTCTCCTCTGCACGCCAGTGGGACTGTGGTTCTTTCTAGGAGAAAGTGAGGACTGCAGATGCTGGAGATCAGAGCTGAAAATGTGTTGCTGGAAAAGCGCAGCAGGTCAGGCAGCATCCAAGGAACAGGAGAGTCGACATTTCAGGCATGAGCCCTTCTTTGGGAAGGGTTCTTTCTAGTCTGGCAGTTAGACACACCATTGTTCTGCTATTGTCACATTCTGGTCACTTAATCGGAACTATCAACAGCCTTTCTGCCACAGCACTACACCCTCGCCCCAATATTGCCTCCTTCACACTTCACATCAGTTCTGATGAAGAGACACCTGGACTCTCTCTCAATGGATACTGCCTGAACCGCTATGATCTTCAGCATGTTTTGATTTTCAGTACGGATTCCAGCATCTGCAGTAATTTACTCCTTCTCAGGAGTTTACTTTTATTTGAGTGCACGCACATCTCCATAAAAGAGAGAGAGAGAGAGAGATTGAGAGGTACCAAGTAGTGCTGTAGTCCAGTCGATGTGTCTGCAACACAGGGTGACAGTTTCACTGTGAGGAGTTGATCATTTGAACTGAGGTGAGGAGAGTGTCTTCACTGATCGGGCTGTGAAATACTTTATCCCAAAGAGCTGAGGGGTTTCAAGCCATTGAGTTAATTGAACATGGTGGTCTTGATCCATTGTTGGAATTGAGGGAAATCAGGACAAATGGGATGGGGGGGGGTGATGGATGATGTTGAGGTGAAAGGTCAGCCATGATTTGGTTGAATTATGGAACAGGCTAGAGGGGCAGAATGGCCAAGTCTAGCTGCCTTTCTGCTATCTCTCTCCATCTCTGTTGCCTCAGTTAAATCAAATTGTGATACAGTCGATCAAAAAATAGACCGAGTAAAGCACACACAAATGAAGATAATCTCAAAGATAAACTATGATTATTTATTATAATTCAAAGAGGTTTCATACATTGCAGTTCATTTAAAACCATGGAGAGAACAGAGAGGCGACATTAGTGAATGGGACTGAGCCCTACCAATCCACCGTACAAAAAGACAAGACATTGAAGATACAACTGTCCCTTTGGCACATAGCCTCTGCCATTGGGTATTCATTAATACCAACACTGATTGTATTATCAAACAGGAATCACAGAAACTCTATCTGCATAATAAATTAAGAAACAAGGCATTTGTTTCATCAATAAAAATAAAAGTGATGTTCTTAATAGTAATAACAACGCTAAAGGAGCCTCAAACTTCTTGTAACTGGCAAAGAATTGTTATTAAAAGTACAATCGTTGTCTTTTCAGTTGATTTAAGCAGTTGGTCCCTGTTACAGCCACACAGCCATATACTGTACATACTACACCTTGAGCATGGAGTTACACAGGGCACTTAGAAGCTGCATGGAGATGATGGTGTAGTGGAAATGTCACTGGGATAGTAGTCCAGAATCCCAGGCTCCTGTCTTGAGGCGATGGGTTCAAGTCCCAGTATAGCAGATCGTAGAATTTGAATTCAGTCACTAAATTGGAATGGGAAAGCTAGTCTCAGTAATGACAGTTACAAGACTATTATTGACTGGTGAATCTGATTCACTAATGTCCCTTAGGGAAGGAAATCTGCTGCCCTTACCCTGGTCTGGCTTACATGTGACTCCAGACCAACAGCAAAGTGGTTGACTCTTAACTACCTTTTGAAATGGTTGAGCAAACCATTCTGTTCAAGGGCAATTAGGAATGGGGAGCAAAAGACAGATGCCCACTTTCCATAAAGGAAAATCATCTTGTTTTGGACATTAGACTCTTGGGGTGGTCATCAAGAAATATGACTGGGCCTTGAGGCCGGGGTTGGGGTGGTGTAGCAGTGCAATACCTGCTTTGAGTGGCATTAAAGGTCACAGAAACTTGGCATGGACAGACAATGTAAATGAAACATTAGTATGAAGTAATAGAGCGGGTTCAGGCACAATGGACAGACTACCCTCCTTCTATGTCATAATAATTCCGATTCTGTAAAGGGTAAACCTCTAAATGGGGTGCAGCAACAGAGGACAAATCAGCACAAATAGTCAAATGTGACAGGACAGGTTGAGAAGGCAATTAAAAAAGCATTTGGGAGTCTGGGATTATTAACTTGGGCATGGAATATTGGTTCAGCCCCAACTGGAGTACTATGTCCACTTCTGCAGGTCGAGGAGGATGTGAAAGCATTACGGTGCAGAAACAATCTTTGGGAATGGTTCCAGGGATGAGGGATTTCAGCTTCATGAATAGATTGGAGGAGCTGGAATTGTTTACCCTGGAGAAGGGAAGATTGAGTGGAGATTTGATAGCGCCCTTGATTATTTCATGAGGTCTGAACAGAGTAGGCAGGCATGCATGTTACCAACAGGAGACATGATCAGTAAAAGACTCATTGTGGGGAGAATCATTTTAAACAGCGAGTGGTTAGGATCTGGAAGGCACTAACCGTGTGATGGAGGCAGATTCTGTCAAGGCTTTCAAAAGGAAATTAGATATGCATCTGAAGAGAAATAAATAGCAGGGCTACAGGGGGAGGAATAGGTGAGGGGCCAGCCAATCTGCTGCTTCATACAGCTAGCACAGGATTGATGGATTAAACAGCTGTCCTGAAACTGTTTTATGATTCTATGTAATTTATTCTTGAGTTTCTGCTGTCATTAGCACTGTTTCTTAGGGTGATTTCACCCAGGTTCTTGTGGGATAACAGTTGGCATCTCTGGTGAGGTGACTGTGTTGGGCCAAACCCTCAGTAACAAATTCACTCTCGCTGTGAGTTAGACACACAGGGCTGTATCTTAGCTGAAGTCTCTCCCGATGGAGAGTCTCAGATAGAATAGCAATACAGATGGAACGGACTGGAGGGATTGAATGGCCTTGTTTCTGAACTTCCAAAAACAGGCAAAAGCCAAATGCTCAATTTTATTTCCCCATCACTTGATGTACTTTTGTGGGATTGGCCAACACAGATTTCAGCTGTTTGCTGAGGGATTTGCTTCCTGACAGCAAGAGAATGAAATTAAAGTTTATAGACAATTGTCTCTTTTAAATGAATTAACCAAGATGTTGCTTTGTGGTGTGAAAGTAGACATTATTGCTCAGGTCCAGGAAGAAAACAATACAAGCCAGGGAACCTATTTAAAAAAAGCTTCTGAGAGGATCATCAGCTGGGTCAACTTTTATTGCCCATCCCTAGTTACCCCTCAAGAAGGTGGTGATGAGCTACCTTCTGGAACCACTTCCGTCCATGTGATGTAGGATGACCCACAATACCATTAGGGAGGGAGTTCCAGAATTCTGACCTTGAAATTCTGAAGAAAGATGATATATTTCAAAATCCATGGCTTAGAGGCAACTTGTAGATTGTGGCATTCCTGCTACCCTTGTCCATCAAGATGAAAGTTGTCAAAGGTCTGGAAGGTGCTGTCAAAGATGTTTTGGCAAATCTCTGCAGTTTATCTTGTAGATAGTACACACTGCTGCCAGTGAGCATCGATACGAAAGGTGATGAAGGGATTTTGCCCAAAAGGTCGATTTTCCTACGCCTCGGATGCTGCCTGACCTGCTGTGCTTTTCCAGCAACACTCTGATCTAAACATCGATGTGGAAGGACTGAATGTTTAAGTGCACTCTGCTAAGTGAATTGCTTTATCCTGGAAGATGTTAAGCTTCTCGAGTGTTGTCAGACCTGTACCCATCCAGGCAAATGGAGCGTACTCCATCACACTCCTACCTTGTGGCTTGTAGATAGTGGACAGGCTTTGGGGATTCAGGAGGGGAGTTACTTGCTGCAGTATTTCCAGCTTTTAACCTGCTCTTGAGGAATCTGCATTTATATGGTGAGTCCAGTTCAGTTTATGGTCAATGGTAACCCCAGGATGTTGATGATGAGGAATCCCATAATATTAATTGCTACCTTCCCTTTAGCAACAAGTCCTCACAACTGACCAGCAGCCAACCCAGATGAACAGTTGACGTAGTGGAATGTAGAGCCAATGAAAGTCACTCTTTACATGTCCTTGGACACCATCTACAGCAACTTACAATCATTATCACTCTTATATAGGAAAAAGCCAATAGGGAACAGCATGCTCAATGCCAGCTTAAACAATAAGCTTGCCACAAAATGACAAAGATGGCACTATTTTAAAGTTTATATTAGACTGGTACAGTATGATCTCATGTTGCTAAACTTCAAATCCAGTATTTTGGTTCCTAGAATAAAGTTTTGATTTACTTTTCAGTGCACATTATTATGAGTGATCTTAGGTCTGACATGTTTCTCTACTCATTTCAGCTTTTAACATAATCTAATCCCACATTGGGAAAAATGTATTGCTCCTTCTCCATATGGGCTGCACCAAATACCCCCAGAACAAGGGCAACAGAAGTTAATTATAGAGTAAAGCTTCCTCTACTCTTTTAGACTGAGAGGAAAGCTTCCTGTACTGTTTTACTGAAGGTAAAGCTCTGTTCTGATTGTCCCCACCAAACATTCCCAGGATAGAAACAGTTACAGCATATGTGTATGACAGTGAAGCTTTCTGTACTCAATTAAACAGAAAATAAATGTCCCTCAACACTGTCTCCATCAAACACTCCCTGGACTGGGACAACAAAGGGTTAGGTTCCAAATTAAGCTCCCTCTACTCTTAAAAACTGAAAGTAAAGCTACCTCTACACTGTAGCCATCAAACATTACTGGGACAGGGATGGCTCAGGATCGGATACAGAGTAAAGCTGTCTCTATCAAACACTTCCAGGTCAGGGACAGCCTGGGATGAGATACAGAGTAAAGCTCCTTCTACACCATTCCCATCAAACACTCCCAGGACAGGGACAGCCTGGGATGAGATACAGAGTAAAGCTCCTTCTACACCATTCCCAAACACTCCCAGGACAGGGACAGCCTGGGATGAGATACAGAGTAAAGCTCCTTCTACACCATTCCCATCAAACACTCCCAGGACAGGGACAGCCTGGGATGAGATACAGAGTAAAGCTCCTTCTACACCATTCACATCAAACACTCCCAGGTCAGGGACAGCCTGGGATGAGATACAAAGTAAAGCTCCTTCTACACCATTCCCATCAAACACTCCCAGGACAGGGACAGCCTGGGATGAGATACAGAGTAAAGCTCCTTCTACACCATTCCCATCAAACACTCCCAGGACAGGGACAGCACAGGATTACTTGTTAAAATCTCCAGAAAGAAATCCAATTAGGTTTGGAATCTGAAAGTGCAATTTGGTTGAAGATTTAGCCTTGTAAACAATTTGGGGCTATTAGGTGTTGGAGGAAGAGAAGGGGTGCAGAATCACGTCATATTTACCCACATTTCACACCACTCTTTATTGTTCAGTCATGGGGGTAGGGGTGTCACTAAGTGAGCAGGTTGATTGGCCTTGATTTTGCATCATTCTGACATTGTACTTGGTGTGCGTCAGTGAAGAATTTGGTAAAGCGAGTTCGATTCCTAGAGTCATACAGCACAGAAAAGGTCCTTCAGCCCATTGAGTCTGCACTGACATAACCACCACTAAAAGTGGGACCTTGTCAAAAGCTTTACTAAAATCCATATAAATTACATCAACTAAACTTCCCTCATCCAGACATTTGATCATATTTTCAAAAATTTGAACAATTTGTTAGGCATAACCTCCCTCTGTCAAAGCCATGTCAACTATCCTAAATTAACCATTGCTTTTTCGACGGAGTCTTAACTCGCTTCTTCAGAATTTTCTCCAATAATTTCCCTACCAATGATGTGAGGCTCACTGGTCCGTAAGTTCTGGTTCATCTCTACTACTTTTCTTAAAACGTGGAACCACATTGGCTGTCCTTCAGTCCTCTGGCCCTTCCCCCATGATCAGAGAGGAATTAATGTCAGAGCCCATGAAATTTCTTGCCTCGGTTCTCACAGCAGCCTGGGTTGCAATTCATCCAGGCCAGAGGATCTGTCTGTTTTTAAGCCCATCAGGGCACCCAGTGCTTCCCCATTTCCTATGTCAAACTGTCTAAGTTCCTCACAGACCCTTTTCCTGAATTCCCTACCTATATTTTCCTTTTCCAGAGTGACGACCTAAGAGTTGTATTCATTTAATACCCGTCCAACATCCTGCATTTTCACATTAAGGTTGCCCCCTTGATCCCTAATGGACCCTACTCTTTCCCCGATTAACCTTTTCTCTTCAATGTATTTATAAATATGGTGACACTTGCCTCAAGATCTCATTTGGGGAAATGAGGGGGACGGTGGTTGGCACTGTTTGATTGAATCATTCAAGTGAAGCCCCAAGAATGGAGGTGAAGCTAATGTTGTCAACTCTGGTTAATATCTTTTTGGAGTTTGACCCCCCCAAATGCCTTATGAAAAGGAGTCTTCCCCTCCACGCACATGCCTCCTCAGCAACACCCCCCCAAACCTCAACACAAACATTTCTGATAGTCAGACAAGAAAACATTGGAGCAGTAGTAGGCCATTCGGCCCATTGAGTCTGCTTCCCCATTCAATGAGATTGTGGCTGAGCCGATAATCCTCTTCTCCACTTTCCTGCTTTTCCCCATAATCCTTGATTCCCTTCCTGATTAAAAATCTCTCTCTCAGCCTTGAATGGACTTAATAACCCAGCCTCGATAGCCCTCTACAGTAAAAGTTTCTGCAGTTAACAAACAAAATAAATTTAAAAACTAATGCTTCAAAATCAGTGTGATTTTTTTTACCCCTACCCTATGGTTTTTCACTCCCCAGGGGGCTGAGTTCCAATCCCTGTCAGACCACATTCTGAAGTAAGTTGGCCAATTTGTGTACCAAAGTCTTGATCCTCCTCCAAAACCTCTATCTCCTCTACCCACTCCCCCAGAAATCTCCCAACCCACCCCACCCCACCTCTCCCAGATAACCCAAAAAGACTGTGAAGGAACTGACATCATGATTGTACCAGTCTACTGTTTGGAGTCTGTCAGGTTTTGGCCCAAGACTATTGAGAAGCCTCAGTTGTTTTATTGTCTAACAAAAACAAGGAGGAAAATAAACTAACGACAGCAGCTTTTCAGGTGCCGGAGATCACCGTGCCTTGCAGCGATTTGCGTGTCCCCGTGTTTTATCGGTCGTTGTGCTGCGGTGAGTTCACTCCATCTTCATCGTCGTCATTGTCGTCCTTCAGTCCTTTCAGCCTCTGGCGAGCAAAATCCTCAAAAACAATGTCATCATCACTGGAAATGAAAGAGGACTCAAGGTGAGTGAGCTGGTCTTCAGATAACAACCAGAGTCACACTGAAATGATATAAAAGGACATGGGGAACCAGAGCAGGAGATGGCCATTCAGCCCCTTGAGCCTGTTCCACCATTTGATACGAACGTGGCTGATCTCATCTTAGCTTCAATTCCACGTTCCTGCCCAGTTCCCATAACCCTTTAACCCCTTACTAATTCAAATATCTGTCTATCTCCTCAAATTTACTCAATGTTCTGGCATCCACTGGACAAGTGAATTCCACAGATTCATGACCCTGTGAGAGAAACTATTTCTCCTCATCTTTGTTTGAAACCTGCCACCCTTTATCCTAAAACTATGACCTCTTGCTCTAGATTGGCCCACTCCAGGGAATATCTGCTCTACGTAGACTTTATCAATCCCTTCCAGCATCTTCTAAATCTCAATTAGATCTCCTTTCACTCCTCGTCTTTTGCAAATACAGACCTGAATGCTCAAACTCTCCTCTTCCCTGTAATTAATCTCATGAAGACTGAAGAAATGTGGGGTAACTTCTCTGAAAAAGATGTTGTTGGGATACATTGTAGTCAGGTCCACCAGTGCCACTGGAGGATACATTTGTGCTTTGAGAGGTTAGTCATGGCTCACATCAACTCCAGCCTCTCTGATTGCCTTGATCCACTACAGTCCACCTACTGTCACAATCAGTCCATGGCAGACATCATCCCCCTCTGGCCCCACACTCATCTCTTGGACATTTGGATAACAAGGAAACCTGCATCAGACTCCTATTTATTGACTTTAGCTCCACCTTCAAGACCATAATTCCAACAAAACACACCTCCAAACTCCAAGAGCTAAGACTCGGATCCATCCACTGCAACTGGATCCTAGACTTCCTGACTCGCAGACTGCAATTAGTAAGAACAGGAGACAACACCCCAACACCAGGACCCTGCAAGGCTGTGTACTCAACCCCTTATTAAACTCCTTCTACACTCACAACTGTGTGGCCAAATTCTAATGCTGTTTACAAATTTGCTGATGACACCAAGTGTGCTGGATCTCAAACAATGACAGGACGTGGTACAGGAAAGAGATAGACAGCTGGATGGTATGGGGTAAAGACCACAATCACCCCCTCAATGTCAATAAAATGAAAGAGCTGATCACCAACTTCAGGAAGTGGAGTGGACGACATGCCCCATCTGTATCAATGGTGCTTAGGTAGAGGTAGTCGAGAGCTTCAAATTCTTGGGAGCAAATATCACCCAATAATCTATCCTGGTCCATCCATTTTGATGCTACAGTCAAGAAAGCACACAAGCGTCTCTACTTCCTTAGAAGGGTAGGGACATTCAACACATTCACAATGAGCCCCACCTATTTTTGTAGATGCACCACAGAGAGCATCCTATCCAGATACACCACAGCTTGGTATGGCAACTGTTCTGCCCAGAACAAGAAGAAATTATGGAGAGTTGAGAACCCAGCCCAGTCCATCACACAAAGCAGACTTCCATTCATTGATTCCGCCTACAATTTCCACGGCCTTGGGAAAACAGCCAACATAATCAAAGACCCCGCCCACCCTGGTTATACTCTCTTCCATTGGGAGGAAGATACAAAAATTTGAAAACACTTACCAACAGATTTAAGGACAGCTTCTTCCCCAATGTTTTCAGATTTCTGAATGGTCCTCTCATATATTAGAGTTGATCTTTCGCTGCACCTACTGTGTAACTATAACACTATATTCTGCCTCTGTTCTGTTACCCTGATGTACTTACGCAAGGTATGATTTGGATAGTACGCAAAACAATACTTTTTACTGTATATTGGTACATGTGGCAATAATAAATCAAATCAAATCAAATCAACATTGGGAGGGTGTCTTGCCACCAATCCTTCATGTTGGTATGATTTTTGTTACTGATACCTAGTGAGAAAAAATGCCTTTTCAAAATCTTTAGCAGATGAGGGGCACAAGTCTTGTTCAATAGAATATGTTCATTTCAAAGAATCACTGAATTATTACAGTACAGAGCCGGTCCATCATGCCTGCACTATGATCTAACCTAGTTCTATTCCCCAGTGTCAATCTCCTGCCCTTTCCCCATCTCTGCACACAATTTCTATCCAATATTTCTCTGGAAAGCCTCAATTGAGCCTGCCTCCACCACATTTCCAGGCAGTGCACTCCCAGACCCTAACTACTCTCATGGTGAAAAATGTATTTTTTTTCCTTGCACCACCCGTGCTTCATTTGCAAATTACTTTAAAGCTATGACTCCTCCTTCTTGTTCCTTACATAAGCTATTTACAGGTGAGTATCATTAAATCTGAGATCAATGCAAGACTCTTTTAAGACCTGAAGCTAGGCTCTGGAGTAAGCTTGGCTCATTTGAACTGAGCACTGGCAAACTCCCAGGAACTTTCTATCCAGATGAGTGGACCTTATCTTGTGATGTCAGTTAACTAACTCTAACCAGTTAACCTAACCAGACACCAATCCCCGGATGCAACAGCTCACT
Organism: Hemiscyllium ocellatum; assembly: GCF_020745735.1. Lineage (NCBI taxonomy): Eukaryota > Metazoa > Chordata > Chondrichthyes > Orectolobiformes > Hemiscylliidae > Hemiscyllium > Hemiscyllium ocellatum. The sequence continues at coordinate 121,139,867 of NC_083406.1, forward strand.
GAACATGATCTATCAGTGCTTTTAAGACCATTTAAAAGAATTCCAATTGTCAACCGAGGTTTTGATAAGAGTTTTGACCATGAGAAGATATTTTCATTTATTCTCTGAAGAGGTATACCAGACCCAAAATGTTAACTCAGTTTCTCCCTCTACAGATGCTGCTAGACCCCCTGAGTTTCTCCAGCATTCTCTGTATTCATTTCCACTTATTCTTGGGGACATGGTCAATTTTTAAAAGATATTCAGCCAAAACAATGCCTGCTAATTGGTTCTTTTTGATAGAATTCCACAGCAGCTCAGAGGGCCAAATGGCCTCCTCCTGCTCCTAATTCCTATGCTACAAACATGTTTTTAATATGGTTAACAGAATTGGAAATTTTCACACTTTTGAAGAGACCAGAACCAGAAGTCATCAATCTGTGATTGTTGATGACTGGTAATGGGACAGAATTATGAATGTGAGCATTATCCCAGTCTTGGGAAAGAGGGAAGGACATAGGATACATTCCAGGAAAAACAAGTTGCATTATCATGTAAGCAACAGTCACACACGTACAGGGTCAAACACAGACACACACACACACACACACACACACACACAGAACCACATTCACGCACATAGACACACACACACACACACACACACACGGACACATTCATACACAGACATACACACTCACATACACATACACCCACACAGACACACGGTGCACACAATGTTTATTGAAGACACATATGGATCCAGTTTTAAGCAGAAATGATGAGCAACGTACTTGGTGTCAAACTCGATCAGGTTGGTGTCAATGGGAACCTCATTCTCAGGAACTGTAGAAAGAAGAACATTCACACATCAGGCACTGAGTGTTCAATTTGCTGATTCTTCTGGAGATTTTGGAATCTCATTTTGTTCTCACTAAAACAGCCAACAAGAGGCCATCAGCAGCTCCTCCTATGTCCCAAATTCTTTGCTCCTCCACCTCCTACCACCCCGTCCTCTCCACTTCACCTACCTCCCCCTTTTATGACCCCTCTCTCACATTTCTCCTTCCCAACCTCCCGGTATATACAATGAGGAGCAGGAGTAGGCCATTCTGCCCATGGATAAGATCATGGCTGATCTGAAAGTGGCCTCAACTTTATATTCCTGCCTGTCCCCAAAAATCCTTTGACTTCTGTCAGTCAGGAAATTCCCCCTCCCACCAGCTCCCTCTTTTTCTTTTCCCAACCTCCTCCTCCTTTCCCCTCCCTTTGCCTTTTCTCTGCCTCTTGCTCCTCTCTCCATTCCCCTTCCAGCCACTTCACAACTTCTTCCCAGCCATTACTCTTCCTGTTTCATTACTCATTCACTCCCTCAAGTCAGAGCCGAATGAATGTTTGGTCAATGAAGCAACAAAGGGCTAATGGAAAAAGTTGAGGACTGCAGATGCTGGAGAGTCAGAGATGAGAAGTGTGGCGCTGGAGAAGTGCAGCAGGTCAGGCAGCATCCGAGGAACAGGAGAGCCGATGTTTCGGGCATAAACCCTTCATCAGGAATGAATGGAATGGAAAAATTACTGGCTAATAATTCAGAGGTTCAGGTTAATGTTTTGGGGACATGGGTTCACACCCCATCACAGTAAACAACAGAGTTTACACTTAATGAATAAATCTGGAATTGAAAGCTAATCTCACTGACGGTGACCATGAACCTGTCAATTGTTGTAAAAATCCATCTAGTTCACAAATGTCATTTAGGGAAGGAAATCTGCCATCCTTACCTGGACTGCTCTGCTCCACTGCCATAGTAATTTCTGAAGAAGGGTCACTGGGCTCAAAATGTTAACTCTGTTCCTCTACCCACCCATGCTGCCAGACCTGCTGAGTTTCTCCAGCCATTTCTGTTTTTTGCCACAACGATATGATGGACTCCTAATCGCCCTCTTGAAGTGGCAAAGCAAGTCACTCACTTTGAGGGAAATTAGGGATGGACAACAGACTCTGGCTTTGACAGTGATCCCCAAACCTCAGAGTCATAGAGTCACACAGCACAGAAACAGACCCTTAAGTTCAACCAGTCCGTACCGACCACAATCCCAAACTAAACTAGTCCCACCTGCCTGGGCTTGACACATACCCCTCCAAACATTTCTTATTTATGTACTTATCAAAACGTCTTTTAAATGTTGTAACTGTACCCACATCCACCATCGTCTCTGGAAGTTCACTCCACACACGAACCACTCTGTGTAAAATAAAAATTGCTCCTCTTGTTCTTTTTAAATCTTTCTCCTCTCACCTTAAAAAAAATACGCCCCCTAGTCTTGAAATCCTTCCAGCTGAGGGAAAAGACACCTACCATTCACTTTATCTATGCCCCTCATGATTTTCTAAACCTCTATAAGGCCACTCCTCAACCTCCTAAGCTCCACTGAAAGTAGTCCCAGCCTATCCACCCTCTCCCCATAACTCAAACTCTCCATGGCCAGCAACATTCTGGTAAATCTTTTCTGAACCCTCTCCAGCTTCATAATATCCTTTCTGGAATCGAAAAATAACAGAAAGCTTTCTGAATAGCAGACCATGCCCAACTGCTGAATAGCCCACTCCTGCTACTGCTTCTTATAATCTCCTCATGAGATCACAGAATTGTTATGGGACAGAAGGAGGCCATTTGGCCCACTGCACTTGTACTCATCTTGTTGTCTAGAGCCAATTTCCTGCCTTTTCCAATACCCCTGCATCCCATTTCTATCCAAACAGCTATCCAATGCCCCCTTGAATGCATCAGTTGATCCTACCTCTATCACATTTCCAGGGAGTGTGTTCCAGACCCTAACTACTCGCCGGGTGTGAGATTAGGATATCTACATTAAAATTCCTTATGTGAAGCACCTTATGATTTTTATCTCTTCACTAAAAGTGCCATCCAACTGCAAATTTTGGTGGATCAACTCCGTAGCTCAAAGTTGTTTGTTGATATTTTATTTGCAGTTGAGTGTACTGTTTACAGACCTTGTTGTAGTTTTAGTCTCCTTACCTTCTCTGTAGAAAGCCTCTTCCTCTGGCTTAGCGTGCATTAAGGTAAAAGGCAGCTCCACAATCACATCACTGAAAGGCAAGCAGAAGCACAGTCGTTATGTGGTTTGGGAGATGTTGCCCACCAAGTGTTGTCTCACCCACTCTCTGCCCAGCTGGTTCAGTCAGTTGGAAAGAGTCATGCATGGCCAAGTGGGTTCCTGGGTCCAGCACACGGAGCTGAATCTTGAGACATCTGTCACAGATACGCAAGGGGGAAGGGCCATGAACTGAGACCCTCCAGCTCCAGTTCACTCAGCAGCTGGAAAGTGGACAAATCGCTACCATTCCCCCCTCTCCCCACCTTGGGCTGTATGCCCAGTATGTACTGAAACATGGAACTGCCAGCTGTAATGCTGGTACCGTGATAACAGCACTGGACCAGTAATTTCAGGCTAATTCACTGAGGGCATGAATTCAAATCCCACAACAGCAACTGGTGGAATGTATATTTCAATTATTTGTTTTCACAAAGAGGTGGAATCGTAAGAGAGAGGAGCAGAAGTAGACCATTCAGCCCATCAGGTTTGCACCACCATTCATGGTCTGATCTAATAACCTTCATCTCCACTACCCTGTCCTTGCCCCATTACTTTTGATTCCCCGACTGATTAAAAATCGCCCTCTCTCAGCCTTGAATGTACGGAATGACCCAGCCTTGACGGCCCTCTGTGTTAAAGATTCTCTCCCCACTGAGAGAAGAAATTCCTCCTCATCTCTGTCTTAACAGGCGACCCCTTAGTCTGAGATGATACCCTCTAGTCCCGGACTCTCCCACAGGGGGAGTCATTCTGTCAGCAGCTCCCCCTGTCAAGTCCCCTAAGTATCTTGTATTTTTCAATAAGGTCGCCTTTCATACTTCTACTTTCCAAAGAGTAAAGGCCCAAAGTATTGTTGCCAGAATTGAACCCAGTCTCCCACATGTGAGGCAGGGATTCCAGTCACTACACTGTAAGACCATGAGACATTGGAGCTAAAATTAGGCCGTTCAGCCCATTGAGTTTGCTCTGCCATTCAATCATGACTGATAAGTTTCTCATCCTCACTCGCCTGCCTTCTCCCTGTAACCCTTGATCCCCTTGACAACCAAGAATCTATCTATCTCAGTCTTAAATATACTCAATGACCTGGCCTCCACTGGCCAGTCATTCAGTGTGTCATGTACCAAAATGTGCAGGAATGATGCTTAAACTTTGCAGGAAGAAATTATGCAAGAGCCGGAACCTGAGTTTAGGGGCCTCGTTTGTTAGCTCTGTAGTTAAAAGAATAGTGAGTTTAATTCATTGATTGTTCTCGGTGTCTCAGGAAGAGATATAAACTGAAGGAAGAAGTTTCTAGTGAATATGTCGAACTATATCAGAAGAAAACCAGGTGCACCTCTACCAGCCTGAGCAGGGAATAGGACCCATGGTGTTTTTGCAGATAAATTACTTTTTATTTTGTCCAAGCTGACAAGAACTTCCTATTAGTAGTGAGTCCCTTTGCTGATTGTGGTTGATGTTAATGATTCAGATTAAATGTGGGAGGCACAATTGAGAAATTTGCAAAAAGGACACAAAACTCTGGCTGGCTAGTGGATAGTGTGGAGGATGTCTGAAGGATGGTAACAGTGCTTTGGCTGAGTGGGCAGTAAAGTTACAAATAGAGGTCAGTCTGGAGAAGTGTGAGGTTATATATTTAGAAAGTGAGGGACTTTGCATCTCCACCATTCCCTGAAGGTGACAGGACAGGTAGATAGGTTGTCAAAAACTGCAGAAAGATACAGAACAGAGCGATTTGGAAGTCCGCTTTCATGAATCAAAAGCTACACCAAGTAATAGGGAAAGCGAACGGAATATTGGCCTTTACTTCAAAGGGAGTGGGGTATAAATGTAGGGAGGTTTTGCTAAAACTATACAAAACATTAGTTAGACCACAGCTAGAATACTGTGAGTGATTTTGGGTTCCTTATCTAAGGAAAGCTATTGAAAGCAGTTCAGAGATGGTTCACCAGGGAGATAGCAGGTATGGAGGGACTGTCTTATGAGGAGAGGTTGGGCAGCATCCTAGGAGCAGGATTTTCCTGTTCCTCGGATGCTGCCTGACCTGCTGTGCTTTTCCAGCACCACTCTAATCTTGACTCTAATCTCCAGCATCTGCAGTACCCACTTCTGCCTTCTGAGGAGAGGTTGAGTAGGTTGGGCCGGTACTCATTGGAACGTAGAAAAATGACAAATGACCTCAATAAACACAGAAAATTCTTAAAGAACTTGACAGGGTAGGTATGGAAAGGTTGTTTCCCCTTGTGGGAGAGGCTAGGACCAGAGGGTATCATCTCAGAAGAAGTCAGAGATAAGGAGAAATGTCTTCCCTCAGAATCTGTGGAATTCTTTATCTGTGTTGCTAAACATATTCAAGGCTGAGAGAGAAGATGTTTAATTAGAAAGGGAATCGAGTGTTGTGGGCAAAAGCCAGGTAAGTGGAGTTGAGGATTATCAGGTCAGTCATGACAACATTGAATGGTGGAGCAGAATGGCCTATGTTTGCTCTTATGTTTTCTGGTCATATGGTGTAAAGAAGGAACATGGAGTAGTTTCATTTGCTGGGCACGATATTTTGTACAAGATCAGGAATGTAATGCAGGAACTTTACAAGGTATTGGTCAGACCACAGCTGGGGTTCTGTGTACAAGTGTGGTCACCACATTAAAGAAAGGACATAACTGTTCTACAGAGTACACAGAGGAGATATACAAGAATGCTGTCAGAGTTTGAAAATTGTAGTTTCATGGAAAGGTTGGATAAGCTGGAGATGTTTTAATAGAGCTGAAATTGTGTTGCTGGAAAAGCGCAGCAGGTCAGGCAGCATCCAAGGAGCAGGAGAATCGATGTTTTGGATATGAGCCCTTCTTCAGGAATGAGGAGAGTGTGCCAAGCAGGCTAAGATAAAAGGCAGGGAGGAGGGACTCGGGGGAGGGGCGTTGGAAATGCGATAGGTGGAAGGAGGTTAAGGTGAAGGTGATAGGTCGGAGTGGGGGTGGGGGGGCGGAGAGGTCAGGAAGAAGATTGCAGGTTAGGAAGATGGTGCTGAGTTCGAGGGTTGGGACTGAGATAAGGTGGGGGGAGGGGAAATGAGGAAACTGGAGAAATCTGAGTTCATCCCTTGTGGTTGGAGGGTTCCCATGCGGAAGATGAGGCGCTCTTCCTCCAGCCGTCGTGTTGCTATGGTCTGGTGATGGAGGAGTCCAAGAACCTGCATGTCCTTGGTGGAGTGGGAGGGGAAGTTGAAGTGTTGAGCCACGGGGTAGTTGGGTTGGTTGGTCCGGGTGTCCCAGAGGTGTTCTCTGAAACGTTCCGCAAGTAGGCGGCCTGTCTCCCCAATATAGAGGAGGCCACATTGGGTGCAGCGGATGCAGTAAATGATGTGTGTGGAGGTGCAGGTGAATTTGTGGCAGATATGGAAGGATCCCTTGGGGCCTTGGAGGAAAGTAAGGGGGGAGGTGTGGGTGCAAGTTTTGCATTTCTTGCGGTTGCAGGGGAAGGTGCCAGGAGTGGAGGTTGGGTTGGTGGGGGGTGTGGACCTGACGAGGGAGTCACGGAGGGAGTGGTCTTTTCGGAACGCTAATAGGGGAGGGGAGGGAAATATATCCTTGGTGGTGGGGTCCGTTTGGAGGTGGAGGAAATGACGACAGATGATATGATCCTTGGATGCTGCCTGACCTACTGCGCTTTTCCAGCAACACATTTTCAGCTCTGATCTCCAGCATCTGCAGACCTCACTTTCTCCTGGATGTTTTAATAGAACCAAGGAGGCTGAGGGGAGACAACTGAGGTGTACAAGATGATGAGGGGCTTGGATGGAGTGGACAGGGACAACTTGAGTCTCCTTGTGGAGAGGTCAGAGAGCAGGGACATGGAGTTAATGTGATTTGGTCAAGGGTTAGAAGGGACATGAGGAAATACCTTTTCACTCAGGAGGGGACGGGGTGTATGCAATTCTTTGCCCAGTCTGGGGGCTCAGGAGAAACTCATTGAAAAGGAACTTGGATCTGAGCCTGAGGTTCTGGAACTGGGGCTGGGAAGTGGGACAAGAATGAGCAGCTAGCTTAATCTGCCAGCGTAGATACAATGGGCTGAATGGCCCCTTTCTCTCCTGTAATGTTTCTCGGGTCCTGTGGTTCAGTGTGGGATTTTGCTTCTTAAAATCCATATGGACAACATCCATCACATCCCCTCATTAATCTCTTCTCTTAATTTTTAAAAGAGGTTCGATGTGTTGAAAGACAATCATGGAATTGGAAAGTTGACACAGGGCAGTAGGAGACCACTCAGCCCATTGGTCTGGTCTGGTCCACCAAATGGGTAATTCACTTTTTCCCATCTTTGCCCCATATCCCTCACAGCCTTCTTTTTCAAAACAAGTCTAATTCCCTTTTGAAGGTTTTGATTGAACCTACCTCCACTACACCCTCAGCATTCCAGTAACTAACCACTCACTGTGAGAAAAGGTTCCTCCCCTCCAGTCTCCATTGCTTCTTTTGTCCAATTATCTTAAATCTGTGTCCACTCATTCTCAACTCTTGCACCAATGGGAACAGTTTCTCCTTATCTACTTTGTTCAGGGTCCTCGTGGTTTTGAACACATCAATTATATTGCCTCTGTGCTTCCCTCTCCAAGGGTAAATGGCCCTAAATTCTCCAATCCATCTGTAAAATTGAAATTCTTCATCCATTCTCATGAATCTCTTCTGCACTTTCTCCAAGGCCTCCTGTTATGGACCAGACCAAACCCCGCCAAAATATATTGAAATGATAGAGCCATGGCTAACTTTTTCTTATTTTAAAGGTAAATGTAAGGCATTCCATTCCAGTTCAATTGGTTAAGCTACTCAACTTTAAGCAAAACTCACTTTGTTTTCCCACAACAGTTAAAATACAGAGTAACTAAAAATAAGCAATTTACTTAACTGTAACTTTATTAAAATGCTTAACAGGATAATAGCTATATTAACTACTACAAATTAACTGTTCCAATATAGTAACATCCCATAAATACACCCTTGGCAACGGCAAATTCATTAAAATAGATAGTCTCACATGCAATTCTAGCAGCAGGAAGAGAATTCCAGCTTTTAGCTGTAACAGAGAGAGGAATGAGAGCTTCCACATCAAGCTTCAAGACCCCAGCAATTGCAGAAAGCTGAAACTAAGATTCCTGGTTCTATGGGAGCTAGACCCCACCCATTCAGGCTGCTTCTATTGTTCCAACTTAAAATCAAACCCAAAGGTCTCACAAGTTGTATACTTTCTTGGCTTTGAGCAGATTGCTCAGTACCTCCGTCTCAACTTTTCTTCAGTAAATAAAAGGACAAAATACGTTGCTTAAAGCCACAGTATTGTTACATTCCACATCCTCCTTAAAGAGTGATGCCCAGAACTGTATTTCATCTGTGGTCCAATTCAACATCACCTCCTTGCTCTTATATTCTATGCCCTTATGAATAAAACTCAGGTCACTATGATTAATGAATTATTCTCTTCACCAGTCTGACCTTTTAGCAAAATCTGCTGGCTACTCCAAATTTATAGTCCAAATTCAGGCTTTGTTCACTGCTATCATTGGAATTTCACCATTCCGTTTGCAATGACTGGCTATCTTGATTTCACCACTGTACCCCACATCCTACTCCTGCATCCTTCCATCCCTACCCACTCCACTGCTTGAATGTAGAATGGAACATCCCTAAGCTCCACTGCACTGAATCTCTGTACACCTGGCAGGGTGTTCTCCCTACAAGCCAGTGTCACAGTCAACAGTCGCCTCTCCGAATTCCAGACCCATGCCTTGATAGAGAAATGTGTTCTGCTGGAGCAAGAAATGCCCAACACAGGTAAGGATGAAATGGTTAATGAGTGACAGGCTCAAAGCTTCATCATTTACCTTGTGGCAAGATCTCCCAAAATGCTAGCATTAAAATAAAGAGCAAAAGAGAAAGAGAGATTGATAAACAAACCAGCAGTTTGGTTACTGAATGAAACACACATCAATTCAACAGAAAGAAAAGTAATCAAATTACGTTCATCCGTTAAGGCAATCTTCTTTTTATTTAATCACAAGAGATGGGTGTCACTGGCTGGGCAAGCAAATATTGCCTGTCCCAAGATGCCCCTTGAGAAGGTGGGGGAGAGCTGTCTTCTTAAACCACTGCAGTCCATGTGTTGTAGGGAGTTGTCCTTAGGGAGAGAATTCCAGGATTTCGACCCAGCGACACTGAAGGAATGGCGATATATTTCCAAATCAGGATGGTGAGGGGCTTGGAGGGGAACTTTTAGGTGATGGTGTTCCCATGTATCTATGGCCCTTGTCCTTCAAGATGGAAGTGCTCATTGGTTTGGAAGGTGTTATCCAAGGAGCCTTGCTAAATTTCAGCAGTGCCTCTTGCAGGTGGTACACACAGCTGTGACTGAGCATTGGTGGTGGAGGGTGGGGATGTTTGTGGATGTGGTGCCAATCAGATGGGCTGCTTTGTCCTGGATGGTGTTAAGCTTCTTGAATGTTGTTGCAACTGCACCCATCCAGGCAAGTGGGGAGTATTCCATCACACTCCTGACTTGGGCCTTGTAGATGGTGGACAGCCTTTGGGAGTCAGAAAGTGAGTTACTCACCACAGGATTCCTAGTCTCTGACCTGCTCTTATGGTCACTGTGGTATGTGGCGAGTCTAGATTAGAGTGGTGCTGGAAAGGTACAGCAGGTCAGGCAGCATCCAAGGAGCAGGAAAGTTGATGTTTCGGGCAAAAGCCCTTCATCAGGAATGATATGTGGTGAGTCCAGTTGAGCTTCTGATCAATAGTCATCCCAGGAAGTCGATTGTGGGGGATTCAGTGACAGCAATGCCATTGAATGTCAAGGGCTGTTGGTTAGATTCTCTCTTATCTGATAAGCCTAGTGCCTGGCACAAACATTACTTGCCCAAACCTGGAGATGTTCCAGGTTACTTATCAAATACCCAAGAATGGTACAGGAAATGGGGGAAATAATGTTGTAGTCACCAGATAAGTAATCCAGAACCCCAGGCAAATGTAATGGAGACATGGGTATGAATCCCAATATGGCAGATAGTGACATTTGTATTCAAATCTGGAATAAGGCGCTGGTCTAATGGTTGTCCTGTGATCAGCGTTGATTATTATAAAAAAAGCCCATCTGATTCACTAAAGTACTTTGAAGGAAGGAAATCTGCTGTCCACATTTTATGCACAAAGTTTTAGAAAATTAAAGTAACTCGCACAGCATCAAAAAAATCTCCAAACTTACCCCCCTCTAGAAACCACCAACTTCACTTTGACTTTGTAAGATACCATGATGCCCAGAATCTCTTTACTTGCTCCGTCTCTTAACCTGTGGGGTAAGAACATCATCAGAGTTAATTCAATCATCAGATGCACTCTTAACATATAGTGGAGAACTGAACACATGATTTTTCTTTCTCTCCCCACATGGGACCACATACCTCGATGGCTCACTGATGCATCTCATTATTTGCTGGAATCATCCTGGCTCTCAGGATTCCACTTGGGAATGTTCAAAGGTGGAGAGAGAAATTTATGGCATGTGCCACAATATCTCCTCATTGACAAATTCCTGGGAACTAATGGGGTGGCACTGTGGCTCAGTGGTTAGTACTGCTGCCTCACAACATCAGGGACCTGGGTTCTATTCCACCCTTGGGGTGACTGTCTGTGTGGAGTTTTCACATTCTCCCTGTGTCTGCATAGGCTTCCTCTGGGTGCTCCGGTTTCCTCCTACAGTCCAAAGATGTGCAGGTTGGGTGGATTGGCCATGCTAAATTGCCCGTAGTGTTCAGGGATGTGCAGGCTATGTGCATTAGCCATGGGAAATGAAGGGTTACAGGGAAAAGGTAGGGAGATGGATCTGGGTGGGATGTCTTCAGTGTCAACCTGTTGGGCGAATGGCCTGTTTCCACACTGTGGGATTCCGTGATTCTGAGAGGTATCAGAATTCCCTATCCTAAAGACTGTGAAAGCTAGGATCCACTTCAAAATTTGAAGACTGGAATCGATAGACAGTCCAGCATTCATTGCTCACTCGCAATTACCTTTCAAGAGGTGGGAGTGAGCCCCCTTCTTGAAGTGCTGCAGTCCACATTGGTAGACCCGCAATGCTGTGAGGGAGTGAGTTACAGGATTGTGATCCAGCGATGCTAAAGGAATGATGTTATATTTCCAAGTCAGGATGGTGAGTGACTTGGAGGGGAACTTGCAGGGAGTGGGGATTCGATGATCTCGTTTTTCTAGGGGCTGCTGGTTACAGGTTTGGAAAGTGCTACTGAAAGAGGCTTGGAGACTTGCTGAAGTGCATCGTGTAGACAGTGCACACTGCAGCTACTGAGCATCGATGGTGGAGGGAGTGGATACAATAAAATAGAATCATAGAATCCCTACAGTTTGGAATCAAGTCATTGGGCTTATTGAGTCCACATTGACCCTCTAAAGAGCACACCACCCAGGCTTAATCCCCTACCCTATCACTGTAATCCCATGGCTATCCATAATAGCTGACATATCCCTGGACACTATGGGCAATTTAGGATGCCAATTCACCCTAACCTGCACACCTTTGGATGTTTGTGAATCAAGCGAGCTGCTTTGACCTGGATGGTGTCAAATGGTAATGGTAAGATTCTGCCTTGTTGGGAAACGTTCTCGTGTGGGATTGGCACTCGTGTAGCACCAATGTTATTTACCATGGATCAGCCCGAGCCCAGATATGTCCAGGCTGTAGAGATGAGGCACATGCAAGAACACTGAGCCGAAAGGCCCCCCTGCATCAATCTCTTTCAGCACCTGCCCAATTCTGAACCATCCACTGAGGGAAACCCTGAATGTAATGTTTGAAATGAGTGCTGTCCCATGATCCAAGGGTAAAGCCAGTACAGGTGCAATGGGCCAAATGGCCTCTTTTTGTGATGTATCATTTTCTGCCACATTCGGGAGACTTTCACTGTGAGGCATTCAAATGTTGATACCCTGATAGTATTTTTATAAACTGATGCTATTAGATGGCTGAACGTGCTTACAAGGTGCTGGAAGCTAGGTTTGTGTCTTCATGCTTAAGCTTCCCATCCAAAGCCAGGCCGCGTTTCTCCCGGTTATTGGCCAGGTACGGTGTCAGGGTGTAAACTTTACAAAACGTGGAGCTCGGGGCCACAATGTCACTGCAGAAAGAAAGACAAACAGAGAGAAGGGTAAGGTATGGAAGGTTAAAGCAGAAAAAAACCCATCATTAAAGCACAAGAAATCGGAACAGCCATAGACCCTTCGGCCCATCAACAGGGTCATGGCTGATCTGAGTGCTCCATGTTCCTGCTTAACCCCAATAACCTTTCACCCATTTGCTTATCAAGGAACTATCCATCGCTGCCTTCAGTATTCAAGGACTCTTGGAGGAAGGGGGTGGTCGAAAGACTCAATACCCTCTGATAGAATCAATTGTCCTTAATTCAATGTGTAACTGGGACATTGAGTACAAGAGCAAGGAGGTGATGCTGAACTTGTACAAGAGACTTGTTAGACCTCAGCTGGAGAGTTGGGTACAGTTGTGGGCACCACGTTATAGGAAAGATGTGAATGCAGTGGGGAGAGAGAGTGCCGAAGCGATTTACAAGACTGGTTCCAGGAGTGGGAAACTTCAGCGATGAGGAAGTTGGGACTGTCCTCCTTGAAGAGGAGAAGGCAGAGAGGTGATTTGACAGTGGGTTTCAAAATCATGAGTGGGCTGAGTAGTGTGAGTAGGGAGAAGCCATTATTGCTTGGGAAAGAACAAGAATGCATAGGCCCAGTGGTATTATTACTGGACTGTTCATCCAAAGATACAGATACCATTCAAGTTTGGAGACAGTTACAGAGAGTGGTGGACTTGGCCCAGACAATCACAAAGGCCAACCTCCCATCTATAGAATCCATCTACCAGGCCCATCTACCAGATCAAGGAAAGGCCAGCAGCATTCTCAAAGATCCAACCCACCCTGGTAATGGTTTTCTACAACTTCTACCATCGGGGAGAAGGTACAGATGCTTGACCATACGCAGCCCCCGATTTTGAAACAGTTTCTACCCTACTGTTGTTAGAATACTGAATGGACTCATAAACTCACATACTGTACTTGTGTTTTGGATTTTGCCACTGTTTACCTGTTATTCACTTATCTATGCTACTTAACTCTGTGATCTGCCTGTGGTGCTCATGAGACAAAGCTTTTCACTGTGCCTCGGTACACGTGACAATAAATAAATTCAAACAATGTTCTGGGGGACCCGAGTTCAAATTCTTTCACATGGTGGAATTTGAACTTGATTAAAAATCTGGAAATAAGAGTCTAAATGATGACTGTCAATCCGTTGTTGGAAAAATCCATCAGATTCTCTAATGACCTTCAGGGAAGGAAACTGTCTCCAGACCATAAACAATGTAGTTGACTCTTAACTGCCTCCTAGGCAATTAGGAACAGGCTATAAATTAGAGTGGTGCTGGAAAAGCACAGAAGGTCAGGCAGCATCTGAGCAGGAAAATCGACGTTTCGGGCAAAAAGCCTTCCTGATGAAGGACTTTTGCCCGAAATGTCAATTTTCCTGCTCCTCGGATGCTGTCTGACCTGCTGTGCTTTTCCAGCACCACTCTAATCTCAACTCTGGTTTCCAGCATCTGCAGTCCTCACTAACAGGCTATAACTGTCTAGCTAGTGATGCCCTCATCCCTGAATGAATAAAAAAAAATTTAAATGGGGTGCAAATGAAGCAAGGTATTGATGCTTGTTTGAAGAGCCAGTGTAGATATGATGGCCTCTTTCTTGGGGTAGAAAGTTACAAAGATTCACAACCCTTTGTTGCATGAATAATAGATACTGAACGATTTAACACTGAGAAGTGCTTTAAGCATTATTCAATATAATGTCATGTGTATTTGGTTAGAACAGTTTTATCTTTCAAAGGGCTAGGTGCTAACACTAAGTGTTCCTCGTGGTATAATGTTTATCATACCTGTGTATCAAGACACCCCAAGATCATTTAAAACCAATGAGGTATCTTTAAAGTGACATTATTGCTCTAATGTCAGAGAAATTACAGCTAAGTTATGCGCACCAACATCCCACAGATGGCAGTATGGTAATAGCTAGAACATTTGTTTCAGTCATCTGTCCTTTCTCCCATCCTCATGTTTTTAAAAACCTCTTTGTTCATTGGCTGGCTTTACATTTATTGTTACAAAAGGCAACCACATTGGGTCCAGAGTCACATGGAGTCAATTTTTTACCCCAAGGGATATTAGTGAACCAGGTGAGTTTTTACAACAAACGACACCATTTGTCAAGCTTTGCATTCCAGATTTTTCCATTAACTGAATACAAATTTTGCCATCTGCCATAGTGGAATTTGAATCATGACCCCCGAATATTAACCCAAGATTCTGGATGACTAGTCCAGTCACATTACCACTGTACCACCTTATTTGCAAGGGCTAGACCAATGACTTCCACTGGATAGGTCCACACTTATAGAGAAAGAACTGCAGTGGTTTGATGTGGCCTTTTGCAGGATGACTGATCAGTGGCCGTGTGGGTTTCCTCTGGGTGCTCCGGTTTCCTCCCACAGTCCAAAGATGTGCAGGTCATGTAAATTGGCCATAGTGTTAGGTGCATTAGTCAGAGGGAAATGGGTTTGGGTGGGTTACTCTTTGGAGGGTCGGTGTGGACTGGTTGGGCTGAAGGGCCTGTTTCCACACTGTAGGGAATCTAATCTGCCATCCAGCATCTTTGAGAAAGGACACACCAACAATCAATCTGCAATTGTTTTACAAATACACATTTCATGGCCAACTGGACTTAATGTAGATCTCAACTTCAGAATCTGGCTTAGAGATTGCAGGGGTTGCTACAAATTTATCAGGCTAAGAGGGGATTTGATAGAGACATACAAGATGATCAGAGGATTAGACAGGGTAGACAGTGAAAGTCGTTTTTCTAGGAAGATGATGTCAGCATGTACGAGGGGCATAACTACAAATTGAGGGGTGATAGATTTAAGACAGATGTCAGAGGCAGGTTCTTTACTCAGGGAGTGGTAAGGGTGTGGAATGCCCTGCCTGCCAATGTAGGGAGATTTAAACAATCCTTGGATAAGCACATCGATGATGATGGGATAGTGTAGGGGGACGAGCTGAGAATAGTTCACAGGTCGGTGCAACATCGAGGGCCGAAGGGCCTGTTCTGTGCTGTATTGTTCCATGTTCCATGTTCTATATTCTAACAAAGTTTTTCGGAGTAGAAGGAGATCATTTGGAGCCTGCTTAGCCATTCAACAAGATCATGGCTGATCTGATTATGGCCTCAGCTCCACATCCTTGCCAATCACCAACAGCCCTTAACTCTCTCGTTATCAAGAAGATTCTAACTACCACAGCCTCCAAAGTGCTCAATGACTTCGCCCCCAGCACTCTGGTTCAAAAATCCAGAGACTATAAGGAAGAAAATATTTGCTTCAACTGAGCAGCCATCTCCCAGGAAGCGAATTCAGGAAACTCAATGTCCTTCCGCAAAGATAATGACCAATAACAACTTCTACAAGGAATGATATCCTCCACAAATGATATCTGAGAGATGGAAGGTCCTCCAGTAATCCTCAGATCAGAACCAGTCCTTTAGAGGTTGCATCCAGACAGTCTGCGTTTGCGAAGGCAGAGATTCGGGGGGGCGAATGATAAATACAAAATAATTACATACCAACATGAAATCAAAATACTGCAGATGCTGGAAATCTGAAACAAACATTAGAGAAGGCTGGAGAAACTCAGCAGATCCAGTGGAATCTGGGAGAGAGAAACAGAGTTAACATTTCAAGTCTCATATGACGTTTCTTCAGAACTTTGTGAAGAGAGATTTTGCAACGGTACTGGAGTATTGTGGGTTAGATTTCAGGAACGATTTAGTAGGTTAGAAAGAGAAAGAAAGGGGGTTGACGTTCTGAATACCAGACTAGAAACGTTAACTCGGTTTCTCTTTCCACAGATGTTACCAGAGCTGGGAAAAGCGCAGCAGGTCAAGCAGCATCAGGAGAGCAGGAGAGTCAATGTTTGGTCAGTCATGAGTCTTGATGAAAGGACCTGCCCAAAACATCGACTCTCCTGCACTTCTGATGCTGCTTGACCTGCTGCACTTTCCCCAGCTCCACATTTTAAACACGCTGACTTTCTAGCATCTGCAAGCCTCACTATCCACAGATGCTGCCAGACCTGCTGAGTTTATCCAGCAATTTTCTGTGTTAGTTTCACACATGTCTGTATATACAGGATAATTGCAGGAGATAAAAAAAAACTTGGGTGAAGATGTTGTACAGTTCTGAAGGGGATAATACTACACTGGCTGCCTCTATTTTCCTAATGGTGTCACACAGTCTGAGGGTAGAGAAGAAGTTTTACTCTAGCCCTTGGAGGAAGCAGATATAGCTGTACCAGCTCCATAAAGTTCCAGTAGTTATTCCTGACTAAATGTGTACCTTTTGCTGTTATGCAATAAACCTTCTTGTTACCTAATAACAGTACCTTTCCTTAACATACTCTATCATGTCATATCCTTCACAATTATTCAATAGAATGTCCCAGGTCAAAGCAAGTACAAAGGAGGATTAGTGATAATGAACTACCTCAAACAACCCTTACCCAGTCCCATTTACTGGTAGAGGTGCAAATACCATAAGGTACCCAGAAGTACCAAGGTATCTAGAATATACAGTTCTTCTTTGAGCTGCTTCTAACACATTTACAACATTCTTTGAATAAAGAAACTGATCGTACACAGTCTTCCAGATACAAATGTAGTAAAATGTTCCAACTTTTATATTCTGTTCCCCTTCCAATAAATGATAACATCCCATCTGCCTTCCTAATCACCTGCCTTTCCTACAAACTAATAGTTTATGATTTATGTACCAGGATACCCGTTTCTCTCTGTACCTCAGCATTGTATAATCTCCCTCCAATTAAATGGTATGCCAGTCTTCTCTGCATCCTGCCTAAACAGATAAGTTCACATTACTCCACTTCACACTTTGAAAGTTGGGGTGAATGGGGACAATGACAAACATGAATAAGGGATGGACAAGACTTAGTTGGAGTGAAGACAAGATTTATCCATGATGCTGAAATATTGTGGGCAATTCTGGCCCTCCAACTTCAGGAAAGTGTTAAGCAACTTGGAAAGGGAAAGAGAAGAACTTGATATTCAGAACGGTGAAGGAGTTCAGTAACAGAGAGAAAGGTTTGGCCTGTTCTCCTTGGAAATAAAAATGTTAAGAGGCAACTAATCGAGGTTTGCAGGTAGAAGATGATGAGTGATAGCTTAGGTAAGTTTTTATCAATTCCCTCAATAACCATAGAGGCATAGATTTAACATCAATGGCTAAGGATCTAGAGGGGAGCTGAGGAGTGTTATGTGTTTTCATATATTTGATTTTCCTCAGAAAAGTGCAAAAGTGATTCCAGTTTCTAAGTGTGCAGAAACTTTATTTACAGAGTTCTTTACAACATCTACACCATCCTCAACCTTCAGCCTGTACTTGCTTCTATGGTGTCGATTTACTTTGCTCTGAGTCAACGTCCAGGTTTAACCAAACAAATACAGTGAATGTAGATCAGATAGCAGACTCACAAAATCAAACACAGAACATCTGAAGCATTGAAAACTACAAGGAGAAATGTTTCTTCATGAAGTTGTTGGGAGTGGAGACATTTGACAAAATAGTTGGTGCAAGCTGAAACCATATATAATGAGAGTTGGAAACATGCCTGAACTTGTGGGGGTTCAAAAAGCAGTGTGTGGGACTAAATACAGCCGCCTTTTCAAAATGTCAGTACAGGCACATCAGGCCGAATGTCCGCATCTGTGTTGTAACCAGTTCTGTGATCGTTTCATCTGGTAATGTTTTACTCACTCTGCTTCTGCTGTCGCAACAGGGCACTTGTACTGAGCTGTGTTAAACAGACAGATATCTGCGTACTGACGAACTGTAAAACAAGAGAGGAATATGTGATTAAAAAATAGATTGGCAGGCCTGGTTGTCTCGTGTTCGCTCTCACTTTCTGTGCTAACCCCTGCCAGATTCCATGGGCACCCCTCAGGCACATTCCTGATATGTCTCAATCCAAAGGTTGCTCTTTGAGGCCATGAGGACTGGTAGATTGTTGCAATATTGAGGATGAATTCATAACTAGAACGTACGTTCAGCTTAAAGCTGTGGCCTTCTTAACTACTGGCACTGAACAAACTAATTATCGCTGAAATAATGCTGATGGAGAAGACATTTTGCCAAAAGTCTTCATTTTGCGCTCATCAGGACAAATGCAAGAATGCCAAATTTCAAGCCACCGCAGTAATTCATAACACGAGACCCCGTTTCTCCTGAATTTATAAATTGATGTAATCAATGGAAATTTTGCATAAGGGGAGTAGGTGGTGGAACAATTGGGGTCTGCGACTGGTCCAGTGACATTCACACTGCCCACCACCTCGCCCCAAACAACGCCACTCGACCGTCATCATGCGGTCCAAAGCTCTGGTGACCCAGGTTCAAATCTCACCATGGTGGCTGTCAGAATCCAAATTCCATTCATAAATCTGGAATTGGAAGTTAGTCTCAGTGATGGTGACCATGAAATCAGCACTGATAGTTGTAAAAACCCATCTAGTTCACCAATGCCCTTTACAGAAGGGAATCTGCCACCTTGACCCAGTGACTCCAGGCAACAGCAATGTGATTGACTCTTATCTGCCCTCTGGGCAATGAGGGAGGAGCAATAAATGCTGGCTCAGCATTTCTATGAATGAATAAAATAAGAACCGCAGCAATGTGGTTGACACTTAACTGCCTTCTGAAATGACCAAGCAAGCAAGGGGTGGTATGGTGGCTCAGTGGTTAGCGCTGCTGCCTCACAGCGCCAGGGACCTGGGTTCAGTTCCAACTTCAGGTGACTGTCTGTGTGAAATTTGCACATTCTCCCCGTGTCTGTGTGGGTTTCCACCAGGTGTTCCGATTTCCTCCCACAATCCAAAGATGTGCAGCTTAGGGTGAATTGGCCATGCTAAATTGCCCACAGCATTCAGGGATGTGTGTGTTAGGTACATTTGTCAGGGGAAAAATGTAGAGTAATGCGTCTGGGTGGGATGCTCTTTGGAGGATTGGTGTGGATTTGTTGGGCCGAAGGGCCTGTTTCCATACTGTAGGGATTCTAATTGTAAGCCATTCAGTTCAAGGGGCAATTAGGGATGGGCAGCATATATGCTGGTCTTGTTAGTGATGTCAATATGCCATGAGCAACTAATAAAACAAATTCTTGCATCATTCCTGATGAGTGGAAGATGAACAGCATCAACAAGTCTCTCTTCAGGAAGATCCAGTTCCTCCATTTGACATTCCATTCATAATCCAAAAGGCCAATCTTGTAAAATTACATCTTGCGAGCAAATCAACAGCAAGAACAGAATTCTGGTCCCATGAATGACAGACCCTGGTGAGGAGTTGCACATGCTGGTCAGCATTTCAGTAAAGCAATTCACTCTCAAAGCAATATCAAGAGTCAAGGGTGTTGTTAGAGGGAGCATTTCCTTGGGGTCACCTACCAGCTATCTTCAGCTTCTTAACGGTCTTGTTGGTGTTATTAGTCACATGGACATTGACATTTATAGGTTCTCCGTGATAATAAATCTGGAACGGCAAAATGTTTATAAGTTTTAAAACACAGAGTCCTCTGACGAATGTGATGACTCAGGCCTGTCACCAAGATTACGGGTTTGAGAGTGCATCCACTGCATTAAAAGTATTGCCTGATGAGCTACACTCATGATTTAAGACATGATATTCAGTTAGGGATTGTTGTTCACACAATTGAAGATCCAGAGGTCCCCTGTTCTCCCTGGTTAACCATTTGAGTCAATATGGAAACCACACAGTGATGATAGATGGCTAAAAACTCAAAACTACATCAAATAACAGATACCAGAGTGAGTTACAGGTATCTAATGAAGGTGTTTGGGTGGTTTATTTATAGAATAGTTACAGATTGGAATCTGGTCGAGGGCTTTGGGGGTGTATTTATAGAATAACAGATACCTGGAGTGAGTTACAGACTGGAATCTAATCGAAAGGTTCAGGGATTTATATACAGAAGAACGTATACCCAGGAGTGAGTTACAGACTGAATCTAATGAAGGCGTTTGGATGGTTT
This sequence comes from Hemiscyllium ocellatum, assembly GCF_020745735.1. NCBI lineage: Eukaryota > Metazoa > Chordata > Chondrichthyes > Orectolobiformes > Hemiscylliidae > Hemiscyllium > Hemiscyllium ocellatum. The sequence continues at coordinate 121,160,194 of NC_083406.1, forward strand.
ATGTATGGAATAATAGATATCCAGGAGTCGGTTACATATTGGAATCTAATTGAGGGATTTGGAGTAGTTTATATACAGAATAACATTTACCTGGGAGTGCTCTACAGACTGGAATCTAATTGAGGGGTTTGGGTGGTTTATACATACAATAACAGATAACCAGGAGTGAATTAAAGGCTGGAATCTAATGAAGGTGTTCGAGTGTTTTATATATAGAATAACAGATACCTGGGAGTGAGTTACAGTCTGGAATCTAATCAGCGGTTCAGGATGATGGTTTTTATGTGGAATAACAGATACATGGGAACTAATGTCAGAGACTTAGGGTGAGATAAAAGGTCTTTTGTCAGAGAGAGATTGAAAGAAGACTTCAGGTCCTAAAGTCATTCTTCCATAGCTCTGAGGCATGATGTCGCTGTGGTTATCCTGTAGTCTCTCACCTCTTTGTCCAATGATGCCTCAAGGTGGAGGGGTTTGTCTGACATGAGGAACTGTCTGGTGGTCTCAGCCATGGGTTGTGGACCAGGTTTCTCTGGGGCATACTGCACTTTACGAATGACCAGCCTCACTGAGTTCCTGCCAGTAGAGAGTATTATGAGATTTGGTAATAAATTCAGTAATGGCCGACAGAAAACAATCCAAGAACATTGAGCGGTATTCCAATAATCCAAGCAGGAGAGAATAAGGGATAATTTAGAGGAAGGTACGGTTTTGGGAATAGGGTAGGGTACATTACCTTTTTGAAAACTCTAGACTCATGATCTCCACTTTACACATTCAGAAAAACAGACAAATTACAAGCAGGAGGAAGCCATTCGGCCCCTCGAGTTTACTCCGCTATTCAATAAAATTGTGACTGATATGATGACCTCATCAACTCCTGATAATCTTGGATCCCCTTCCCTCCCAAGAATCTATCCAACTCTGCTTCAAAAACGGTCTCAGCCTCCACTAACTTTTGAGAAAGACAGTTCCAAAGTCACACGAATCATTGTGAGAAAAAAACTTCTCCTCAGGTCTGTGTTAAATGGACAACACCTTATTTTTAAAATGGTGACCCAGTATACTAGCTACATCAAGTTGTAGTGATGGGCAATGTGTTCTTTCAGGGAGATGTGATGGGGTGGGTGGGTGGGTGGGGGTGCAAGAGTGGGATTACAAAGATCCAGCTTGAGATACAATGCACTGAAACATAGAAATATGGAAATTAGGAGCAGGAGTAGACCATTCAGCCCTTTTGAGTCGAGGGTGTGGCGCTGGAAAAGCACAGTGGGTCAGGCAGCACCCGAGGAGCAGGAGAATCGATGTTTCGGGCAAAAGCCCTTCATCATGATGCCTGAAACGTTGATTCTCCTGCTCCTCAGATGCTACCTGACCCGCTGTGCTTTTCCAGCACCACACTCTCAACTCTGATCTCCAGCATCAGCCCTTTGAGCCTGCTCTGCCATTCAATATATCACTGCAGATCATCCAACTCAGTCCCATCTTCCCATTTTTGCTCCATACCCTTTGATCCCTTTACCTCTAAGAACTATATCTAACTCCTTCTTGAAAACATTCAGTGATTTGGCCTCAATCGCTTTCTGTGGCAGAGAATTCCCCAGGCTCCCCACTCGTTGGGTGAAGACATTTTTCCCCACCTGAATCTGAACTGGCCTACCCTGTATCCTTAGACTATGACCCCTCATTCTGGAATCCGAATCATTGGAAACATTTACCCAGTCTACAGAGTGAAATGGCCTCTTCTGCACAGTAAGATTGTATTTGGACAGTAGTGAGGATCTTTCAATGTCCACTCACCATCCCATTACTTCCTGAAGTGTGGGCTCACTTGAACTAAAGTCATTTGGCTAAAGAGTGAGCGGCAGCCAATCAGTACCTTGCGCAACGCTGTGGTTGCCCACACCCCCACCATTCCCTCCCCTCCCCCACCACACCCCTCTAGTTTCCTTTCCCACAGCAAAGGATTAGTAAATGGAAGGAAGGAAGGGTAAACGGCCCTACCTTTTATGAATTTTCTCTTCCAAGTTCTCGGCGCAGTATGTTTTCACCTCAAAGTCCACACCGCAAGCCTTTGAGGAGAGAAGGAGAGAGAACCCTCAGTGAACGTTAGCCAGTGGAAGCTGAACTCAAGAGGCATTGCAACAAAGTAGTCCCTAAGTGGGACTGGGGCAATAGGAGGTCTCATCGTCCCTGACCAGTGTGGAGCAGAACTCTTTTACAATCAGGCAATGACATTTGGTCAGCATTTATTGCTCATCCCTAACTGCCCTTTGAACCGAGTGGCTTGTTTGGCCATTTCAGAGGGCAGATAAGAGACAACCCCATTGCTGTGGGTCTGGAGTTACGTGTAGGGCAGGGCAGGTCATGAATGCAAATTTATATTCGTGAACCCAGATAGCCTTCCATGACAATTGATACTAGTCTCATGGTCATCATCACTGAGACTAATATTCAATTCCAGATTTATTAATTCAATTTAAATTCCACCAGTTCCCATGGTGGGATTTGAACATGCGTTACCACAGCATGAGTCTAAGCCTCTGGATTACTAACCCAGTGATAGGGCCATTACATCACCTTCTCCACAAAATAGGACATACAGATATGCATGGGATTTGGGATTGGGGAGCTGCGGGCTGGTCTAGTATTGCCTGTCCCTTAAACGGAGAGACTTGCTCAGCCATCTCAGCAGGCAGGTAAGATTCAACCACATTACTGTGGATCTAGAGTCACATGCAGGCAAGACCAAGGTAAAGGTGGCAAATTTACATCCCTAAAGGACATTACTGAACTATATGTTTATTTTTCATGGTCATCATCCCTGACACTAGCTTTCAATTCCAGTTTTATTCATGAAATTTAAATTCCACAATCTGCCGTGGTCAGATTTGAGCCTATGACCCGAGAACATTAACCAGGGACTGTCGATTATCAAGCCAGTTACAATGCCAGTGACCTTACCGTGTGTTACTGCTTCCCCTTAGTAAACATAACTAAGCCACTTAGGACAATTTGCAAAGAGGTGGAATGGAAAAGTTAGGAAGTTATGTTAACTTTAATTGGTCTTATATAGTGGGAAGGTAGTTGGGTATTGGGGAAATGGCGAAGATGTGTTGAGGTAGGTGGGTATGGGGAGTAGGTGGGTGGAGTTTGGGGATGTGATGTGGAACTTTGTGACATTGGGGAATATGGGGAGGGGGTGGGTGAGGTTGGAGGATACGAGGAAGAGGTGGGTGGGTTTGGGGCATATTGGGAGGAGGTCAGTGGAGTTGGAGGACATGGTGAGAAACTGTGTGACATTGGGGAATATGGGGAGGAGGTGGGTGTGGTTGGGGGATATGGGGAGGAAGTGGTTGGGGTTAGGGGATATGTGGAGGAGGTGGGTGGGGTTAGGGGATATGTGGAGGAGGTGGGTGGGGTTAGGGGATATGTGGAGGAGGTGGGTGGGGTTATGGGAAGATGATGAAGAGGTGAGTGGGGTTGGGGATGTGTGGAGGAGATGGGTGGGTTTGGGGAATGATGAAGAAGAGCTGGGTAGGGTTGGAGGATATGGAGAGGAGGTGGGTGGGTTTGGGAGAAGATGACAAAGAAGTGGGTAGGTGGGTTTTAATCACCCACAATAAATTTTCTGTCCCATTCTGTGAATTCGTTGAATGTTTGAAGTAGAAGTGAATGAAAGTGAAATCAAAGGGGGAGAATGAGAAAGGGAGACAGAGCAGAGATTGAAATAATCGACATGAAGAAAAAGACACTGATAAAGAAAGAAGTAATTTGCAGGTCAGATAGAAGTAATACCTTTCCTGTGTCTTCAGGTCCTGGTTGCAAAGTGACTGAACAAGGTAAGTTCGGAGGAATCTGGAAAAAGAGGGTAACAGTCTTCCCATCAGTAGCAGTATTGTCTGCCTGAATGTCACTGATTAGCACAACAGCTCCCATCCCACAGTCAGTGAGTAAGTGACACACATCAGTGAGAACAAATATACTGACATCAACTCTACCCACAGCACGAGTAACTGCCCACAAAACCTGAGATGTGAGTATGTTTAATCACCTCAGAAACACCAAAAGCAACAATTAAACCTCAAGGAGGGTAAATCCAACCTATTTCCCTTTGAAGCCCACCTCTACGTTTAAACTGACAATAAACTGAACTGAAAAGTTCATCAGAGATTATTAAAACTCACACAACACCAAGGTTATAGTCCAACAGGTTTATTTGGAAGCACTAGCTCCTTCCATCCAGTGGTTGTGATGTCCTGATGAAGGAGCACTGCTCCAAAAGCTAGTGCTTCCAAATAAACCCGTTGGACTTTAATCTGGTGTTGTGTGATTTTTAACTTTGTCCACCCCAGTCCAACACCGGCACCTCCAAACCAGGAATGGTGACTGTCCAATTTCATCCTTGGTTTCAATCCCTTCATGTCTTGACCCCTCTATCCTCCCTATCTAGCACCTCACCACCAATCCTCCAGCATTTCTTTCTTTCACTGATTCTGGCTTTGAGGAGATGGGGTAGGGGTGAAAAATCCACCCCTCCCCCAATCTCCACGGTCTCCTCTTACCCTCAGAGGGGGACCAGACAGGAGATAGCCAGGGGCAGATAAGCTGAGACAGGGTTAAAACTGAGTGGTGATACGGCAAGGGACATATGTGACCTTTGTAAACGGCAGTATGTAAATATAAGTTGTTGTTGCTCTTCAGTAAGACTCTTGTGGAACAGTGCACAACAGTTTGAACCTGTTGACCAGCTCAGCACTTCGCTCTGTAACAGTTCCTGCCCTTGGTGTTAGAGTCTGAACTTCAGGGGACAGACCTCGAATGTGAAGGGGTATGCATGTTCTCCCAGTTTTTTAATCAAACGTTCCTGGAGCCGGGTTAGCGGTTTCCTCTCCTCCACGATGGGCGGAAAAGCTTGAACATTGGCGACAAAGAGATCCTTCCTAAAGGTCAGGCCCAACACGTCCAAGTCCTCCCGGCCATATCGAAAGGCACACGTCAAGGTGACAAACACTGTGAAAGCGCAGAGGAAATATTAACTGGTTAGAACATTCTCTGACAAACAGGGTCAGCACAGTCCCTCAAACTATTAGGTAAGTCCTGAGCATCAAGCTTCACATTTTCAAGACTCATGAAAGCAAATCTTAGCAGGACTTATACACTTAATGATAAGGTCCTAGGGAGTGCTGCTGAACAAAGAGACCTTGGAGTGCAGGTTCATAGCTCCTTGAAAGTGGAGTCACAGGTAGATAGGATAGTGAAAAAGGTGTTTGGTATGCTTTCCTTTATTGGTCAGAGTATTGAGTACAGGAGTTGGGAGATCATGTTGCAGCTGTACAGGACATTGGTCAGGCCACTGTTGGAATGTTGCGTGCAATTCTGGCCTCCTTCCTATCAGAAAGATGTTGTGAAACTTGAAAGGGTTCAGAAAAGATTTACAAAGATGTTGCCAGGGTTGGAGAGTCTGAGCTACAGGGAGAGGCTGAACAGGCTGGGGCTGTTTTCACTGAGTGTCGGAGGCTGAGGGGTGACCTTATAGAGGTTTACAAAATTATGAGGGGCATGGATAGGGTAAAGAGACAAAGTCTTTTCCCTGGGGTTGGGGAATCCAGAACTAGAGGGCATAGATTTAGGGTGAGAGGGGAAAGATATAAAAGAGACCTAAGGGGCAACTTTTTCCACACAGAGGGGGTACGTGTATGGAATGAGCTGCCAGAGGATGTGGTGGAGGCTAGTACAATTGCAATATTTAAGAGGCATTTGGATGGGTATATGAATAGGAAGGGTTTGGAGGGATATGGGCCGGGTGCTGGCAGGTCGGCCTAGATTGGGTTGGGATATCTGGTCGGCATGGACAGGTTGGACCGAAGGGTCTGTTTCCGTGCTGTAGATCTCTATGACTCTGTGACTCTGGGTCTGCCTTTCCATCACACCCTCCATTCCAATTCATACTCTTCTCACCCCAATCACCAACTCTACTCCCCAATTAATCCCCCACCCACCCTATCCATGCCCCTCATAATTTTGTACACTATCCACCCCATCACCAACTCTACCCACCCAATTAACCCCCCTCCCACTGCCCCACGTACACTCTCCCCCAATCATTGACCCAACCCCCCTACTTAATCCCCCTCCCTCTGCCCCATATATACTCTCCTTCCATCACTGACTCTACACCCCTATTTAACCCCCCTTTCCCCAGCCCCGCGTACACTCTCCCCCATCACTGACTCTACACCCCCATTTAATGTCCCTCCCACTGCCCTGTGTACACTCTCCCTCCATCACTGACCCTACATCCTCATTTAAACTCCCTCCCCTTGCCAGTGTACACTCTTCCCCCCGTCACTGACTCTACACCCTTATTTAATCCTCCTCTCACTGCCCCGCATGGCTTTTTGTTTTAAATCAACTTGCTGAGATGTGTTATGTCACATGCTGGGCCAGGGGAACTATTCTGACAATGATGCACAGAATAAGTAGATGGGGAGACAGTGTAAAAGCATTTAAAGAAAGCAAGTGACTGGAAAAAATGGTAAAATGGCAAATTAATGGCTCTTCAGCTGAATGTGGAAGAAAATGAATAAATTAGTATCACAGAAAGAGGGCGATGGGTCAGACTTTATAGCCATTATGGAGACTTGGTTACAAGAAGGTCAAAGGTGGGGTAGGTACCTTTTCAAAAGGGCAGGCAGGCAGGCAGGAAGGGAATGTTGGTGGAGGGAGTGGATGCGCGGCTTTCTTAGAGATGGAATGAGTACAATGGCAATAAACAATCTAGGATTGGACGATACAGAATGCATATGGGTGTACGTTAGAAATAACAAAGGCTGGAGAGACAATAGCAGGAGTAATCTAAAAGTCCTCTGACAGTAGTTATACCAAAGGATAATACTTCAGGGTTTCAAATAAGTAAAGGTGTTACAATGACAGTTTTTCAATCCTCTGGGACTTTTCCAGAATGTAAAGATTCCTGAAAGATTCCTGACAGAGCATCGACATGCTGCCATTGCATTTCCTGTGACGTAATTCAACTCAGTTGGTTTCCTTCTATGATGTACCTGGTACTGGGCCCAGTGACTCCCTCTTTTCAATTGCTTTCATTATACTGAAAGGGCTCCAGTCCAAAATGCTTGGAACTAAGTCAATTCCCAATTTCAGAGTTCTCAGGTTTGTGTAAATTGGAACACACCAGAGATATCATGTTGCAGTTGTATAGGTCACTGGTGAGGCCTCTTCTGTAGTACTGTGTCCAGTTCTGAGCACCCTGCTATAGGAAGGATAATATTGAACTGGAGAGGGTTCAGAAAAGATTTACCAGGATGTTGCTGGCAGTGGAGGTTTGACGTATAATAATATGCTGATAGACTGGGACTTTTCACTGGAGCATAGGAGGAAGTTGAGGGGTGGCCTTAGAGATGTTTGTAAAATCATGACAGACATGGATAAGGTGATTAACAGAGTTTTTTTTCCTCTAGGGTGGGGGTAGCTCAAAGCTAGGGGGCATATTTTTAAGGTGAGAGGAGAAAGTTTTAAAGACATGAGGGACAACTTTTTTTTTAAACACAGAGTGGTTCACGTATGAAATGAATTGCCATTCCATGGAAGTGGTAGATGGAGGTATGGTTACAATATTTCAAAAACTTTTGGATAAGAACATGAATAGGAAAGGATTGGAGGTCAATGAGCCAGGAGCAGGCAGGTGGGACTAGTCTAGTTTGGGATTATGATTGGCATGGACTGGTTAGACTGAAGGGACTGTTTCCCTGCTGTATGATTCTACCTTAAAGCTACTTCCTTTGATATCCCAAGACACGTCCCCTCAGGTCCAGGGGATTTATCAGTCTTTAACCCCATTAGTTTCCCTAGCACTTTTTCTCAAATGATAGTTGCTATGTTTATTTCCTCCTTTCTTTAGCCCCCTGTATATTTAGTATGTTTGGAATGGTATTAGTGTCCAATACCATGGAGTATTTATTCAACTCCTCTGCAATTTCCTGGAACCCCAATATTATTTCCCCAGCCTCATTCTCTAAGTGGCCTATGTTCATTTAGAACTCCTTCAGAATGGAAGCAAGACATTTGGCCCATCGAGTCCACACCACCCCTCCAAATAGCATCCCACCCAGACACACCCACCTACCCTATCCCTGTAACCCTGCATTTCCTATGGCTAATCCATGCAGCCTGCACATCGCTAGACACTATTGGTCAGTTAGCATGTTCAGTGCACCAAACCTACTCTTCCTTGGAATGAGGGAGGAAACCCAAGCAGACATGGGGAGAATGTGCAAACTCCACAGACAGTCGCCCGAGGGTGGAATCGAACCCGGGTCCCTGTTGCTGAGGACCCTGGTGATCCACTGAGCCTGAAATATCATCTCTGTATAAACAATAATCTTCCAAAGAAATCAAACAAAATATCAGAAAGTGTGCCACCATTTATTCTCTATGAATGAATAAAGGTCTGTCAATCTGTGTGTGTCTCACAGCTGGTTTCTGGAAACAGGTACAACTCTGAAACTCGATGTCTGGAGGAGAAGCAACCACAATCCTTACCTTTCCTTTCCTTCAGATATTCTGGATCAACCAAAACAACACCATCTGTGGAAGGAAAGAAGGTAATTATCACAATCTACCGCAGAATGCTCATGGTAATGCTTCTTAAAAAGTGCATTCAGACAGCTTCATTTATCTTCCCACATCATTCGCACAGCTCTCTTGCACAGATGTAAAAGATGGCAATTATAGTGATAGGTCAGCAACTTTAATCTTCTCCCATAGCCCCTTGTAACTCTCCCTCCATCACTGACTCTACCCATCCCATTTAATCCCCCTCTCCCTGCCCCGTGTACATTCTCCCCCCATCACTGACTCTACTCATCCATTTAATCCCCCTCCCAAACCCCCATCACTGATTCTACCCAACCATTTATTTCCCCCCATAGCCCCGTCTAAACATTCCCTCCCCCCAGCATTGACTCTACCTACCCATTTAAATGCAGATAACACTGATAGTTAACTGTCAGTCATCATCTAATTGTACAAACAGAGTCGGCCTGGCAGATTTAAATTTAGGCAAAGCTTGGCAGTCAACATGAAATCATTGCATTCTCCATGACAACACCTCTACAAATTGGGGAGGAGCAGATATTACTCTAACCTGGTGTGCTGGTCAATATTCATCATTTAACCCCTAACAGCACACGAGTCATTATTAAGTTGCTGCTTATGTGAGCCCTCTGAGTGCAAAGTGTTTGTCGTGTTACCACAGAGAGTATACCTGAACAAGGCTCTCACCATCTGTGAAGCAACTTTGAACACATCAGGAAATCGTGAGATTCTGTTATTCCTAACTGTGACCCACACCACCTTTCAGGGGTGTCCCAAGCCTACCCATGCCTAAGTGAACACTTGGTCGCCAGAGTGCTGGACCCAAGCTCTCCGTCGCTCTGCACCCAGCAAGACCCCACAAGCAGCAAGGAGGTGAAAGAGTCCCCTTCTGCTCAGTGCTCTTGAGGAATTTGAGCTGTGATACAAAGGGCAGACAGCCTTGGGTCCTTGCGAATTGTCCCATACTATTGTCAAAATCCAGTAAAAGCAGCTACAGAATTACAGAATTGTTAGGAAGTAGCAAGAGGCCATTCAGCCCATAGTGCCTGCACCAGTTCTGCTATCTGGTGTCAACCTTAAGCTTTTTCCCCATATTGCTGCACACCATTTCTATCCAAGTAACCATCCAATGTCCCTCTCGAAAGCCTCAACTGAACCTGCCTCCACCACATTTCCAGGCAGTGCACTCCCAGACCCTAACTACTCAATGAACGAAAAAGCTTTTCCCCCCCATCACCCTTGCTTCATTTGCACACCACTTTAATGCTATTCCCTCACGTTCTTGTTCATTTCACAAGCAGGAACAGCTTCTCCCTATCGACCTTATCCATGGTTTTGAAAATCTCGATCGAATCTCCTCTCAACCTTCTCCTCTTCTAGGAGAACTTTCCCAATTTCTTCAATCTACCCTCAGCATGAAGCTATAGTTAATGGTGCTGGAAAAGCTCAGTTGCCTGAGGTTGTTGTGTCCAGAGGGTGGTGGAGACAAAACTCCTCGAATATTTCTCATATTGCCAGGAGTTGTTTGACCAGCAAGGAAGCTAAAGGATTCAGGAAGTTGCCAAAAAAGTGGAGTTGAGACCTCAGTTGGATCTACTATGATCTTATTGAAAAGTTGGATAGTTTCAAGGGGCTGAATGGCCTTCTTCGGCTCCTATTCCATAGGCTTGTGTGAAGAAGAATCACATCAGATTTGAAACACTAACAAGCTGCCAAACATGTGCAGGTTAAGTGGATTGACTATGTTAACTTGCCCATAGTGCCCAGGGATGTGGAGATTAAGTGGATTGGCCATGGGAAATTGCCCACAGTGGCCAGGGGTATGTAGGTTAGTGGATGATCCATGGATAATGCAGGATTACAGATAATAGGATTATGAGGAGATGGGTTGGGGCGGGATGCTTTTAGGACGGTCAGTGTGGACTCAATGGGCTGAATGGCCTGCTTCCACACTGTAGTGGTTCTATGACAAATGATATGAGCTCAGATCTCTATGATTGTTTCAAATCTCCAGCATCTGCAGCATTTTGCTTTGGTATGGGCCGGGTGCTGGCAGGTGGGACTAGATTGGGTTGGGATATCTGATCGGCCTGGACAGGTTGGACCGAAAGGTCTGTTTCCGTGCTGTACATCTCTATGACTCTGTATGGGGCAACTCGTAACAGAGGAGTTGCTAAGTGGCTAGTTTTAACTTGTAAACTTACTGTTTATTTTATAAATCTACAATAGTGAGTAGAGTGGGTTCTTTAGATCATCTGTTTTTATTGAGATCTGTCTCTTAATTAAACTTTGAAAATATAAAATATACATACTGAGTTAGCCTGGAGCAGTGTTTTTAGAACATAGGACATAGAACATAGAACAATGCAGCACAGAACAGGCCCTTCGGCCCTAGATGTTGCACCAACCTGTGAACTAATCTAAGCCCTACATTATCCCATCATCATCCATGTGCTTATCCAAGGATTGTTTAAATCTCCCTAATGTGGCTGAGTTAACTACATTGGCAGGCAGGGCATTCCACACCCTTACCACTCTCTGAGTAAAGAACCTGCCTCTGACATCTGTCTCAAATCTATCACTCCTCAATTTGTAGCTATGCCCCCTCATACAAGCTGATGTCATCATCCTAGGAAAAAGACTTTCACTGTCTACACTATCTAATCCTCTGATCGTCTTGTATGTCTCTATCAAATCCCCTCTTAGCCTTCTTCTTGCCAATGAGAACAGACCCAAGTCTCTCTGCCCTTCCTTAGACAGTAGTTAGACTGTGCTATTTTCTGGGTCTGCAGGTTGTTAAGAGTCAAAGATGGCCTTTAGTAAAATGATATGCTTTTCCTGTTGGATGTTGAAGTTTAGGGAGAGTTTCCATGTTACTGATGATTATGTCTGCAGGAAGTGTGCTTGGTTGAGAATCCTATCAGAATGCATGGATTGGTTGGAGCGGCAGTTAGACGTGATGAGGAATTTACAGGAGCCGGGGGTGTGATGGATGGCAGTTTCAGGGAAGGAGATAAACCGAAGATACAGTCAGGTAGATGGGTGACCTCCAGGAAAGGTAGGAGGGGGAGGCAGGTAGTGCAGGAGTTTCCTGCGGCTATCCCCATCTCAAACAAATATGCCGTTCTGGAAAATGGGGGTGATGGACTCTCAGGGGAATGTAGCACTAACAGCCAGGTTTCTGGTATGGAGACTGGCTTGAATGTAATGAGGGGGTACGTTAGCTTCCAAGCAATCAATTGTGATAGGGGACTTTCTAGTCAGAGGCACAGATAGACATTTCTGCAACTGACAGCGAGAAATTAGAATGGTGTGTTGCGTCCCTAATGCCAGAATCAAGGATATCTCAGAGAGGTTGCAGAATATTCTCATCGTGAGAGGGACCAGTAAGAGGTTGTTGTACACATTGGATGTATTCTGAGGAGAGGACATAGGAAGTTAGGACGAACTTAAAAAGGAGGTCCTTGACGGTAATAATATCTGGATTACTCCCAGCGCCACAAGCTAGTGAGGGTCGGAATAGGAGGATAGAGCAGGTGAATGTGTAGTTGAGGAGAAGGTACTATGGACAATTTAGTATGGTCAATCCACCCTAACCTGTACATCATTGAACTGTGAGTGGAAACTGGAACAAACCCACACAGACACAGGGAGAATGTGCAAACCTTACACAGACAGTCACCTGAGGTGGAATTGAACCTGGGTCCCAGGTGCTGTGAATGCTAACCACTGAGCCACCATGCCACCCAGTCTTGGCTGATCTGAATGTAGCCTCAACTCTAATTTTTCTTCCTACCCATGATAACTGTTAACTCCCTTGTTAGTTAAGACTCTATCGAACTCTGTATTGAAAATATTCACCAACTCTGCGACCCTCTCAGGTCAGAAGACTTGCATGTCCCGATAGAAAGAAATTCCCGTCATCTCGGTTTTAAATGAGAAAACACTAATTTTTAAACGGTGCCTCCTGGTTCTTGTCTTTCCCAAGAGGGGAATGACTCCTGATAAGTCCACTCAGGATCTTAAATGTTTCAATAAAACTACCCCTCCTTTTCCACTCTCCTCCAATGGATACAGACCCAGTCTGTCTAACCTTTCTTCTTAAAGGAACCGCTCCCACCATCCTAAGTATTAATCAAGTGAACCCTCTCTGAACTGCATTAAATACATCTACATCTTATCAAAATGGTGGCTGTGTGAGGATTTTTACCCGGGGCTCATCCACTCCCATCTGCTTTCTTTCTTCTTTTTACTTCTATCCCTTTTCTTTCATTTTTTTTTCTTTTGTTTTCCTTTATCTTTGGTGGGTTCATTGATGGCCTTGGTGTGGGAGCGAAAGCGTGCCGCTTGTGGAGTGGCAGCAGCCTCCTGACAATTGGAGGTGGTGACAGCAGTAAGGACGTCCTCTGGGCATTTGGGGCCAGCAGCAGCAGCGACAAAGCTCCTCCAGGGATCAGGGTGGCAGCAGCAATGAATGCTTCAAGATGGCGGCACTGCCAAGGCAACATCTGCAGCCAGTGCAGGGACTCCTGGCCTGGCAATGGAGCCAGGGAGCCTTGGCTACAACAGGCCCAGTGCAGGGACTCCTGGCCTAGCAGTGGAACCAGGGAGCCTTGGCTACAACAGGCCCAGTGCAGGGACTCCTGGCCTAGCAATGGAGCCAGGGAGCCTTGGCTACAACAGGCCCAGTGCAGGGACCCCTGGCCTAGCAGTGGAACCAGGGAGCCTTGGCTATAACAGGCCCAGTGCAGGGACTCCTGGCCTAGCAATGGAGCCAGGGAGCCTTGGCTACAACAAGCCCAGTGCAGGGACTCCTGGCCTAGCAATGGAGCCAGGGAGCCTTGGCTACAACAGGCCCAGTGCAGGGACTCCTGGCCTGGCAATGGAGCCAGGGAGCCTTGGCTACAACAGGCCCAGTGCAGGGACTCCTGGCCTAGCAATGGAGCCAGGGAGCCTTGGCTACAACAGGCCCAGTGCAGGGACCCCTGGCCTAGCAGTGGAACCAGGGAGCCTTGGCTATAACAGGTCCAGTGCAGGGACTCCTGGCCTAGCAATGGAGCCAGGGAGCCTTGGCTACAACAGGCCCAGTGCAGGGACTCCTGGCCTAGCAGTGGAGCCAGGGAGCCTTGGCTACAACAGGCCCAGTGCAGGGACTCTTGGCCTGGCAGTGGAGCTAGGGAGCCTTGGCTACAACAGGCCCAGTGCAGGGACCCCTGGCCTAGCAATGGAGCCAGGGAGCCTTGGCTACAACAGGCCCAGTGCAGGGACTCCCGGCCTAGCAGTGGAGCCAGGGAGCCTTGGCTACAACAGGCCCAGTGCAGGGACTCCTGGCCTGGCAGTGGAGCTAGGGAGCCTTGGCTACAACAGGCCCAGTGCAGGGACTCCTGGCCTGGCAGTGGAGCTAGGGAGCCTTGGCTACAACAGGCCCAGTGCAGGGACTCCTGGCCTGGCAGTGGAGCCAGGAGGTTGGTTACAGTAGGCCTGGAGTGGGGACTCCTGGCCTGGCAGTGGAGTCAGGGACTCCTGGCCATGATCAAGGTAAGCCCCGGAGTTAGCCCTCTGTTGATGGATTTGGCAGTGAAATGGGGGAGAACTCTCTTTCAATTATATTTTATTTCATTCTTAAACTATTCAAAATAGTGCTGGATTGTGGTGACAGTTGAAGCTTTTCCTGTATTATTCACTGTAAAATGCAAGTGACAATAAGAAAACATTCAACTGTCTTTTTAAACATAGAGATCAGCCTGTCACATAGTGTTCCACTATATAGCCTCATCCAAGCTCTATCCAACCGTAACAAAGTATCCATCCTTTTATACTCCATTTCCTTTGCAGTAGACAACATTCCATAATCACTTGCTGTATTTGCAGACTAAATTTTTGTGATTCATGTATTGGGATTCCCAGATCCCTCTGTACTTCCAGGTTTTGCAGTCTCTCTCTATTGAAATAACATGTTGCTTTAGCATGGAGATGATGGTGTAGTGGTAATATCACTGGGATAGTAATCCAGAATCCCAGGCTCATGTCTTGAGGCTATGGGTTCAGGATAGTAGAATTTGAATTCAGTCAGTAAATTGGACTGGGAAAGCTAGTCTCAGGAATGACAGTTATGAAACAATTATTGATTGGGGGCAATACGATGATTCAGTGGTTAGCACTGCTGCCTCACAGCACCAGGGTCCCAGGTTCAATTCCAGCCTCGGGTGACTGTCTGTGTGGAGTTTGCGTGTCTGTGTGGGTTTCCTCCCACAATCCAAAGATGCGCAGTTCAGGTGAACTGGCCATGTTAAATTGCCCATACTGTTAGGTGCATTAGTCAGAGGGAAATGGGTCTGGTTGGGTTACTCTTTGGAGGGTCGGTGTGGACTGGTTGGGCAAAAGGGCCCAACTGTAGGATTAGATTTCCACACTGTAGGAAATCTAATCTTCCTACCAAAGTGGACAAGTTCACACTTTCCCACAATAAACTCCATCTGCCAAACTTGTAGTCAGTCACTTAACTCGTATATACCCATTTGCAGACACCCTAAATAATAAAACAGGAGTTGGGAGCAGGAGAGTGTCATTCAATATAATCATAGCTGATCCTCTATCTCAATTCCTACTTCCCACAGCCTCACTGATCACAAATTAATTTCTGACCCATCTTTTTATTACCAGTAAATGTAGCTGCTCTGCATTCAGAAAGTGGGTTCACTGGAGTTAAAGCCGTGAAGGAAATTCGTATGTATGTCAGAATTAAGTCAGCTAAACTAAAATCTTGAAGGAAACTGGGAGCCAAGACACCTCACATTAAGGAACCAAGAAACAATGTCAGGAGTCCTGGGATCTGTTGTCCAACATAACTAGATCTCGTACAGTGTGCCAAGCCTTGTCAAGTGAAACGGTTTCATTTTGTTCTCCATCACCAAACCACCCGTGGTAGTTTTTATCATCTATTAACCACCACAGGCAAATAGCTTGTGTATCCAATTCAATAATTTATGTGAAAAGCCTGTAAAGGCAATGCAAATGATTAAAGGTGACGGAGAGGTCAGGAGGCAGGGGAACAAGTGGATTGTTAAATACTAACCTTTATTATCCAATAAACCCTGTTAGTTTGCATTCTAAATCAGTGATTGTCAGTTTTGTCAATAATGTTAGACCACTAGTTTAACGTCTAAATTCCTCTAGGGTCTCAGATTCAACAGTAACCTGAAGAAGCAACTGGATAAATACTTGAAGCAGTACATATTGTAGTAAAATTTGGAAACATTGGAATAGTATTTAGATGCTACATGTGCTGCCTCACAGCGCCTGAGACCCGGGTTCATTTCCCGACTCAGGCGACTGACTGTGTGGAGTTTGCACGTTCTCCCCGTGTCTGCGTGGGTTTCCTCCGGGTGCTCCGGTTTCCTCCCACAGTCCAAAGATGTGCGGGTCAGGTGAATTGGCCATGCTAAATTGCCCGTAGTGTTAGGTAGGGGTAAATGTAGGGGTATGGGTGGGTTGCGCTTCGGCGGGTCGGTGTGGACTTGTTGGGCCGAAGGGCCTGTTTCCACACTGTAAGTCTAATCTAAAAAAAAAATGCACACTTGCAATGGCAGGGCATACAAGATTCTGGGACAAGTGCTGGAAAATAGAATTTTAATTGTTAGATGGTCATTTTTGACCTGCGCAGGCTTGCTGGGCTGAAAGGTCTTTTTTCTATGGTATAGATTCTCAATCTAACTGGATGGCTTTCAAAGAAACAACAGTGTCTTGTTGGACTGAATGGCCTCCACCTTTGTTGTGCTGATTTATGACTCTGAGTAGAACTCCTGCACTTTACAACAGTGGCCACGGGATCCTACATCCAAAATGAGGGAGGGGGAGGTGGTTTGTTTGCATGGCCTCACGTAATCTCTCATCCAATAGATGGTGCAGCCGATAATGCTGATAACCGCCTTGGCATCTGGTTAGGTGCCTCGTGTCCTGGGATGGAACCTGAACCCACATCCTTCTGCCTGCATTCCTGTCCAAACCAAAGCAGACCCTGGGTGATGAGGCCAGCACTAGAAGCCGGTCCCACAGACTATCCTGACAGTTGCGTGCATTGGTACACTCACCGACAGGCTCCACAAAGTCTACGTGGTCCACAAAGTCCCTTTTCCCAAGGTAGACAGTAAGCTGTAAAGTAGTAAAAGAAGCAAGGAATTATATTTCCCTGGTTTCACAGAACTGGCGTATTGCCGAAAGCGGTGATGCACTGTCAAAGCTAAGAGTCCCAGCGATGTGTGGATTGTCTCAAATACCACATCCCTTTGGCTGTTCATGACAGGCAGAGCTCTGGCTACCACCCAACCGGCCTGTGCTTGCAAAAGCTCAAGAACATAATTTCGAATGCTGCTTGTATGAAGTGACAGTACTTGCTGAACAACCCCAAGTGTGCAAAAAATTACAACAACCACCAATTTAAAATTGTTACTGAGGTTCAAAATAAATTCCCACTTGACAGCAGCCTCATACACTCGTAAGCATGGAGTTGCCCACTGCAGGATAAGGGAATGTGAGAAGGGTTTAGAAGGATGAGAGGTGATCTCATTGAAAGGTGTAGGATTCTTAACTACAAATGCTGAGAGGATGTTTCCCCTCATGGGAGGGTCTAGGACCAGAGGGCACAGTCTCAGAATAAAGGGGCACCAATTTCAGTCTGAGATGGGGAGGAATTTCTTCTCTCAGAGGGTTGTGAGTCTTTGGAACTCCTTTTCACAGAGAGCTGTGGGGGCAGAGTCCTTGTGGATATTTAAGGCTGAGATAGCTTCTCGATCAGTCAGGATAGCAAGGGTTACAGAGAAAAGGCAGGAAAGTGGACACGGGGAATGTCAGATCAGCCATGATTCTATTGAATGGTGGGGCAGGGTCAAAGGGCTGAATGGCCTCCTCCTGTTCTTATTTCTTACAGTCTTGTGGTCCAGGCATTGGATCATTATTGAATGAAACAAAAACCTCGGGGGGGTGGGGTTGGGGGTAGGTGGGCAATAATTTCTGAGTGCATTCTCCACGGCAATGTCTTGACCAATCCAACTCAACATGGCAAAAATTTGACACCTTTTTGTCCTAAATTGTTGCTCCCTCTGAAATTTGGCATTCTTGCATGGGTCCTGATGGGCGCAAGATGAAAAACTTTGACAGTGCATTTCCTTTGTCAGCAATACTCACAATGATATTCAATGCAATAATTATATAGAATTACATAGCTTATATATCATAGCACAAGGCCATTTGGCCCAAATAATCTGTGCAAGTGTTTATACTCCACATGAGCCCCCATCGACCAATCTTACCAGCACAGCCTTCTCTCCTTATAAGTGCGCATCAAGTTTTCCCACAAAACCACATCTACCTTATTCACCTCAATCACTTTCTGAGGTAGTGGGTTCCAAATTCACACCACTCTCTTGATCAAAAGGGTTCGAATGATCTCTTGTGAAGGACTCTTCTACATTCACAGTTCCCCTCGTGGTAGTCTCACTTCTTCTTTGTTCCCATGGGCATTGCTGACTGGGCCCAGCATTTATTGCCTGTCCCTAATTGCCCCTCGAGAAGGTGGTGCTGAGCTGCCTTCTTGAACCGTTGCGGTCCATGTGCCAAGGAGTTTTTTTCTCCACCTCTCCCTTCTCAAACCTTTTTAACAACCTCTGTCACCATTCACCTTTCTTTCCTCTAGAGAAGACAGCCCCAGCTGCTTAGCCGTTCAGTTAAATAAGCAGGGAATAAAATGGCACAAGCTGCATTTGGTGTGAAATTAGTTGGTCTCCTGTAGCATTGCTCAGAATCCTGAGAGGCCTGGATAGAGAGGATGTGGAGAAGATGTTTCCACCAGGAGGAGAGACTAGGACACGAGGGCACAGCCTCAGAGTGAAGGGACCATCCTTTAGAACTAAGATGAGGAGGCTGGGGAATCTGCATTATACATTGCAATAGAAGGTTGTGGAGGCCAAGTCATTGAATGTATTTAAGTCAGAGTGCAATGGATGTTGAGATACTGAGTAAATGTAAGGAGATAGATAGATTTTTAATGAGTAATGGGTTAAAAGGGTTATGGAGAATGGGCTGGAAAGTGGAGTAGAGGCCAATAAGAGATCAGGCCATGATCATATCGAATGGTGGAAAGTTCAGAACCGGGGTCACAGTGTAAGACCACAGGCTCGGGCATTCAGGACTGTAATGAGGAGACATTTCTTCATCCAGAGAGTGGGAAGCCTGGGGAATTCTCTGCCACAGAAAAAGCAGTTGAGGCTAAAACAATGAATGCTTTCAAGAAGTTAGATACATAGGGTGGCATGGTGGCTCAGTGGTTAGCACTGCTGCCTCACAGCGTCAGGGACCCAGGTTCAATTCCAGCCTCGGGCAACTGTCGGTGTGGAATTTACACAGTCTGCATGGGTTTCCACTGGGTGCTCCAGTCCAAAGGTGTATCCTTATTTACTCTGTCTTTCACTGTTAGTCTCATGAAGACTTCAATCAGACTCTAAATTCTAGAGAAAACAGGCCCATCTCTGAATGCCCTCAAACTGAGTGGACTTCATTTCGAGGTTATGGAAGGTTACAGAGATAGGGTAAGGGGATGGGTCTAGGTGGGACACTCTTCAGAGGACTCAATAGGCTGAATGGCCTGCTTCCACGTTGTGGTGATTCTATGATATAGTTCTTAGGGATCAATGGATATGGGGAGAAACCATGAGCAGGGGATTGAGTTGGATGGTCCACCATCATCATATTGAGTGGTGGAGCAGCCTTGATGGGCCGAATAGTCTTCTCTTGCTCCTATTTCCTAACCTTCCAAGTGTCCCTCTGTCCTGAAAGGACGATCCCTAATTTTGAAACATCATTCCAGACTGACACAAATAGAAACATCTTCACAGAATCACAGAATGGTTACAGTGAAGAGGGAGGCCATTCAGCCCAGCGAACCTGCAGCAGTTCTCTCACCTATTTCACAAATTCTCTCCACATCCCATTGTCAGGAGCATTCAGGATCTTATAAATTTCAATCCAGTCACTCCTCACTTTTCTGAGCTCCAGTGAAAACAAACCCGGTCTGTCCAACACACAACCTCCAAATGCTTTACTGTGCCCCCTTGGAACCTCACCCATTCCAGTAAATTCTGCTGATCAAGCCTCTCCGCCTAGTTTGAGTTGGTTTCAAATGGAATTACATTTACAAATTGGCAGAAAGATAATAAATTTAATTTGTTTCCTCTCAAACCCTTTGTGAACAGGAAATGCTTGAATAACAAATCTTAGTGGTGCACTGGTAGAGGCAGTGTGCAGTTGGCTGGGGTTTCATCACACCAGTCTATTAGATTGCTTCCCAGACAGTGCAGCGGCTTTGAGAACTGTCTATACACAGAACTCTGAGTTCTTCAACCTTCACAATTTAGATCCATCTCTCTTAGAATGTTCATTTCCCACTGTGACTCCCAGCACCCTCCAAAATTAGTCATGTCCTCAGTGAGATGTTTCATGGCAAAGGGAGCTTTGGGCAGCTTTCTTTGTTGGTATCAAACTCAAATCACAACAGAAAGGAGGGATTGATAGTACACTTAACCCAGCGCTGTCCCTGTCCTGGGAACTTTTGATGGGGACAGTGTATAGGGAGCTTTGTTCTGTACCCAATCCCATGCTGTCCCTGCCCTGGGAGTGTTTGATACTAAGCAATAAAACAGGGAAATGTTCTTTTATAAATTAATGCACCAGTTATGAGGGGCACAAAACAATCACCCTCCAAGCCTTGGATAATAATATTCTAAGAGAAGGTACGCTGTAAATAACCACTGGGTCAGAAGTATCTGGTTTTACATTGCACTCCATAGACTTGCCACGAGTGAGTCTGACATGCCAATGCAGTTGCTGCACGGTCAGAGATGCTGACATCACAACCAGAGCTAGTAAAGCTCCACGTGCCCTCTTGGGTGAATACCCTGTGAGGTTTGCATGGGCAGTACTGGAAGAAAATTAAAGGCATGCTCCCTGGAATCCTGTGCAAGCACCAATGTACTTCATTAACAGAGCAGATCTCATTATTATTATTTAGATTTTACTTGTGAGAAGTTGCTGTGAGCAAATTGGCAGCTGCACTTCACAGATTGCATCAGTGATGCCTGTAATAAAAGGTGCTTGTGACATATGTAAATTTCTGACTTATTATTTGGATTTCAAATTAGTGGCATATGGGTGATGGTTACTTTTGTGAAGCATTTAAAATGAAACAAGGTCAGAAATTTCTTCCAAAGACACGATCTAATCCAGTGAGAAGGTCACTGTAAATCACCCGGAATGTTAATGAAAGATTATCAATACTGTGTTGTTTACAACAGAGGAAGAATTAATATTGAAAGGCATTGGCTTGCTTTTGGTTTAGAATAATCAAGGATTGATTTGATCCCAGCAAAGCCCACAGACTGAAAGTTTTAGGGAAGTTTTTGGAGGAGACTTGACTGAGATCAGGAGCAAACATAGTTTCTCAGAAAAGAATTTCAGACAGGTTAGGGCAAGATCAGGCCTAAAGGTTTAGCTTGTGAAACACCCTGACCAGGAGTGTTTGGTTAGAAATTGGCAGGTGATTAAAAAACTGAGAAAGTCTAAGCTTTCAGTTTGGTGACCGTACATGCAAGATGATTTCACAGTTCACAGGACAGGACTGGAAAAAAGCAGTTGAGTTGAACCCAAAGATTTGACAGAGCAGGATAATGTTTTTGGATTTGAGTCATGTAAAGTGATGCTCATGGGGCATAGATATAGTTGGGAGTCTTTTAAACTGCATTCTATATATTTTCTTCTCAACATGTTCAGTGATGTTACTACACATCTTTCCAGCATGTGGAACTTGAACCCGGGATGTCTTGATATATTACAATTTTCTTTTCTTTCTGGAATGGCAGGACTACTTTATGCTGAAAGACTGGAGCGACTGGGCTTGTATACCCTTGAGTTTAGAAGACTGAGAGGGGATCTGATTGAGACTTATAAGATTATTAAAGGATTGGACACTCTGGAGGCAGGAAACCTGTTTCCGCTGATGGGTGAGTGCCGAACCAGAGGACACAGCTTAAAAATACGGGGTAGACCATTTAGGACAGAGATGAGGAGAAACTTCTTCACCCAGAGAGCGGTGGCTGTGTGGAAGGCTCTGCCCCAGAGGGCAGTGGAGGCCCAGTCTCTGGATTAATTTAAGAAAGAGTTGGATAGAGCTCTCAAGGATAGTGGAATCAAGGGTTATGGAGATAAGGCAGGAACAGGATACTGATTAAGGATGATCAGCCATGATCATATTGAATGGTGGTGCAGGCTCAAAGGGCAGAATGGTCTATGCCTGCACCTATTGTCTATTGTCTTCTTTTGTGTTATAAACTTTTGTTTTATCATCAAAGACAATCTACTGTGTGAGTTTACATGTCAGTGAGCAACTGTATGTTAAATTAACTCAAATATATGAGCTATCAGTCAGACTTTATTCTGGACCCTGACCTGTCCAGTAGTTACATCTTAACATTACATCAAACATTCTTCATCACCTGTCATGTGTGTTTGACCCTTAACTGTCCTCGAAATGGCCTGGGAATCCACTCAGTTCAAGGGCTTTCAGAGATGGGCCTGTTTTCTCTAGTATTCATGAGACTAACCATGAAACATAGGGTTGATAAAGACAGATAACTTATTTGGGGATTCTAGAACTAGGGGCATAGGCTGAGGATTAGTGCCAGATCACTCAGGAGAGATTTAGGAAGCACTTGTACACACAAAGGGTGGGAGAGGTTTGGAACTCTCTTCCACAAAAGGCAGGGAATGCCGGATCAGTTGCTCATTTTAATTGTGAGATTGATAAATTTTGTTAAGCAAGGGGTAGAATCAGTTCTACCATATCACGTCTTTCTTTAACGCGAATTGGCTCTAATGCGATTGGGTGAATAGAAGACACTGATTCTAAAGCATGAACTTTTAAAGTGTGTGTTGGCTAGAACGCGGTTGGATCACCAACACTTTAAACGTTATCTGTATAGCACGGGGTCACACAGGAACGCAACTATCATGTTCTGTAAGAACTTACTGTAGATGCACTTAGGCCACAGATTAGCCATAATCTCACTGAATAGTGGAACAGGCTTGAGGGGGTGAATAGCCTCGTCCTGTTCCTAAGTTCCAAAATGATAGCATTTCCAGTGACACTTACATCCCATCAAGGAGTAAAGAAAAGGTAAGCGTTTTGAGATACAGGGAGATTGTGAAAGGTGCTATATGAATGCATTGGTTTGAATGGTAATTGGGGTGGATTTGTAATTGAAACTCATGCTTTCTCCATGGTCTCAATTAACACGTTTGGAGCTGTGTTTCACCGAGCTGTAAGATGACATCTTATTGTGGTGTTCAGATTCCGACAGAACACTTGAAGATTCTTGTTAATGAAACACGATCTGTGAGTGTGAGATTCATTAGAATGAGGTTGGTGTGTGGGGAAACTATTTCCTTCGTTGACTGACCTCGCATCTGTTCCAACCCGAGGCTGCAGTGTCACTCATTCCTCTGTGCTTGCGAATTTACCCTGGTCTCAATTTTAAAATTCTCATTGTCTTAATATCTCTCACTCTCTCCCTGTCTCTGCAACCAACCTCTCAACCCTCTGTGATCTCTGTACACGTCCATATTCCTGAGAAACCTTAGGAATACAGCAGACATGGACACTGACAACTGAGAGACAGTTGCTGATGGCTGAGAAGAGAGCCTAGAGAACACCAAGGTGAGCAGATCCTCCACCATCTCATCTTCGCTGCAGTAAATAAGGCAGAGATAGTGCCACACCAAAGTGGGGCTCTTCAATCTCACCGGGGGGCAATGTTTGACGCAGAGTGAACTGACACTGCACAAACCATGCTCTTACAAGACAGAAGGCTGTCACATAGGGATGAAAATGTGTTGCTGGAAAAGCGCAGCAGGTCAGGCAGCATCCAAGGAACAGGAGAATCGACGTTTCGGGCATAAGCCCTTCTTCAGGAATCTTGAAGAAGGCTTATGCCCGAAACGTCGAATCTCCTGTTCCTTGGATGCTGCCTGACCTGCTGCGCTTTTCCAGCAACACATTTTCAGCTCTGATCTCCAGCATCTGCTGACCTCACTTTCTCCTGTCACATAGGGATATACAAGTTGCATGACCCCCAGCTAATGGTAGGTACAACTGGACAAGGTAGATCCCACAATAAAACCTGGCTCAACATATCAGCTGTCTAACTCTTTGCAGTTGATAGTGAGTCACTAAAATATAATTACATGAGGCTGCAGTTGTTTTGTAATTTAATCCACAAATGAAAACAAAAGTCCATACAACAGTTAGAAAGATCTCAAAACAAACAGCAAGACAAAGTTTCAACCTGCACCCCAACATTAGCATTTCACACAAACTCAATTCCAGAGAAATGTCATTCCTATCTCCACTCTTTCCTGATCCCTCACAGTTTCTGTTCTGTAGGCTGCAGAGCCAGCTTTCCAATTCCGCTCGGAGCTCACTTGCATGGACCTTTCACAATTCGGATGTCCTGAACTGTCTCAGTTCTCACAGCGCGAAGACTCCTTTTCAAACCCTCTCAGCTTGAAAGCTCCACAAACCAGCAACACATTGGCGAAGGTAACTATAAGATGGATTCTCCTGCTAAGTGAACTGCTCCCACTTCTGAACCAAGACTTTGAACATTCTATTCTGAAGACAAAGCTAAATTAGTGGATTTGGGGCCCTTTGTAAACTCAGCTTTAGAAACATTCCATCCATTAACACCACAATCTCCCAGGCACTTGACTGCAGTCACAAGCTTTCTTAGAACTGATGTACTTATGTTACTGATCCAAATGAGTTTCCAACCTGTTTAAAAAGAATTACCTTCACAGAGTGGACTTTCACCCATATGTTTCTATTTTTAAAATCCAAATCAAGAAATATCATAGAATCCCGACAGTGTGGAAGCAGGCAATGGAGCCCATTGAGACCACACTGCCCCTCCAAAGAGCATCCCACCCAGACCCACCACTGTAACCCTGCACTTACCATGGCTAACCCACCTAGCGTGCACATCCCTGGGCACTCTGTGGCAATTTAGCCCGGCCAGCCGACCTAACCTGCACGGCTTTGGACTGTGGGAGGAAACTGGAGCACTGAGAGGAAACCCATGCAGAGAATGTATGAATTCCACACAGTCGCCCGAGGGTGGAATCGAACCTGGGTCAATGGCACTGTGAGGTTGCAGTGTGAACCCACTGAGCTGTATCATCCAAGAAGTACATCACTATCTCGGAAGCATTTGCTCCCCAGCCCTGATTGCTCCTCGGAAATAGTAACATATTTGCTAAACTGCAGTTATTTCTTTCTTTTTAAAAATTCCTGGTTATCACTATACAGCTCACTGAACGTCTTTCAAATGTTAACAGATAAATTGCTGAGAGGTACAGTTGAACTGAGTCAGTTATAACTTGTATCACATGTGTGGGGAGGGGTCAGGAGTAGGCCGGTCAGCCCATCGTATCTGCTCTGTCATTCAGTGAGTTCATGGCTGATCTGATCATCCCCAACTCCACTTTCCCACCTTTTCCCAATAAAACTTGGTTCTATTACTGATTAAAAATCTGTCCATCTCAGCTTTGAATTGACTGAATGACTCAGCATCAACAGTCGTCTGGGATAAAACATTGAACAGATTCCTCCTCATCTCTGTCTTGAATGTGTCACCCCGAAATTATTCTAAAATTATGTCCATTGGTCGTAGACTCTACCAGAAGGGGGGAAAAAACACTCCACATCTACCCTGTCAAGTTCCATAAGAATCTTGGATGTTTCAATAAGGTCACCTCTCAATTCTTCTAAGTCCCAATGAGTACAGGTTCAATCTACTCAACCTCTTGTTAGGAGACAGCCCCTCCGAACCTGAGATAAGCCTGGTGAACCTTTTCTGGATTGCCTCTACAACCTGCATATTCTTTTAACTCTTCTTAGGTAACTATAAAGTCAGAACTTCCCAAGTTCTACAACAGCTGGGGACTATGTTAGAAGTTGAAAATGTGTTGCTGGTTAAAGCACAGCAGGTCAGGCAGCATCCAAGGGATAGGAAATTCGACATTTCGGGCATAAGCCCTGATGAAGGGCTTATGCCCGAAACGTCGAATTTCCTATTCCTTGGATGCTGCCTGACCTGCTGTGCTTTAACCAGCAACACATTTTCAACTGTGATCTCCAGCATCTGCAGACCTCATTTTTTACCCGACTATGTTAGAAGGGTCACAAACACAAGAGAGATTTTCCATGAAAATTTCAGTGTGTCAGACAATCCCTATCAAATCAACTACATCATCATTTCTCGACGACTCAATGCGCATCCAAAATCTACATTGCCAGAACAATGAATTTCTAGATAAAAACAAAAGCACAGCCAATGCTGTAAATCAGAAACAAAAACAGAAATTGCTGGAAAAGCTCAGCAGGTCTGGCATCATCTGGGGAGAGAAAACAGGGGTAATGTTTCAAGTCATAGTTTCGGAACACAGTTCTAAGGAAGGATCACTTGACCCAAAATGTTAACTGTCATTTCTCTCCACAGACTCTGCAGAACTGCTGAGCTGTCCCTGAAATTTTTGTTTTTGTTATTGAATTTCTGCACCCTTACTCAAGGTAAGAGCTTTTTCTCATTGGACTAATGCTTGGTTTTCCTTTACTGCCCGAGACCAAGGAAATCCCTGTAAGGACAAAGAATGATGGCAACAAATCTACCAGCTGGCTCATACAACATGGTGAGCAGTGGTGAGAA
This sequence comes from Hemiscyllium ocellatum, assembly GCF_020745735.1. Lineage (NCBI taxonomy): Eukaryota > Metazoa > Chordata > Chondrichthyes > Orectolobiformes > Hemiscylliidae > Hemiscyllium > Hemiscyllium ocellatum. The sequence goes on from NC_083406.1 coordinate 121,186,617, forward strand.
TTCATTCTGCACACATCATTCCCACACGATGTGCTAACACATACAATCTAAACTAATTCTATTTCTCTTCTCAC